>NW_004524605.1:19299228-19299799 GCF_000260255.1 Octodon degus
TTCAAACATTATCTAGTTTAGATTTGATGCTCCACACAGTATGTGTGGCAATTGACTCAATCTTGACATTGTAGCATAAACACAGCCCATAGAAAAATATTTAAATAAATGAATATGAATATATTTCTATAAAACTTTATTTATAAAAAATAGTAAGATATTACTATACACCTGTTAGGATGGCTCAAATCCAAAATACCAGCAATACTAAAATGTTGGCAAAGTTGCAAAATAATAGAGACTGTGTTATCTGATGTTGGTAGGAATGAAAAATGGTGCAGCTACTTTTGAAGCAATCTTAGCAATGTCTTATAAACACAGTAATAGATAATCCCACAGTGGCATTCCTAAGCATTTATCAAAGTGAATTGCAAAGTTATGTCCAAACAAAAACCTGTACACCAATGTATGTAGGAGCTTTATTCATAATTGCCAGAAACTAAAAGCAATAAAAAGCAGTAGCGCATCCATAAAATTACCTGTTCCATGTTATGCCTAAGATGTTTGATATTCAGACAGATAGTGAGGTTAAGCTTAACAGCCTAGGTTGTAGGGTAATAACAATAAGCTT
>NW_004524605.1:19306435-19317271 GCF_000260255.1 Octodon degus
TGTCCATTTTGTATCTGTGTATTCAAAGTGGTTAGGATAGATATATAGTTACATTCTCTTAATGAATAGAGTGATTTGTTCTAATAGTGTTTTTAAATAAGATCTCAAGTCCACATCTTGTACAGCAATTAATCACTAAGAAGAATGTATGCAGTGTGTTAATTATTGAAACTGTCCTAGCGATTTGATTTGAAACTGTCTCGTTGCTATTTGTTTATCAATAAAATTATGAAAAAAAATCAGTCCTGCATGAAAAAAAAAAGGAGTAAAGCCATGGTGTTATGTTGAGCTGTAGGGGACTCAGGTCAACAATTTCTGACATTGCCAGTGAAGCAGAAGACCCAATACTATTATGGGCTCCTGGACTCTTTTAGAATATTTTGCTGAGTTTACACACCTATAATATTCAAATAACGGAACTTAACAGAAAAAGGGGATACAGATGAATGTCTATTTTGTATCTGTGTATTCAAAGTGGTAAGGATAGATATATAGTTACATTCTCCTAATGAATAGAGGGATTTGTTCTAATGATGTTTGTAAATAGGATATCATGTCCGCATCATGTACAGCAATTAACCACTAGAAAGAATGTATGCAGTGTGTTAATAATTGAAGCTGTCCTACCAATTTGGTTTGAAACTGTCTCATTGCTATTTGTTTCTCAATAAAATTATGGAAAAATAAATAAATATAACAGTGAGAAAAAAAAAGTAAGCATCTGCTTCCAAGAGGTGAATTTTCAAAGGTTAAAAAATGTGAGGCAATGACATGACTTTTTTTAATAGTGAAAAAATTAAAAGCCACCAAAGGGACAAAAGACAAATAAATTCCTGGGCCCTTAACCTGGAGTATCATTGAAAATGGGATTGGTAGGGCTGGTGAGATGGCTCAGTGGTCTAAAGCACCCACTTAGAACAAGTTAAGCTAAGCAAAGCACAGGGACCGCGGTTCAATCCCCCAGCACCACATGCCAGCCAGCCCCGCCCCCTGGCGGACTGAGCTGGACACACACACACACAAAATAAATAAGTTAAAAAAAAAAAGAAAGAAAGAAAATGGGTAATTTCTTCAGAGAGAATCGGGGAAGTAAAAACAGTTTTTACTAAAACTTCTGACTCTTCACTTGGATGCCCAAATATCCAATATATAACTAGAAGCAGAAAAAAGCTTGGTCTTCATATTTACATTCTTTATTTCCTTGAAGCTTTGCATATAAGTATGTTTATCATTGAGAAAAGACCCTAAAAAACAGGATTTGTCTACCATAATTTGTCTAGCATATGTCACCTACTTCCAAGTCAGAGGAAACAAAGAGTAAAATAATTTTCTGAACTCACAGAAGCATCAATTGCCAGCCTGGACAAGATCCACTTGTCTAACTCCAGACCCTTGCCTGAGGACACCCAGACATTTCTAGCCACCTTCCTAAACCTGTAGTCACTAAGTCCCAGGAAAGCTGAGATTAGCATCACTGAGACTTCCACAGACAGGAACAGTCATAGCATGGGACACAAACCATCCTTCAAGACACAAGGATTCCTCCAGAATTATGGAAACCAACACTGATATGATGGCCCAGATGCCAGCCCATGTGACACACCATAAGACTGGTGTTTGCTGTGATCCAGAGTGGTAACCCTTCAGTTTTCCCAACAGAAGGCTTTCTCCCATGTTCCTTTCCTTTCCTCTGTAAGACTAGCTTGATCATCATTGGAGCCATGCTCCTCTGCTTTCTTGATTTCCAAGTGATTTATTTAATATCATTTTTCTCCTAGAGACAAGGCTTCCTTTTAGACAAGAATAAGATATGCAAAATAATAAAACTTAACCTTTGAGAAGTATAAATATACCGAAGAAGTATGGCAGAGATATGGTCAGTTAATTTTAAAATTCATGAAGCCCCCCAAGGAAAAAAAAACTGTATGCAGGTCTAAGTATATAGTAATTACTATTTGTAAAAACAAGCTCTGGGAGTGGGTACACATTTGTAGTGCTAGTACTCAGGAAGTTGTGGTAGGAAGATCACTAAGTGAGACCCCATCTCAAAATCAAAACAAAACACAAAACACAATGCCACAAATTATACACAGAGAGTTTAATAACTGTACAGCAAATCAGTAAAGTTTCCACCAAAGTGGTCTGAAGTAGTCAGAGGATACAGGTTGTTCTAATATATCCCCTTTATAGAAGCAAAAATAGCTACATTGGGATAGATTCATTATACTGGTGGTGGAAAATATGGCTTCCTTACCTTCATGGTCTGAGCCGTGTGGTCCTCTTTCACTCTGGCGTTAGGAGTGGCCTCAGATTTGCTTTACTCAGTGCATTATTAATCAGAGTGTCCCAGGCAGAGGCTTAGAAGGCACACAGACTCTGCTTGCTCTTCCAGAAGAGAAGCATCACTCCTTGATGCTTCCCACTACCAAATGAAATTGTCTAGGCCTGTCTGGAAAGGGGACCTAGGAGATTTAGAAGGAAGTTGAGTTGCCCAAGTAAAGGCACTCTAGCAAGATAAGCCTTTGCTATTCTGCCAGCTGACAGCAAATGCAGAGCAATGCCAGCTTGAAATAACCCCATCCTGTATCAGCAGTCATCAAGCCAACCCACAAACTAGAAGAATATTTGGTGTATGCATGATAAACCTCTTCATTTTGGGGTGATTCTGTTATACATCATTATGTTAATAGATAATTGATAGCTTTGGTTATGTTCTAAAAATCTTTCTAAATCAATCCCTTTTTACCGAATATTTGTTTAATAATTTTATTGTGAAACAAATAACAATGAGACAGTTTCAAAACTGATTACTAGCACAGTTTCAATAATTAATACATTGCATATTGTTGTCTTAGTGGCTATTCATTGTATAAGATGCAGACATGATATCCTGTCCAAAAATACTATTAGAACAAATGTCTCGTATGTATCCTATTTTGAATATACAGATACAAAATGGTCGTTCACTTGTATCCCCTTTTTTGTTTAGTTTTGTCAGAGATGGGTATTCCATTGTCATTTAAATATTGTAGGTGCATGAATTCAGCAAATTATTCCAATATAGTCCAATAGTCCATAATAGTAGTGGATTGTAAGACTGACAATGTCAAAAGTTGTTGACTTCAGGCTTTTACAGCTCAGCATATTAATATGGCTTTACTTTTTATACTTCATTTTTATAGTTTTCTGCTAGATGGTTAAAACCAAGATAAAGCAAGACCTATATAATAAGAAATGTAATGTTTTTACCAAATATTTTGAGCAACTATAACAATAATTGTCCTTTACCATTTCCCCATAAATATTTTTGAAATGAAATGTTTCTTCATAGGATTGATGACTTCTTTGTTACTATTACCCACACTTTAAATTTTATTTTTTATTATTTCTACTGAGGAACAAATAGCAATGTGTCAGCTTCAAAACAGGTTAGAAGGACAGCCACGACAATTAACACACTACGCATTGTTGTCTTCATAACAGTCACCCATAGTACAAGATGCAGACATGACATCCCATCCAAACACCATTAGTACAAATCTTTCCTCCCATATAACCAAGAGAAAGTAGCTGTACACCCATCCCAACTATTTTGTATATATAGATACATAATGGTCCTTTATTTATAGCCCCCTTTTTTTTAGTTTTGTCAGAGATGGATATTCCGTTGCCATTTAAATATTGTAGGTGCTAGAATTCAGCAAAATAATCCAACCTAGTCCAGTAGTCTATAATAGCAGTGGGTTATCTGTAGGACTGGCACTTTAAGAGTAACATACCAGTTAAACAAGCTTACTTATCTAACTTTCATGTCAACATTTTAAAGTACATCTCTTATCTAAAAGTATTCTTTTTTCCTGAAGAGATGTCCAAAACTGAAGCTGCCTAGCCTAAGAAATAAATCAACAAGCAAAGAACTAAAACCCTCCTCTAACATATCAAATAAGAGTTTAGAGTATATAAAATTTCTTACTGCTAGATTTCTTGTTTAGTTTCAGTAACAGCATGACAACATCCAATTTGTTTCTTGTTAGAAGTAAAAGGTCATTTTAAAGAAATGCTCCACTTGAAGGAGATTATTCTACTTTTTCCCCAAGGACATGATCATATCAAGATCAGTAGGCTTACTGGATAAAGGCGTATATTCCAATAAATTATTTTACCATATTTGTGATACCTTTACACAATTAAGAAATCGTCAATCATTTTTATAAATGTAATATATAGCATGCATGTAATGCAGATTTTTTATTTACTAATGACCAAATCACTACATATTGATAACCCCAAGTTATCATGCATGGATATTATCTGGTACACTAGTAAGGTGAAATAGTTTGCTTTTTGTTTAACCTCTTAGAATCTTGTTTTCCACTTTTACTATAAATCAAATGCTACTGCTTGTCACAAAACATTCTCTTCTCCATATTTCTGTGGCAATACAGAATATTTTAACTTTTAAAAAACAGAAATTATTTCATTTATCTTAAATTTATGAACCCAAATAAAGGTCTGCTCGAAAATTTAATATGAAGCAGTATTGCTATTTCGTGTAAGTTTGTAGCATATCAAGAAATTTAAGGCGCAGGGACCAGGGTTCAATCCCCTGTGCTGTGCTGGCCCTGTCCCAGGGTATGCTGAGACAGCGACCGAGACTGAGCATGGTGGTGCTTGCCTGAAATGCCAGCGCTTGGAGGCTGAAAACAGGAGGATCACTATGAGTCTGCTCTGTGTAGTGAGACCCTGTAGACCCTGTACTAAATATATAAAAAATAAGAAAAGAAATGTGGATAGAAACAGAACTACAATTACCAAAATAAAACTCAATTCCTATATTTTTTAATTTACTAATATCCAAAAGCACTACATATTGATAACTCCAAGTCAGACCCTCAGGTTCTCTGAGATGTCTCCACACATTTTATTTAATTCTACAACAGCTTCATGATGCAAGCACAAATACAGTTTTATGGCGGGCCCATTTCTTTCCCCATCTGCTTCCAACGTAAAGACTAGAAAATAAATTACTCAATTTTCTACCCTTCCTCAGAATAACAGATGGCCATGTGACAAAGTTGTGTCCAATGATGTTGTGACCAGAAATAGGAGAAGGGGTTTCCTGGGAAATATTTCATTTTCGTGACTGGCACAAGTCCTCCACCTCCTCCAACACAGATCTGATGTCCAGAGCTATGGCAGCCATCTTTTACCATATGAAAAAGGCCAAGAGGATCCAGAGGAACCAATCATGATATTAGTGCACTACGGGACTAATTTCAGTACCTGTCTATCTCCAGAAGTCTTGCATGAAAGACGAAATAAAGACCTAAGTACTGTCACTGTTAGTCAAATAGTTCACTGTTTAAATTTATTACAATTTATGATGTAAATTTCAGACATTTATCGTCAAGCCCAGATCTTCCTCTACTCCTGTCCTTGATGTGAAAGTAAGCATTACCTAAATATTATCTTGAAATTTTCCCAACACAAATCTTATGTTAGATTCCAAGTTCATGGAAGACCTTGTAAACTGAAAGCAAATAGCTTCTGATTTTAGTGTATTAAGATTATATAGTGCTACATACTATAAATTCAAATAGTATTTATAATTAGTGTTGACAGTGAAAGACAAATTAGTAGATACACTTTCTCAAGTTTACTTTTTTTTTTTTTCGGAACCGGGGATTGAACTCATATCCTTGCATTTGCCAGTCAAGCGCTTATCCTAATGAGCCATCTCCCCGGCCCCATCAAGTTTACTTTTCATTTGACCATAAAGTAATGTGAAACAACAGAGACAAAAACCCAGACCAAAGGCTCACTATGGGACTTCCCAAGAGCATCTTTCCTACAAACAGGCCTTCCACTCATTCTTTCATTTCTGAAGCCTGTGTATCCTGAAGCTGCTGCTTTAGGGAATTTTACACCTACTAAAATGGTTTACTAAGAAGCTGAGTTATAAAGACAACGAAATGAAACTGCATTTACAGTTTTTCCTTACATCAAAGGAGTTCCATCTTTAAAGGCAGATAAATTCTTAATTGTTTAAGCATGTGGGGAGATTTACTTAGCATATTTATGCTTCCATGTCCTCACTTATAACTCATCAGGACACTGTGTGCTACATATACTCATATAGTACATGTTGGAGATCACGGCTGTATTAGCTGTTCAATGAATCATTAAAATATAGCATAATATATATCTTCTTCATGTATTACTTTATGTTTAAATAAAATCAGAAGAAGAAATGGCACAATATGGTTATCGCATCTCACACCAGTTTAAAATGACTTTCTGACCTCATAATGAAGTCTTTTCTCTCTCCTGTAATCTCTAAGTATATTTCAAGGAGCTCATGACAGTAGTCATGGATCCAACGAGAAGCCTGACTGGGCTGAGCAAATACTGGGCACATTCCAAGTCAAGTTCAAGAGGGACAGAGAAAATAGAATCAATCCTCAGCAAGTGCTGTTTGCTCCATCTGCCTAAAATGTGAAGCAGGGTAAATGTGATATGCTATCAGCCTCCACTTTATTTGCTTAGCAAATGTGAGATTGGTCAAGGAGCTTGTGGTGCTTTTTTTTTTTTTTTTTTTTGGCAGCATGAGTCACAAAATGTGGACTATAAGGAAAGCTGAGATTGTATGTTTTATAGTCATGTTCCATCTAGACTGCTCATTTGACAAGTATTTAAGCTCCTTTTGTTTGGTAAACACTGAAGATACAAAGGTTAATAAGATACAGCTCCTGCTGCCATGGAATGCTTCCAATCTGGCTGGAATGGGAATCCTTTGAAGCAGCCGTCTGGGCAAGCGTGATGAGCAGCAATAAAGGCTGAGAATGATTCAGTTGTAGAGACTGTGGGCAGAAAAACGCTATGAAGCTCAAATTATGGATTGATATTCTGTGACAAAATCCCCCTCCCCCTTTACTTTCTTGATAAAGCTTTTCCTTGAATGTCCAGGCTGGGAGAAGGAACACAAGCAGACAAGGTTATGCAGGCTTGAACTGATCAAAGACTTTGATCTGAGAGAACAAAGAATCATGGGTCATCTGTCTTTGGTACCTGACTCTGAATTGCCAAACATCTACTCCGCTGAGAAGCTCAGGTGGGCAGCCTGAAAGCCTGGCTTGTATTCGCATGAGGTAGGTTCCTGCTGAGCACGATGGGTGACGACTCTCCCTGACAAGTTGAAAGAACCAAACCAAGGCATGGACATTTTATCTGGGGCTACTGTGCTTCTCCTCCCTGCAAAAGCTCAGTGAACAGAAATGGAGGAGTAATAATGAAACAGATCTACAAATAAACAACACTAACCCCAAGTAAACTCCTGTGCAGTTTAGTAAGGTAAGTAGCTACTTTGGTCCAGGAACTAGAGGTCCACAGAACTTTTTTCAGTAGACTTCTCACATCCTGATACTTTTAGAAATTTTATAGTGGATGGAAATGGAAGAAATAAGGAGAAAAGGGAACACACCAACAGAAAAGTAGCCATGTACAAGGAAACAAAAGAATGATTGATGTTTTATGAACAAGGTAGATAATTGGACATAAGTGGAGTACAGATGCTCCACAGGTGCTAAAGGTAGAGGCAAGATAAGGAGTAGAAAGATAAGATGAAAAGAAAGTTAGGTTCAGATTTAATGTGGCCTTTTGTTTGAAAGGATCCACAAGCTAATACATCTCAAGTTCACTCCATAAAAGAATATATTTTTAAATTTCCTATAAATTATACAATAGAGAAATTTTGTTTAAAATACCATATCTAAAAAATAAAATAAAATTCCATATTTTTTTCTCAAAACTCCAGTTGCTTTGTTTCCTTTTTTCAATGGTTTGTATTTTTCTCTTCCTAATTTCTTATACATTTCTTTCTTTTTTTCTTTCTTCTTCCAATTTTACATGCATATATCTGATAATATGAATAACTGGTTGGAAAACACTATATATTAGAACAAATACTGTGAAATTCATATTACTTTGTTAAATGAAATCCTGTATCCCTTGTAATTTTTTTGTTTTAATTCTAATCTGTCTCTCAGGGCTGGCCAAATAGCTCAGCGGATTAAATTGCTGCCCTGGCCCTGCCCCCGAGGTACACTGAGACAGCAATTGAGACAGGGCGTGGTGGCTTGCACCTATAATCCCAGCTCTTGCGAAACTGTAAACAGGTGAATCACTGTGAGTTCGATGTAGTAGTGAGACCCTGAACACCCTGTGCTCCTTAAAAAAAACCTCTATTGTGGCAACAACCTTAAAGCCCTTTAGAGGAGAATGTAATTCAGGGGCTGCACACCCTGCCTAACCCCTGCCCAATCCTTTTTTTTTTTTTTTTTTTCATTTTTGTGTTTTTCCAGGTTCTAGAAAGCAAGCAAGATTTTCATTGCTTTACTCAATGGCCAAAAGATATAAGAACACACTTTAATAGATGGATAAGATCACATTAGTCCTACATTCAGTACAGTGACCAAAGAGAGGAAAACCATGCACACTCTGCTAATCCCAGTCAGCATATTCATAGTTTAAAAAGCCCCTTACTGTTTTCCATGCCATTGTTAATGGTAGACAAAATGGGCCTTTGTAATCCAGCTCTCCTGCTATTAAATTCCTCCTTTTCTCAGTTTAGATGTGAGAATTTTTAAAATGTAGAGCCCACCCCCTAAAAAGCTATAGAAAATGAACTTATGCGAAGAACTTTTAATAATTCAGGGAAAAAGCAATGAACTTAATAGCACCCACCTATGATATTTTCATCTGCACTAAATTTGTAGCTTTGCTCCAATGAATTAAACAAAACTATATTCTAAATTTTCAGGGTTTATACTAAACTTCTAGCATTCATCGTAAACTTTCAGAGTTTGCAAAGTCCTTTACTTGCCTATTATGGTTTGTGCCCTCATTTGATAGTGGCTTAGTATTGACCCAAGTCAGAGGAAAGATGAATTTAATAAAATCAATAATGTACACATAGTATATTAAATTAAAATAAAATTAGTATTCTTATCCTGAGGTGGCTCTTACTTTAGTCCAGGAAGTCTCATTGAAAGGGATTTATTTTTTTAAAACCTAGAAATTAGGTTTAATTTGGCTTCTCTTTTATGAAATTGACTAATCAGAGATATTTTGAGACTCTCCAAGAGGCATACCTAAAACACAGAAAGATATAAAACTTCTGAAAGAAATAAAATAAAATTCTTTAAAATAAAATATTGGCCAATTGGAATTGAGTCAACATATCTCACACCATCCTAATGAATGAACACAAGAGGGATAAAAATGATAGACAAAGGGACAGAGGATCTCCAATAATTAGTGAGAACTTCCTACATTTCACATACTATATATATATCCAAGCCTTTGAATACAACCAATAGGTGATCCTTTGGCAATTGTAAAAGCTGCAACTTAGAGCACCAAATATATGAAAATCCTACAGCTATAAATGGTACTCAGTTTTGAACCCAAGACTTGCCAGATTCTTTGAAAAGAAAGAAAACAATGAAATCGATTATGAGTTTTACTAGGCACATCCAATCCTGCTAAATTCAGCTGCGTGCAAGGCTAAAGCCTCATACACATATTGATCTATGGAAGTAGATGAGTCACCCATGTTAATTCTGCTAAAGGGGTTACATAAACCCCACCCACATCACAGCATCAGGCTGACATCTGTGCTCTATGTCTAGAAAACTGCAAAAGCATGGGCCATGCCTCCCGTTCGAAGAACTACTATTTTAGCAGAGATCAAATTCTGGGATCCTGGACAGAGTCTAGTTAGCATCCATAAATGTACAAGATTCTGCTGTAAGGAAAACAATAAAGATATTCAAAGACAGTCTCAAGGTATCAGTTTATGGCAACACTCGACAGTGAATTGAGTGCAAGAAGCAATGGGTAATATTCTGGGGGAAGATACAGTCCTAAACCAGAGGACCTTCCTGTGCAGCTTCTGCGTGTCACTAAGCCTGAGGAAAAGCCGCCAAAGATCTCCCCAGGTGCATAATGGAACAGCCAAATGAAATGGACGTCCAACAGCAGGACGCACGACAACTGGCTGAATTGTGAGTGTGGATTGCGCAGCAGAGGCCAGGAAATCCAGGCAACTGGTCCGGACACATGCACGGCTCTGCAGGTGAAGATCAGCCACAGCACAAAATCTCAACAGGCTTTGAAAGAGCTCTTCTCCTCCCGGTGACTGTGCTGCACAAGGATTCACACAGATGCGCAGCTACTGCAAAGCCAGCTGCCTATCCACAGTGACACATTAGAAAGAACATAATATTGTGTAAGAAAAAAAATAGTAGTAGCAGTTTTCAGAATTTTAAATGGATCCATTTTTCTATTTGATGTCAAAACCTCTGCTGTAGATGGGCACATTCCCAGAACTTTGACATTTATTTTAAAGCCTGATTTCACAATTTTTTCCTACTTACCATAGCGTATGAAGAGATCATTTTTCTTCCTGCCTGTATATTGTCTCAGATTTTATACTCCAGCAGGGAGTGATGTATTTTATACTTAATTTTATATAGCCTCCTGTTCTTTCTTTTAAATAAAACCTCACTGTATTCATAAAGCAGATGATACATTTCAGGCAACTGTTTCCATCGTATCATCTTACTTGATTCTCATTGTCTTTTGAGAAAGAACAAGGTGGTATTTTTCCAATTTTATAAAGCTTTTCAAGACTATATTTTAGCACATGTATCAATATCATATGGTCTCCCTAGTGTAAGAACCTGAAAGAGTAAATAAAATTGGAAAGGTTAAAAAGAATATATTTTCAAAAAAATACACAGCTATTTAATAGGAAAATGGACATAAGAAACTAAA
>NW_004524605.1:19318311-19321260 GCF_000260255.1 Octodon degus
ATGGATCAATTGCTCGCAGCACAAGAGCAATAGACCTGGGATGTGCTTGACTCTGATAGTAACAAACTCCTGAAGAAGCTAGCAAAAACATGACTGCGATACTTTCTTTGGGGAAGAAGGTTGTTTTGATTTGGTATAGGTTGAACTTTTAATTAATACAATGATCTGTTAAATGGCTTAAAAATAAAGGAAGGGCCATTTCTCTGGGCTAAATATTTGTGCTTCCCCCAAATTCATGTTGAAACCCTATCTCCCAAGATGGTGTCATTGGACATCTGGGAGCTAGCTGGGGTTGTAGTTCATTATGAGGGTGGTGCCTCATAAAAATAAGAGGAGACCTAGAACTTAAGGGTATAACTGGAAAGATGGATTTGCCAACAAGCACATTGATCTTGGAGTCCCAGCCTCCAGAGCTACAAGAAATAAACGTCCCTTGCTTAAGCCACTAGGGCTGTGGCATTCTTCTGCTGTACACTTAGCAAACGGAAAAGGTCACGTCACTAGATAAATGTGAAAGGTGGTCACAATGCAAGAAATGTTTGTACTTTTTCCTTGGACCAACTACCTTCTGTTGTGATTGGAAATTATGACCCAAGAGATAAAATAATAATTTGTCTTTGCTCTCATCTAAAAGATGCTGCACTGAAAGTCTTGTTCTAAAAAGATAGATCCTTAAAAATGCAACCACTAAGTAATTTTTCAAAGCAAAAGTAACATATGTACTAAATGTATCAATTCAAAGGTCTACACGTAGTACTAGCAAAGTCAGATGACTGCCTCAGCACACCACTGACTGTACAGTGAGATGTGATATATTAGAAGAGTATGTCATAATCCATGAGGATACATTGCAAGGCCCCAGTACGTGCCTTAAGCTTCAAATAGCACTAAATCCTATCATTTAGGGCCTTTTCTGTTTTAACTAACAATGCATGACCTACTATGATCATAATGTTTGTAGTTGAAAGTATAGCAGAAAAATGAATACAACGTGTTTTGTCTCTCTACAGTTACATATAACACTTGTACTTACAGTAGACATTAGCAACCTCAGCTTGCAAGATATTTTCCTTCTTACATCAATAATTTTGTATGTTTTTATTTAAAGCACTTCACATCTTGCATTCAGGATATCAAAATTGCCAACACTATTACTCTTGCATTTTGAGCCCATTATGAAGTAAGGATAGAGATACTTAAACAAACCGTGGTAGTACTATGCCATCCAGCATGATAACTGAGAAAGCTGCTAAGCAACACATCTTTAGCACATAAAGCATGGATAAAAAAAATGGTTCATCAAAAAAAAAAAAAAAGAAATGGTTCATCTATTGGGCAGAATGAAATAGAAGGCTAAGATACCTCACCACAATATGCAGAATATGTGAATTGTTTGTTTGCAAAATTTGCTATTAAATGATTTCAGATCATTGTTTGTAAGTAAAATTACAGAAATCAAAACTACAGAGAAGGAGAACTAATATAACCTCCAGGATATCAACAAAACACCAAAAAAGAACATCTTAGATATATTTTTAGAAAGACACAACCCTCACATTATGAGTTAAAAGCTGAACAGGTTCTTGCACAAAAGAAAACAAAAAAACTATATCAAAGAATGACAATTATCAGAAAGAAATTAAGTAATACACAGGAGGAAACAGTATGCATCCATGATACAAGGAGAGTAAAGTGCATATCAAATGCTCTTTGGTTAATACACCATATATTCCCACTCATACTTAAAGATAAATACTATGTTTTGTCCTAAACAAGACCCATTTGATTTCAAAGCAGAAAAGCTACTGAATATAGTACAGTTAAAATTTTATTTTATTTCAATCTCAGTCAGTCTTACCATAAAATTATAGTAGGGCTTCCAAAAACCAAAAGTATCTCTGTGCATGCATGAAACTTTTGGGGCAGGGACTACAAACGAAAGGAGAGGACACATCTATACTTCCACGCACTTTGGTACCTCAGCATCTCTCCCACTCTTTAATGCAACTTTCACTGAAGTCACTTATTCTATGGTTCAAAATATAACCATGTGGAGGATAGGGATCCCGGGATGAGCCCAGCCATTGAAAGCAGGAACAGGAGTACGGGAACTGCAGGGCAGGGTGACACCGCTCTAAGGGTTTCTCTTTCTGGTGCTGAGAACTGAAGAGGCCCCTGAAAGTAGTTGTTCACACAGAAAGAAAATTATTTTAATGCAGTGTGATATAAAATTTAATCCTGCAATTTACTCTAGCCATTAAGACAGTAAAAGATGGAATTAATTAACACAGCAAGATTCTAGTAATGTAAATTTCATACTATTTATGGAAGCAAAATCAAATATCCATTTAAATAAAATTATGAAGAATAAGGTAAGACTGGGGAGATAGCTCAGTGGCATAAGCACCTTCCTGGTAAGTGCAAGGACTTGTGTTCCAAAAATCTTTGATATAAAAATATATTCATATTTACATATCTTTGGAATTCATACTGAAGTAAATATCAAACCAATACAGAATATATATTTAAATAATTTTATTATTTCAAGAAGAGAAATGTACTATACATTAGTTTCAGATTCTAAAGATCACTAAAAATAATAGTGGAGTTTTTCTATTATTTTTAGTTATATTGACCTTTTGCTCTGAATCTACTGATAATAACAAAATGGAAAGAAAACATGTTTGGTATTAGAGTTCATTGAAATTATCAACACACAGAAATGTTTTATTCTATTACATGTTCTTTTTTACCATTTATTTAAAATTAACCAGCTACCCAGAAAAGCCAAATGCTAATTACAACCGCTTTTGGAGAACAGGGGAAAGAAATGAATTCAATTCACTTATGCAGTAATATTTAACTCATCTAGTAGCAGAAAATCTGCCCAGTGTTTCTTATTTGTCCTTATACACTCATGATATTTTATACTCCTGGCTAGCATAGGTC
>NW_004524605.1:19322360-19333211 GCF_000260255.1 Octodon degus
CAGGCCATTTTACTGCTGTGCTCAGATATACTATAAAATGCATGGTAGTTACTTCTGCATATCAGTCCTACCTACCCTCATTGAACACACTTCTGTTTGTTGTATTCTGTTTTCAGTTTTGATCTAGATCTTGGTACAGATTAGGTGCTAAATAATATCTTGTAAATGCAAATGAACCTAAAAATACCTCAAGTCGATTATTCTTTCTAGGGCGCAAAACTGTGGAGTGCTTTATTCAGCTTTATGTGTCTATAGTGTGTAAGACATTGCATTCTGAAACCTTACATCAAACAAAAGAATAAAAGTGACAGCTGTTCACAGTCAAATAGACTCTGCAGTGCTCTTGGATTCATAGCAGATTTTAAAGACTCAGGAAAGTACTGAGTTAATGTCTAACAGAACTGCACTGCTATTCCTTTTCAGGTACTTGCAACATTCCTGGCAATCCGCTGAGAAGAAAGAGGACGGAACATTCTTTGAGATACTGCATCAGAACTGTTGGTTCTGGGCTCCAGCCCCTGCTACACCAATTTACATTCTGAAGGTTATCTTCAAAGCCAGAAGGATGAGGAACAGAAGGTTTAAAGTAACACATTTAAGGGTTACTATATCTAAACATCCTTATATTTTTAAAAATCCTTTCACCTTGATAATAGGACTTGAATTTTTTTTAAGGCTTAACTTAACTTTTTACCCTTCAAAAAAGGTAATTTTCCAGTGTGGAAGAATACACTGAACTACTTTTAAAGTTATGCCCGTGGGTATTTGATAGACGAGAGTAGTCTTATGAGATCTAAAACTGTTGGCATTTTTTCTCTTCTGGCATCCTGACTCAACCCCAGCACCAATAATCTGCAAACTAAACTTAGTCCAAGTGAGGATCTTCAAGCAATTTCCACTCACTGCCAAAGGTGCCAGGGGGCTAAGGGTGGGGGTACCTAGAAAGAGCTCAGCAGCCACTGCAGATGGGGGCTAAACTGAAGAGTGGGAAAGTGCTGATCCAAGTCACACACTCTAACAACTGCCTGGAAAGTACTGAAGAAATGTTTATGCTGATGTAGGCACAGAAAGGAGGGTGACAAGTGAGTATGCAACAAGGAGGACGGAAAGAAACGTTCAGGTGAACAGCAAAGTGGAGAAATGGAAGATTCTCCATGGTCACATCAGGTAAGGGCTCTAACCAACCATTTAAGTCACTCAAAGTCACAACTCTAGAAAAATTTTCTTCTTAACAGCTCCAATGGCTCCCATTTAACATACTCCAGGGGTCTTACACTGACAACTCTGGAAATCCTAAGCTTTGGTGTGTGAACCTCTTTTCTTTCTGGTACACACCTCCCTGCTCTTAGGAAACTCATTTGATCACATGATTCCAAATAATCTATGTAAGTTGATTTCCAAGTCCTTGTCTTCTGAGCTCTGCCTGTCTTCCTCCAGTGTAGACATGTCAGCCATATAGCTGTACCTGCTCTGACACAGAACCCCTGACACTACTATTTCCTTCTTTCTACTCTCCCTGAAGACATCCTAGTCAAGCAACCATCTTACCTTATCAGAACAACTCTTGTCTTCCACAAATATTGGCCCTCCTAGGTCCACTCCACATAGCACAGCCAGAGAGATTTCTTTGGTCTTTCAAAGAACCATGACTCATCACATCATGCTGCTAAACATACTTGACAGGGTTTGCCTTTCTTTACTATTAGAATCTAATCCTAACAAAGTCTAAAGGCCCAGCACAACCCGGTCCCTTCCACGTACTGTTTACCTCTTCCTTCCGATATCAAAAGCACACCAATACCTTGTACACTTCCATTAAAGTCCAGGGCCTTTTCAAACACTTTTTCTCTACTACAGCCTCCAAATAACTTCACAGGACAACAGCTACTCACCTGTCAACCCTAACTTAAAATCCACCATCAGCAATGTGCATCCCCTTGATCCAGCAAAACAATTCTTAGTTGTCCCTTCTCTTCCTTTCATAGTGTAAATATCAGATTTTTCATAGTTTTTTCACTGTCAATCTTCCCTGAACTCTCAGAATATGAGCCTAAAGGAAATCAGAAGCAATGTTTGTGTTGTTGTCTACTGAGCACTTAGCAGGTAGAACAATCCTTGGCAACAATACTTTCTGACAACTCACTAATCAACAAGGAAAGTTCATTAAAAGTCATCAAGATCAAGGAAAGATAGCAAGTATAACTGGAATCCTCCCTCTTCTTTCCATCTTCAAAGTACACAACTGCCTCCTCATTCTCTCTTTCAGAAAAAAAGTACAATCTTGTAAGAAGATCCATTACCATCCTCTATCCAGAGCTCACAGTGATAGAAACAGATTATTCATTCTAGAACAAAAGGTCAGTGAGGGCTCAAACACAAACAAATACTGTGCAGTGGGAGAAAATTTTCAAAGCCAGTAGATCCAGAAGACCAAATATATTTGGTTCCCTCCTTAGCCAGTTCTCCAAACATAACAATTCACTGTGTGCTTAACTGCACTATGCATTTGGAAAGGTCACTGCCATCATTACAGGAAGATATGCCCCTTCCTAATTGCAAAGAGCAGAGCACTGCACTATATAGTAAGCACATTCTCAAGAAAAATCAATGCCTTCCCAAATGTAAATTCATTTGAAAAAGAGACAGTATTTTTTTATTTTAATGTGGAGCTGTTCAGCTTCTCTCTACTTATTCTTGTTTACTCCAAGTTAGGTTCTATCTTTATTATGACACTAGCAGATAATAGTACATGAACAAGCATCACAGACATCAACCTCACATCATCAGCCCAAGGCACAGAATGACTTCAAAGAAATATGCAAAACAATCTTGTTTTAGTTTATTTTCCCTTTTCTCTCCATCCAAATTCCTCTCCACCTTGCATTTCCCCAACACTTAACCTCCACAGGGAGAAGGGAGACAATATAGGGGAGGATACATTTTTTCATCCATGTTTAAATACATGACATGTAGAAATATATATTTATATTTTAAAATAAAACATAATTGCAAAGAGAAAGTACTTTTCCAAATGCAACTTTACAAGATGAAATTTTAAAGTGGGATCACACAGTCGTCCCTGAGTTCCTGGAAGGTGACCTTCACCCCCAACTACATTAGTCAGCAATTCAATTTTCTCAGTGTCTTTAAGAGGTGATAGCAGCTGCAAATTGTCCTGACATATGCCACCAGCTGCTTCTTTAAAGCAACAGTTATACAACTTTCTTTCTCTCAGTCTGAGTCAGGAAAAAAATAATTTCTTCTTTAGCTGTTGTTTTCAATATTAAGTTTGTAAGAGCCAGCAAGATAGCTCAGTGGACTAAGCACTTGCTTTGGCAAGCACAGGTGCTGGAGTTCGATCCCTGGCACCACATGCAGTGCCAGCCCTGCACCTGGGCATGCTGAGTTGGCAACTGGGTCTGGGCATTGTGGTGCATGCTGTAATCCCAGCACTGGGAAGGCTAAAAATAGGAGGATCACTACGAGTTCAAGTTGTGCAGTAAGACCTTGCACAAAATACAAAAAAATAAAGAATGAAAAAAAAGCTAAAAAGCAAAATTAAATTTGCAATTATACGTTTGAAATTCCCATATGGAAGAGTAAGACACAGTCCTCAGTGGCCCAGGGAGTGGCCTGTGACAGAAATGCCAGGTAACCCTCTTCCATTGCTCCACTGTGCCAGGATGCATGGCTAGCAAGCAGAGCCTGAGTTCATGCTCATCACATTTCCACTGTTCCAGGACTGCAAGCTTTGCTACAGCAGGGCGAGATCAGATTTTTGCCTTCCTCTATGGAACTGTCATTGTATAGTTGTTGAGACAAGTCTGAGATATACCCATCCCTCAATTAGTGGGACCTGGAGACCTGCAGGAATGTCAGTGACACACTGGGACCCAGGCTAAGACTCATATGATGCACAGGCAGAACTAGAGATGTGGAAATTTCTCATGCATCATTAATAATAGGAGCAAGCATGTGATCTCTGGCCTTTCTTTTTGTTTTATTCTACCTGTCCTCTTCCTCTCTTTTGTCAATTATCTTCCTCAATTTTATGATATTTTCATGTTGCTAAACATTGTCTCTTCTGTTTCTGGTTCACTTAAAAACTCTTAAGCCTTCCTTCTTTGTCAATTCTTCCCTTTTGTGTCCTACAATTATCTAAAACCTGGATGATCATCTTGTGCCCTCAAACTTTACTCCTACTATATTTAACTTCATTTATTTCTATTTAACCTCATTTATTTCTCCATCCTATCTCCTAACCTCTGAACACACACACACACACACACACACACACACACACACACACACAAACGTGCACACGCACGCAAATGCACACATATAATAGGGTAAAATTACTAACTGGAAAATCAGTGGACACAAGTTCCAGGTATAAGCTGGATTGCATTATATTTCTGTAGAACTTCCTCCAATAGCTATAAATATAAGGGTAACAGTTGCCACAGTTTGTCAGTAGACAGGCTGTACTTGACCTTATTGCCATTGTCAACTAAAAAAATTTAAACAGAATGTCATATATGCTATTCCATTTTTTTCCCTTGTATGACAATGCTGTGATTGATAGGGGTTATAAACATCACCATAATTGAGTACCAAAGAAATGGAACCTAAGTCAAATTATTAACATATCCTCAGACTTAATATATGCGAAGGTAGTTTCTTGGGATACACACAAACCAAGAACTGTCTGAAGAAACAAACCTCTCTTGGGAAAGCCTGGAAACCAGTGATAAGACTATTTAACCTGAAAAATGTAAAGGATCAACACAGAAAACAAAATAAAATAAAATAAAATAAAATATGGCAAAATGAAGAAGCAAAATACAATCCCAAAAGCCCAAAGCACTCAGGGCAACTCTAGAGCCCAAAGACATTGAGGAAATCAGAAGCCATCGAGTGCAATTCTCTGAAATGATAGCAGCAGAGGTGTAAGAACAAAAAGAAGAAAAAATAATCTTTAAGCTGAAAAAAAAATGACTATCAAAATAAAAGTAAAGCAGACACAGATAAACAAAAGAGCTAAGGAAAATAATGGAAACCATGAATGTCTGATACAGAAAAGAAATAGAATCAATGGAACGGATACAAACAGAAACCCAGGTTATTAGAAACTCCATTGAAAGTATGTGCAGCAAACTGCATAGAATCTTTTTTTTTCATAGAATCTTATAGACTGTAAGATCTAGAAGATAGGAACCAGGAAAAGAAAGATATCTTAGAACTGAAAGAGGAATAGGGCACCCTGGGGCCCTCTGGACACTCACTCTAGCCAGTGTTCCAGCCTAGCATGTGAGTAGGACCACCCGGGGCCTGCTGGATCCTCATTTGACCCAGAGCCCAGGCCTGGTGTGAGTGGAAGTTCCTTGGTAAAACAGATCCAGTGTGGAACCCTGCAGTAGAACTCCTTGCAAAGAGGCTAGAGGCAAGACCCATCCAGCTGATCCAGGAGCAGAACATCTTCCCAGAGTTGCACAGTGGATTCACCTCCAACAGCTGCAGCAGGAAGAAGTGAAGCACAGCAGCCAGACCCAAGCCTGGATAAGTTTGAACTTGGTAGAACCAGACCTGGTGCTAAGGTAATAACTCTACTGAAGCTCTACACTAAAGGTCATAAGACAGTGCTATTCAAAATGACAACGAGAAGGAGCAAAATGCATTCTCAGGCCCTGAGGCCACCCAGAACAAATGCAGGAGACAGTAGCATAGAAGAAATGGGAAATTCCACACTTGAAAATCTCTATAATAACAGCATCTGAAGTAAAGAAACTACTGCAGGAAGGTATAGAGGAAATCAGATCAGAACTAATTTCTGAAGTAAAAAAAAGAAATGATAACTATAATGAAAGAAGACACTGATAAAAAACAAAAGACAATAGAAAAATGATGGAATTCTTGAATGAGCAATAAAGGAAAGAAATAGAATGCATGAAGCAGATTCAAAGTTATATACAGGAAATTAAAATCACAATCACAAGCTGTCACAACCATTTGAATGAAACTGAAAATATCACACAAAGTTCTAGTAGGTCATGGACATGGACGTTGTCCATGACGCTTACTGGTGGCCAGGTTTCACTTGTAGGATGGAGCTACTGCTATTTCTTTGATATCCACCTTGTAGACCTGGACAGAATCATGACCCATAGGGTGCTGGAGAAGTCCATTTGTAGAGTCTGCTAATGGAAAGATCTTGCTGCTATATACAAAAGAATAATTGAAGGACTGCTGTTTTTTGCCTTTTTCTACTGTGTTCAATTGTTTGTCCTATTTGATGGGTTCTTTCCATTCTCATTCATGGAGTTTTGGTCATTTTGATCCCTCTTAACATATCTTTTAGTAGTTTGCTTTGTCATCATGAAATTCTTTAGCTGTTCTTTGTCATGGAAGTATTTCACTTCTCCATGAAAGTTGAAAGAGAGTTTTGCAAGATATATCAGTTTAGGTTGGAATTTGTTTTCTTGCAAGACTTGTAATACTTTGGTCCATGCTCTGTGATCTTATCCCCAAGTTGTTAGAAATGCTGGTCATATATGTGCCACTCCAGTATTTGTTATGTTTTATTCTTAGTAATTCTTTATTATCATGAAAACTTTTTCTTAGTTGATATTTTTGTATATATTTACCTATACAAACACTATGTGAGAACTCTGAATTGATATATTTTCTCCTAGTATTAGAAACTTTAAAAAGTATATGTCCATTTTCAATTGACTTTATATTACTCCTTCCTTGTCTGTTACACACACACACACACACACAAACACACACATATACATACAAACACACTCTCACGCATTGATATTGTTTTGTGGGAATATCCAATGACCTTTTAAATGGGTTCATCTAATATAATTATA
Source organism: Octodon degus (assembly GCF_000260255.1). NCBI lineage: Eukaryota > Metazoa > Chordata > Mammalia > Rodentia > Octodontidae > Octodon > Octodon degus. The sequence goes on from NW_004524605.1 coordinate 19,329,239, forward strand.
TTTTATGTAGTCCTGCATAAATTCCATTTTGAGAGATCTTTATTTTTTATCCAGGACCCTACAGCAACTTCTCTTGTCTTCTGGATTATGATCTTTGTTATTTTCTATATGCTGAGTCTGGGGGTATTAGAATATCTTGAGTTTGTGTAACTGGAAAATATTTTCCTTTTAGTTTTCAAAGGTGTGTTTGCTAAGTAAAAATTTCAATGAGGACAGATTTTTTTTCAGTCCTTTGAATTAATTACTCTGCTTTCTTACCAACTTGCTCTTTTTAAAATGTGGAATAAGATACTATTTAATTTTGTTCTTCCACAGCTAATACTTTTACTTATATTTTTAAATGATTTTTTTCTTTACAATTAGTTTTGAGCAATTTTTTTTTGTATCTTGGTACAATTTTCTTCATGTTTCTTGTGCAAAACATTCATTTTTCCTGGAAATGTGGTGCTATAATTTCAACTAAATTAAGAAATTTTAAATCTTTAAGTATTTATTGCCTACCCCTTTCTACTTTGAGAATTCTAACTATATGATTATAAGTTTCATGATTTTGGCACAGAGTGAACTATTATAATGACTGATCTGTAAATTCTTTCTTCTTCATTTTTATTTTAGACAATTTTTATTGTTATGTTCATTTAAGTTTGTAAATTATTTACAATGTGCAGTCTATTATTAATCTTATGGTATATATTCATTTCAGAAATATTTCTCTAAAATTTACTGTCTATATCTCATGTCTTTCACATTTCAATATTTGTGTTCAATTTTTATTATGCTATATAATTACTGATTTTAATAAAGTTAATGAAAAGAAATTTTTAAAAAGAAAGTGAAAATAGACATTCAGACCTTGAAGACATCATTGCAATTAGTGAAAAAGTAAGAAAAGGTCTCTTAAACACAACTAGCATGCAGGAAAAAAAAATGCTACCCCTGTAAGATGATGCAAAGATGAACAATGTAAGACTAATAGGCATCAATGAGAAAGAAGGAATACAAATGATATAAAAAGAATATGCTCAGCAGTAACAGCAGAAAACTTCCCAAACATAGGGAAACAATCTGACATTCAGGTAACTGAAGCATATAGAATGCCAAATAATATTAACTCAATTAAGACTACCCCCAGACATATAATAATCAAGATCCCAGAAATTCAGTACAGGAATAGTATGCTAAAATCCACTAGAGAAAAGAAACATATCACATTGAAAGGAAAACCCATTAGAATAATTGCAAACTTCTCTTTACAAACTATGAAATCAAGAAGAACATGGAGTAAAGTACTTCAAGTCTTGCAAGAAATCAAATTCCAACCCAGAATGACATATCCTGCAAAACTCTCAACTTTCATGGAGAAGTGAAATACTTAAACAACAACAACTAAAGAATTTCATGACAACAAAGCCAACCCTACACAGATTATTAAAAGATATTCTAGAGAGGGATCAAAATGACCACAACTCCATGAATGAGAAAGGAAAGAACCCACCAAATAGGACAAACAATTAAACACAGTAGAAAAAGAGGTATACAATAGCACTCTTTCAATTACTCTTTTGTATACAGCAGCAAGATATTTCCATCAGCATACTCTAAAAATGGACTTCTCCAGCACCCTATGGGTCATGATTCTGTCCAGGTCTACAAGGTGGATATCAAGGAAATAGCAGTATCTCAGTCCCACAAGTGACAATTGGCCACCAGTAAGCATCATGGACACTGTCCACGTCCACTACATACTAGAATTTGTGCAATATCCTATCCTCAATCTGTTAGAAGTGCTGGTCATACATTTTCCATTCCAGTATTTTTGTTATGCTTTATTCATAGTAATACTTTGCTATCATGAAAACTGTTTCTTAGTTGACACTTTTGTATATATTAACCTAATCAAATACTGTGTGAGTACTCTGAATTGATCACAGATTCATACATATGATACACTACATTCTGGCCTCTTAATTGGATTAACAATTTAATTTTAATTTTTGAATGTTATTTTGAAATATTTAATTTAATTTTGTATTAATTAATATTTAATTCTTGAATATCATTTAATTTTAATTTTTTTTGGCAGAACTGGGGATTGAACTCAGACCCTTGTGCTTGCCAGGGAAGTGCTTACTCCACTGAGTCATCTCCCTGGCCTCTTAATTTTAATTCTTATTTTGTGATTCATACTGTTTCTTTGAGTTAAAATCTAATTATAAGACATGGTATGATATTTTCTCCTAGTATTAGAAACTTTAAAAAACTGTATTTCCACTTTCCATTGACTTTATATTAGTTTTTCTTTGTCTTTTACACACACACACACACACACACACACACACGAAAAATATGTATATAACCTGACAGAAGATTGTTACTATTTTGTGGAAATCTTCAATGATCTTTTAAATGGGTTTGTCCAATATAATTATATTTTTAATATAATTATATTTGTCTAATAATGCATAAGTACCATTCTGAGAGCTCTTCATTCTTTATCCAAGACCATAGAGAAACTTCTCTTGCCTTCTTGATCATGATCTTTTTTATTTTCTATATGCTATGTCCCGAGGTATTAGAATATTTTGAGTTTGTATTACTTGAGAATATTTTACTTTTAGTTTTCAAAGGTGTGTTTGCTAAGTATAAAATTCAATAAGAACAGATCTTTTCTTTTTTTTCAGTCCTTTGAATAAATAAGTTTAGTTTCTTACTCACTTGCTCTTTCTTTTTTCCTAGTGTGGAATAAAATGCTATTTAATTTTGTTCTTCCATGGCTAATTTTTTCATGTATATGCTTTAATGATTTTTTGCTTTACTATTAGTTTTGGACAATTTCATTTTTGTGTATCTTGGTGTAATTTTATTCATATTTCTTCTGAAAAATGTTCATTTTTCTGGCAATGTGGTGTTATACTTTCAAAAAAATTCACAAATTTTAAATCCTTAAATATGTATGGCCTACCCATTCCTACTTGGATAATTCTAATGAATATGTTTCTTGATATTCTATGAATGTAAGTTTCTTGATTTTGGCACAGAGCGAACTATTATATGATTGATCTGTAAACTCTTCTTCATATTTATCTTAGACAATTTTTATTGTTATATTCATTTAAGTTTGTAAATAATTTCTTACAGTGTGCAATCTATTATTAATCTCATGCTATGTATTCATTTCAGAAATATTTTTCTAACATTAACTGTCTACATCTAATATCTGTCACATTTCACTATTTTTCTACAATTTTTACTTTTCTATATAATTATTATTTGTTTTCAATAAAGTTAATAATGGCGTTTAAAAAAGATAATTCAGATCCAGACCAAGCCCAGGCCCAGCAAGTGTGTGGGTGAGCTTCTAGCTCCCGTGCACCTGCCCACGGTAACTCTCCAGACCAAAACACAAGCACATCGCATGAGCAAGACCCTCTCTTGCACCCTCGGGACACCGCAACCCCTCCGGAACCCATCTCCCAAGCCCACCAAAGGGCACAATAAGTTCACTACCAAGGGCTGCTACAGATAGGAGCTGAGCACAACAGCTAGATGCAACCCAGGCACAACTGGATAGACTGAAACTTAACAGATCAGCACCCGAATTTTACTAAGTGCTAAGACTATAACTGTACCAAAGCCCTACACTAAAGGTCAGAGATCAGTGCTATACTACATGAGAAAGAAAAGGAGCAAAATGAAATCTCAGGCAAGGAGAAGACACAGAACAACTGCAGAGGACACAAGCTCAGCTGAAATGTATGAATTAATAGTGTCTGAAGTAAACAAACAACAGTAGAAAGGTATAGAGGAACTCAAATCAGAAAAAAATCTCTGGAATAAAGAAAGAAATCTCTGAATTAATATGATCTGTAACAAACAATCAAATGCAGAAACATATAGAGAAAACTTAATTTATTATTTTTTTCAAAGTTTTATTGATAAACAGATAGCAATGAGACAGTTTCAAATCAAATCG
>NW_004524605.1:19343285-19346223 GCF_000260255.1 Octodon degus
TGGGTCACAGATGAAACTAAATAAGAAATTCAACAATATCTACAATTCACTGAAAATTCAAGCACAACTCATCGTAATTTATGGGATAAGATGAAAGCATTTCTCAGAGGGAAATTCATAGCTGTGAACTCACACATTAGGAAAACAGAAAGAGAACAAATAACTACCCTAATGCTTCACCTTCAACAACTAGAAAAGGAAGAGCAAGCCAAACCCAGAGCCCAAAGATGGGAGGAAATCATAAATATTAGAGCAGAAATTAATTCAATTGAGACGAAGAAAACAATTCATAGAATTAAAAAAGCAAAATTCTGGTTCTTTGAAAGATTAAATAAAATTGATAAGCCTGTAGCTGACCTCATCAAACAAAGGAAAGAAAAAATTCAAATATATGCAATAAGTAAGGAAAAGGGTGTAATTACCACAGACTCAGTGGAAATTCAGAAGATTATCAATAGCTGCTTTGAGAACCTTTACACTCACACAGTAGAAGACATAGAAGAAATGGGCATATGCCTAGAAAAGCACAAATTACCAAAGTTGAATCAAGAAGATAAAACAACTCTCAATAACCCAATAAGAGCCAGCAAAATATGAAATGTAACGAAAAGCCTGCCGACAAAGAAAAGTCCAGGCACTGACAGATTCACTACTATGAATCTGTTTCTTCAAGAAATTTATGGAAAATATAATTCCAATACTCCTCAAACTCTTCAATGAAATTGAAAAGAAAGCAATCCTACCAAAATCATTCCTAGAGGCAAGTGTTATAGTGATACCAAAACCAGCGAAAGACGCAACTATAAAAGAGAATGACAGACCAATCTCCCTCACCAACATAGATGCAAAAATCCTCAATAAAATCCTAGCAAATAGAATACATCAAATCAGCAAGAAGATTATACACTATGACAAGGTAAGATTCATCCCAGGGATGCAATGATGTTTCAATGCATGCAAATTTATAAATGTAATACACTATATCAATAAAGGAAAAACTAAAAATCACATGATCATCTCAGTTGATTCACAAAAGGCATTTGACAAAGTCCAACACTCATTCATATTTAAAGTCCTACAGAAAATTGGTATAGAAGGCCTCTACTTCAAACTGATAAAAGCAATCCATGACAACCCAATAGCTAACATAAAACAAATGGGGAAAAACTGAAATCTTTTACTCTCAGGTCTGGTACAAGATAAGGATGTCCTCTATCACCACTCCTACTCTTTATAGTTCTGGAAACATTACTTAGAGCCATTACACAAGAGAGAGAAATATAAGGAATAAGAATAGGTAAAGAAGAAGTTAAATTGTCATTATTTGCAGATAACATAATATTTTTTGGAAGATCTAAAAAAACTCCACATAGAAGCTACTAAAATTAATACACAAATTCAGTAGTATAGCAGGATGATACAAAGTCAATATCCAAAAGTCAATAGCATTCCTCTACACCGATAACAAACACACTGAGAGGGAAATTAGAGGAACAATGACTTTCACAATAGCACCACGAAAAACGAAATACCTTCAAACTCAATTAACTACAGAAGTTAAAGATCTTTTCAAGGAAAACTAGAGCTCTCTGAAAAACAGATCTTATAGGATTTCAGAAAATGGAATGGTATTCCATGCTCCTGGATAGGAACAACCAGCACTCTGAAGATGGCCATACTTCCAAAATTGTTTGACAGATTTAATGCAATCCCTATCAAACTACCACCAACATACCTTCCAGGACTAGAGAGATCATTCCTAAAATTTATTAGGAACCATAAAAGACCTAGAATAGCAAAGGCAATCCTGAGCAACAAAGACAAGGCAGGAAGCATTACAATTCCTGATCTGAAATTATGCTACAAAGCTACTGTGATAAAATCAGCATGATACTGGCAACAAAATAGACCTGAGGATCAAGGGAATACTTTAGAAGATACAGAGGTCTCTAGGAACATGCTCAGCCACCTGATCTTTAACAAAGGGACCAAACACACTGACTGGAAAAAAGACAGCCTCTTTAAAAAATGGTGCTGGAAAAACTTGCTCTCTACATGCCGAAAACTGAAACTTGATCCAAGTGTATCACCATACACTAAGCTAACATCAAAATGGATTAAAGATCTAAACTTTAAAACAGAAACAGTAAATCTCCTGGAAGAGAAAGTAGGAGGAAGTCTTGAAGACATAGGGTAGGCAAAGAGTTCACGAACAAAAATCAAATAGCACACTTAACACTTGAAAGAACTGACAACTGGGACGAACACTTATTGAAAAGTTTTTCCACGTCAAAAGAAATTACCAACAAAATGAAAAGACAACCCACAAATTTTGAAAAAATCTTAACTAATAAGCACTCAGACAAAGGTCTGCTCTCTAGAATGTATACAGAACTAAAATACATTAGGGCCTCTAAATTTAAATACCCAATCCAGAAATGTACATCCAAGATGAACAGACACTTCTCAGAGGACGAAATTAAAGAAGCGAATAAATATATGAAAAAATGTTTGACATCACAGTCATCCATGAAATACAAATCAAAACAGCACTGTGATATCATCTCACCCCAGAAAGAATGGTTATCATAAATGAATCAACAAGCAACAAATGTTGGGGAGGTTGTGGAGAAAAGGGAAACCTCCACTGCTGTTGGGAATGTAGACTGGTGCAACCAATATGGAAATCAGTGTGAAGACCCCTTTAAAAACTAGGATGGGAAATCTCACTCAAGCCAGCTATCCCCCTCCTGGGAATTTTCCTGGAAGATTTAAAAACATACATACAGGTTAAGCTTAATACCCTAAGTCGTTTGAAAATAACAATAAGCTTTTCTTCTGGATGCTTAACAACCTAAGTTTGCAGACCAAAATTAGAGAAAAAGGAGGGCTGCAAGGAAAGCCAACATTTTGGCCCTAACCTTCTAAGGTCAATTAA
>NW_004524605.1:19347178-19348374 GCF_000260255.1 Octodon degus
TTGAAGCCTTTATATTTAAGTGGATGCCACTTGAAGATATACTCATAAGTGAATTAAACCAGACCCACATGTGTAAATATCATATAGTCTCCCTAGTATAAGAAATCAAAAGAAGAAATACAAATAGAAAGTTATAACACAGCTAAAAGGAAAGAGAGAACTTGTGAACTGGAAAATGAGGATATTTTTGAAACTAACAGTCAACTGGTAGGATTCTCACCCTGACTAATTAGATATGCTGCTACCTGTGAACCAAGCAACTGCACTGAAGACAGTAATGTGTGATAGAAGTGTCACGCTTGGAATGCCTGTCATTCTGGTCTTCTAAATACATAACTCTTGTCATGACATTTAAATTATTACCATACTGTCTCACAAGTTAAAGATTTTGTGTGTGTGTGTGTGTTGTTTTGCTTTTTTTAAATGAACAATAAGTGAAAAAATGAAGACACAAGAAAATGAAAAATATGTCACAGGACTGCCCTGCTACAATGCTGTATACAATTAAATTTCTACTGTGGAAAAATATATGTTTATTCCTGCTTTTTTGAATTTTTTTCTGCATGTTCTATAAGAATTTAAATTTCAACACATCAGTACTTCATGAAAGATACCTGTTCCACGTTATGCCTAAGATGTTTGATATTTAGACAGATAATTAGGGTAAACCGAACTGCCTATGTTACATGGTAACAACAAGCTTCTCTTCAGGAGTGTAAACAATCTAAGTTTGCAGATCAAAAATTAGGGAAAGGGAAGGGCTGCAAGGCCCACCAACATTTTGGCCCTAGACTTTCAAGGTCAGTGAACACTGAGGACATAGGAGAACCTGTACTATAGCATCAAGTAACTCAGTTGTGCCCCAAATTTTCTGATCAAGGAGATTATGGAGCCACAGAGGATTGTGATAGATGATGTATACTGTGCCCAAGGAAAGTCACATGGAGAAAACTTTCTCTCAGGCTTTCACAGAGAGTAAATTGGTCAAGCATTGGCTGTGACTCATCCACATGGCTGACACTGACAAAGGATCTACAAAGTGCAGTACAGGGTTTCAGGATAAATCCTGAGGGGACTTGACTGACCTTATCAGATACAAAAGTTACATTTCTTGTTATATAGATCTTGCTTTATCTTAGTCTTAACCATCCAGCAGAATAGTATAAAAATGAGGTATATAAAGTAAAGTCATACTA
>NW_004524605.1:19352425-19358745 GCF_000260255.1 Octodon degus
ATGTCATATTATAATGATATATGTGTACCTATGTTTAAAGCAGCACAATTTGTGATAACCAAATCTTGGAAACAGTCAAGATGCCCATCACCTGAAGAATGGATGAAAAGGATGTAATTTTATACAGTGAAGTATTACTGAGCTATAAAGAATGATAAACTTGAGGCCCTCACATTTAAGTGGATGCCACTTGAAGATATACTCATAAGTGAAATAAACCAGACCCACTTGTGTAAATATCATATAGTTTCCATAGTATAAGTACTCAAAAGAAGAACTAGAAATAGAAAGATATAACCCAATTAATAGGAAAGCAAGAACTTGAGGATTAGACAATGAAGAGAGGGCAAGGAGAAAAGCTCGGAAACATGACGGGGGCAAAGCCTTACATTTCTATGTATGAAATGGTTAAGGCAATGATCCTGGGTATCTTTTAGCAGGTTGTTGAAACTAGCTGTTATTTGGTAGGATTCTTACCCTGACTAACTACGTATGCTGATACCTGTGAACTGAGCAACTGCACTGTAGAGAACAATGTGTTATTGTAGGGTCATGTTTGGAATGCCTGTCATTCTGGTCTGCTAAATACATACTGCTTGTCATGACATACCAATTACTGCCATACTGTCTCTCAAGTAAGTGTTTTTTTAAGGGTGATAAATAAAAACAAGAGATAAGAAAAAAAAAGAATTATAAACTTGAAGCCTTTACATTTAAGTAGATGCCACTTGAAGATATACTCATAAGTTAAATAAACCAAACACACATGTGTAAATATCATATAGTCTCCCTAGGATAAGAACTCAGAAGAAGAAATTCGAATAGATAGGTAAAACATAATTAAAAGGAAAGCGAGAACTTGAGGGTTGGACAATGAGGAGAGGGCAAGGAGGAAAGCTGTGAAACATGACAGCTGTATAAAGCCATATATTTATACACACAAGATGGGTAAGGAAAGGATCCTGAGAATCTGCAACATTTAAAACTAGCAGTTAATTGGTAGTATTCTCCCCCTGACTAACTATATATGCTGATACCTGTGAATTAAGCAACCACACTCTAAATAGCAATGTGTAATGGTAGGGTCATGCTTGGAATGCCTGCCGTCCTGGTCTTCTAAATATGTGCTGCTTGTCATGATATACCAATTACTGCCATACTGTCTCTCAAGTAAATGTTTGTTTTTTTTTTAAAAGCAATAAATAAAAACAAGAGACAGGAAAAAAATGTCACAGGACAGTCATGCTACAATGCTGTATATGGTTAGATTTCTTAATTTCTGTGTAAAATTATGTAATTATTTATCCATATTTTATCAATTTTTTATTTTTTTAATTTTTTTCTTCACATTCTGCAGGGACTTAAAATTTAACATATCAATACTTGGAAAATACCTGCTCCATGTTATGCCTAAGATGTTTGATATTCAGACAGATAGTTAGGTTGAACCCAACTGTTTATGTTGTAGGATAATAATAAGCTTCTCTTCTGGAGGGTGAACAGCCTAAGTTTGCAGACAAAAAATTAGAGAAAAAGAAGCATTGCAAGGACAGTCAACATTTGGACCCCAGCCTTTCAAGGTCAGTGAGGACTCAGGACATAGGAGAACCTATACTGTAACATTATGTAATTCAGTTGTGCCTCAAATTTTCTGATCAAGGTTGGAGCCACAGAAGAAAGTGGGGGCCACAGAGGAAAGTGATAGATGATGTAGATTGTGCCCAAGTAGAGACACATGAAGAGAATGTGCCTAAGTAGAGACACATGAAGAGAAAACATTCTGTCAGGCCTTCAAAGAGAGAAAATTGGTCAAGCAATGGCCTTGATTCATCCACATGGCTGAGTTTTTTCCAGTAGAAAAGTTTGAAAACAAAGTATACAAAGTAAAGCCACATTAATATGCTGAGCTGTAAGAAGCTCAAGTCAGCAACTTTGGACATTGCCAGTCTTACGGAAAAACCACTATGTATGGCACCTTGCCTGTCTCTTTCTGATGTTCTTGTATTATGCTTCCTGGCCACCATGAATAGAGCATCTTGGCTTCACCATACACTTCTAACACTCTATTTCTGCCCAGAACCAACTGGCCATGAACTGAATCCCCTGAACAGCAAATGAAATTAAAGCTCTCCACCTTAAAAATGTGGGAACTGAGTATTGGGTCCCAGGAATTAGAACACTAATTGATATGTTTTGCAAGAAACCAATAAGGAAGTTTGGGTTTTTTAATACCCTACTTAGATGATGGTATTGATGCTCTAAATTTAGGAAGCAGATATTTATACTGCACTAATGCCACTTCATGTATTCATCTCATCCCAAGTGTACATTTGTAATCTTTAAAAAGTATAAACAAACCCATAGGTGGTATATTTTATTGTGAGTGGGGACATATTTTCTGTATCTCTTTGAGGAGGGCTACGCAAAGATGCTCAAATGTGTATTGAGTGTAGAAATTATTTTAAAAAGAAAAACTATGTGAAATAGATAAACAGTGTGTGATACTTTAAAGATATAACCTGGAACCTAATTTCAAAATATACTATATGGAGTAGCAGAGTTTAAACCACCTACAGAAAGCTAATCAAAGTTCCTTGCAAGATCTATTATCCACCAAGGATTCCTCAGAATTTATTTTTAGATTTTAATTCTATTTATGATAAATAGTGATAACTCAGACAAAATAATATGTAAAATGTATAGAGATAGAACTCAAATGGCTAAAAGTGGAAGATATCTCTGTGCAATTGTGTTAAATTGATATGTTTTAATTTTATTACATCTGTAATAATCTATGTAAATAACTAGGGTAAGAATTTGAAAGAAAGCTGACATTTTTACTTGCCTTCCACCTTTTGTGTTACATGCTACAAAATGCATTAGTGAAAAAGGAAGTAAAATGTACAGATTTCCTCCCTGAACAGTGGGGAGTGACCCTCCTTGATCATTCACACATTCAGTCTTTTATTCATTTGACAGTATTTTTTGAGCATCTACTGGTAGGAAGCTGTTCTACTGATCATTTAAATGTCACAGTAATTAAACAGAGAGCAAGCAAACAGAGAGGGAGGCATGGAGGAAAGAAAGAAGGAAAGAAAGCAAGAAAGCAAGAAAGCAAGAAAGCAAGAAAGCAAGAAAGCAAGAAAGCAAGAAAGCAAGAAAGCAAGAAAGCAAGAAAGAAAGAAAGAAAGAAAGAAAGAAAGAATAAAGTAAGATCATTATGACTAATCTTCAGATCCAGGAGGAAGGACCTTCAGGTTTCAGTTTCTCTATATTACATAAAATTTAGCTCATATGTTTGTTATTGTTGCCCTCATAGAACACACATTTTCCTGTGGGAGAATTTAGACAATACGTTCAAAAATAATAGATACTATGAGAAATAATTGTAAGTATTAAACAAAAAATGTATCACAGTTCAGATGATAGTTGACAGTAATGAGGAAAAGTCTAATAAAATTGAGACAAGCTTTGAGAAAAGGGAAGTGTGGGTCATGGTATTTGGAGTAGGTGCTCTAGGAAGAAAGTCCAGGGAAAGACTCAGAGTAGGAGCTTAACCGAGATGTTTAAAGAACAGCAAAAGGTTAATACAATTAGGAAATCACCTGAGAAGCTGAAGTCTTTGAAATGTAGTTAAGGGAATAAGAGAAGGGCTGATCCCTGTAAGCTATTGAGATAGCTTCCCTATTTATTCTGAATGAAATATGAAGCCAGTTCAGGATTTTGAGAAGAAAGACATGAACTTATGATTAAATAAAAATTAAATGCCCACACAAATATTTTTCTGCCTACTGTATTGAATATGAACCAGAGGAGAAGTGAGGAACAAAGTAGAAAAACCAGACAGACAAACTAAGGCAAAAAAAAAAAAAAAACTAAGGCAGTCATGGAGGCAAAAAGAAAATAATTGACAGTTGATGATTACAAAAGTGCCAAGAAATAGATCAAATCTGTGTGTACTATGATTGACAATCCAAAAGAATTTCCTGAAGACCTAGAATTAATGTTACAGAAAATAAAGAAAAACTATTTCTGGGGTGCTTTTGTCTGCTCATTTGTTTTACTCACTTTTGTTTGGTACCCTTTGCCCATCAAAAGCTTTTCAATTTTATTTTGTTTTATTGAATGGAAGGTGTTTTCGTTTAAGAAAATAAGTAGACCCTTGGAAAAGTAATGTTGAAAGGAATGCACAAAAGGTAAAGTGAAAAAAAAAAAAAGGTAAAGTGCAGTTCAGGACATACAATACTAAGTCTGATAAGCCTGAGAATTATCAGGAAGAAAGAGGTTGGGGCTAAAAAGAGACTTTTAATTCAGTATTTCGACTGCATTAAAACTACACAATTTGATGGATTCACAAAGTGAAATTTTGTGTATAAGAAAAGGACATGATGTAAGAATTTTGTCCTGAAGCAACCAAAAGAAGTTGGGGTCATAAGGAAGACTAAAAGGACAGACAAAAAGTGATTAATGTGTTAAAAGAACCAAGAACAAGTGGCATCTCCAAAGCTATGTTGGAATTTAGAGCAAGAGTAAAAATGTCGAAAAAAAAATCAGAAAAGTCAAATAAGAGATGTAGGTTGTTCATTACCTTAAGGAAAGAAGAGTCGGTGGTGGTCTTGAGAAGTATGACTTGCTATAATATGCGGGGAGCTATGAAGAAAAAATGGACCTGAGCCCAGATAATATCAGCAGTAGTGTCTAAGAGTTTATTACGGATGAGCCAAACGATTGGGATGGACGTTCAAGGAGGAAGTGAAACCAAGAGTATTTTCATAGATAATAATTATTCATGCAATTATACTAATGAAAAATCACAGAAAAGTTACATTATAAGTGATATAGGTCTTTCTTTAACGTGGTCTTAAGTGTAACCATGAGGTATAAAAAGTAGCTATATTAATATGCTGAGCTGTAAAAGGCTCAAGTCAACAACTTCTGACAACTGCCAGTTGTGCTGATAACTCACTACTGTTATGGACTAGTAAGCTATATTGGTTTATTTTGCTGAATTCAAGTACCTACAGTCTTTGGTCTGGCATCAACTATGAAAAGGTCCTTAAAAGACATCTCCAAATATAGCTTCGCTAGGGCTGGCAGTATAGCTCAATAGATTAAGTGCTTGCTTTGGTAAGTGCAGGGACTAGGGTTTGATCCCTGGCACCACATGCCATGCCAGCCCCATCCTTGGGCATGCTGAACTGGTGACAGAGTCCAGACATGGTGGTACATGCCTATAATCCCAGAACTAGGGAAGCAGAAATCAGGAGAATCACTATGAGTCTCAGCTGCATAGTGAGACCCTGAAGAAAAAAAAAAAACTCAAATATACCTTCTCTAACTACAAAGGAGCACCCATCTCTGACAAAACAAAACAAAAGTGCTGGTCAGATAGCTCAGCAGACTAAAAGTACCTGCTTAGTCTGAGCACAGCCCCCGGAGTTCGATCCCCAGCCTGCTGTGCTGGACCCACCCCTGAGGCACACTGAGATGGTGATTAAGTTTGGGCATGGTGTCATGGGACTATAATCCCAGTGCTTGGGAGTCTGGAAAGAGGAGGATCACTAGGAGTCCAATCTATGTAGTGAGACCATGTACACTCTGTACACCGTGTCCTAAAATTCATTTAAAAGGGGGAGACATAAATAAAAGATAGTTTTGTTGTGAAAAAATATGTATATACAAGATAGGCTAGATACACAGCTACTTTCTCTTAGTTCACTGAGAAGAAAGGTTTATACTAATATTGTTTAGACTAGATATCGTGTCTGCATCTTGTCCTCTGAATAACCACTATGAAGACAACAATACACATTAATTCTTGTAACTGTCCTACTAACCTGTTTTGAAACTGTTTCATTGCTACTTTATCTTTTTTTCTAACTAAAATGAATAAAAAATAAAATTACAAAAATAAATAAAATAAAAAATAAAGCTAAAAAAATGACCTCCAGGATATAACTACAGAGTGTAACATCAAATGCATACCCTCCTTCTAGTTTTTAAAAAGGAAGAACTAGTCCATGAGTTTCTGGTGCTAATCAGGAAGAGCTTGAAGCCACCACTAATGAGTGAAACTTAGTTATTTTCGGAAGAATATAACTACCTATCAGCTATTTAAAACTTTTAGTATTTATTCACAAAAAAAATACAAAGTGTGGAAACTGTATGCCAACAGTCAGCTGGTTATAAATGACAATAAAATATTAATTCTACTCTTTTAAAAAATATTTACAGGCAAGAAGAGAATCACAGAGACAATATCTTTGCACAATTACAGAAAAATGGGAGAAAGTGCTGGTCCTTCCAGTCCCAGCCCAGGC
>NW_004524605.1:19365948-19367675 GCF_000260255.1 Octodon degus
AAAATCTTTGAATATATGCAATTTGCTGGATTTTGACATATGGATATACTTACATTAATGAAACAGCGAACTCTACAAATGGAACAAATTGGAAATTATTGTCTCACAAAGTCAAAAATGAGCGCCAGTCCCACCCCCAGGGCTGGCTGAGCTGGCAATTGAGATTGGGCATGGTGGCACACGCCTGTAATCCCAGCTCTTGGGAAGCTGTAAACAGGTGGATCACTATGAATCTGATCTAGCAGTGAGACCCTGAACACCCTGTAGAACCTTCCCTAAAATACAAAAAAAAGCAAAGTCAAAAATGAAATCATGGACAAAAAAGGAAGTGAGGATAGTGTTCATTGGAAATAAGGAGAAGCATAGCTCCTGGTGTCTAGTGGGGACTCTGATAGTGGAATTCTGAAGTTCTTTCTTTGTTTTAGTCTCATATACAAAAACAGAGCATGGGAATTTGCTGTAAACAAGAGGCTCTCTGCTCAACTTATTCACTGAGCATAATGTTTTCTAGGTCCACATATGTTATTCCAAATGTCATAATTTCCTTCATAAAATATCACTAAAATTTTATACTCTAACAATGACATATTGGAAAGGGAATTTATTCATAATAGTGTGTTTGAAAATGTAACACACTGGTAAAATAAGACTAGTATAAGGAAAAGTATAAAACACTATAGAGAAAAGTTAAAGATCTAAACAACTGAGAAATATTCTATATTAATTGTGATACTTAATTGATTCTGTTCAATTTGAGTAAGAAAAATTCCCAACCCCATTGGCTCAGCATAGTTCTGGGTGTGGAAGACCCACCCTAGGGAAGATTGTCTCCAGAAAGGTATTGAAGGGAGGCAAAGAAAGGATTGATTCTGTGGCTTCAGAGGAAATCCAATCTTCACCATAACCTTAGACAGCCTTTCCTGCATCCAGCACCGATTATTCAGCCTAGAGCCGACCCTGAAGCCTTCCATCACAGACCCTTCAGGCTTCCTACGTGGATTCAAGTGGGATGCTACTGTAAGCTCAGGCCTGGGACTGGATGCTTCACAGCCCCAGTGTGCAGAGGGACCTTTTTCACTCTTCCACACCTGACTGTACAGGCAGTCACTGTAAGTCAATCTTGTAATTCCTGTTACTTGGCTGTTTTGTACCAAATGTTTCTCTAGTATGCACTGACAGGTATATTAATGAATTGAAAAATGCAAGATTGTTAAGATGACATTTTTTTCCAAATTGATCTTCAGATTTGATGTGTTCTTAATAGGAACTTCAACGAGGAAGTTTTCTAGAAATTAACTCTAAAATGTATATGGAAAAATAAAAAACTTAGTCAAAGAATAGGCAAAGAATCTTAAAAATAAGAAAACAGGAAGAGTTAGTCATTTTTACCTGAAAACACACACTAAAGTTATAGCAATTAATTTTATATGATACTGTTATAAAAACAGATATAGATAAAAGAAACAGAACAGAAATAAACTCTTATAGAAAGGAATGCATTTAATTCATGTATTCAACCTAAGATTAACAAACATCTAGACTACTACTAATCAGTTAGGACTACTAGACAACTTCTTGAATGTGTCCCACCTTCTGCCTCCTACTATTTTCTACATGGTCTTTAACAAAAATTATAACAGAATAAAGCATGACTCCTACAGGTGTGCCTGTTACATTGTGGAAAACACAGAAAATGAGGAGCTACACTTTTGCTGTTTGAAAAATGT
>NW_004524605.1:19367775-19383521 GCF_000260255.1 Octodon degus
AAAAAGAAAAAAAAAAAAGAAAGTGCTGGTCCTAGTAGAAGAACAGATCAATCTTCCACATTTCTCAGAAGAAATGAAGGAAAAATAAATGGATGTAGCTGCAAGTTTCTCATGCAAGTGGTTGCCTCAGATGACATTCCATAGCAGGTCTAAAAGCTTCTTTAAAATCTTCATTTCACTTTATAACAGGGATAGGAGTTATTCCACATTTTACTCCTGGAAGCTTTATTAAATTATCTTGATTCTAACTTCCTGGATGTAACTTTATTTTTTTGAGCATTTGGTACAGGGTCTACAGGGACTAGAGGGTTTCTCTGCATAGATCGAACTCATAATGATCCTCCTGTTTTCAGCCTTCCAAGCGCTGGTATTATAGGCCTGCACCACCACACCCAGTCTAAATTATCATCACAGTGCGCCCCGGGGTCAGGACCACATGGCATGCCAGGGATCAAACCCCAGCCACTCTGCTCTACCTAAGCAGGAGCTTTAGTCCTCTGAGCTATCAGGCTGGTCCATTCCTGGATGTAACTTCTGATAGAATGTTTTCCGAAAGTATTCTAACTCAATTAGCTCCAAAGGAAATGTACCCAAGAAAATCAATATTCAGACGTGTAATCAATCAAAATGATCTTACTTTCAAATGCCTCCTAACAAGGAATGGAAGAGTTTGAAATCTTTGTCCTACTTGATTATGTTAAGCTTGATATTTTTAATATTTTCTATCTGATAAATAACAAAACTCAATAATGTACAATTTCCTTGTGATCATAGTTGATTCCAGTGATAGAAGGAGGTAACAAATTACATCCTGGTTTGGTCAATGATGCCATATCTGCATCAACATTCCCATACTATCTGGCAGAAGTAGCCAGAGCAAGGTAAATTTGATACTGAAATAATATTCCAAAGGCCTGAAGAAACCAATAATGCTGCTATCTCATTTACCCTTCTCTCATTCCTGGAACAAGACACCTGACACCCAAAATTAACAAAAGAAAGGTCTATTTAGCTTGCAGATAGTGGTGGTTTTGGTCCATGCTCAGCTGGCTCCAAGACAGAGTGTACATGGCAAAGGGCAATAGCTCCTGTCAGCTGAAAATAGCAAAAAGCAAAGAGAGGAGCAGTGGCTGTGGCAACTAGGAAGCCTCTTTCCCCTCCTTACATTGTAATGAAGATTATCTGCCCCAGGGTGAGTGTAGAATTCACATCCATAATCTCAGCAGTGGATCATAAATTAATCACAAACTCTAGAAGCTGCCCCACTGCCTGCATGAGGCTTTGTGGGGCACACCAGAAACCAACCATAACATCTGCTAACTGTTGTGCATCTGGGTGGGATTCAAAAGGTGATTGACTTTACCTGCTCTCTACACCAAACCAAAGTCCCTGGAATGCTGAAGCAACAGTTTTTTATCAGGGTCAGATTTGATCAATGTCTAAAATAAATCAATGATATAGAAAAAAATCGAACAGCATTGGCTATTGTCCTTGGGAACAATTCTGGTTTTCATTTTCCAATCTGAACAGCTCACCAAAAATGGAATAATGAACATGCACAAGCATTCTAAAACTTTAATCTGATCTTTCCACAGGAGAAGAAAGCATTCAGCATATTCACAATATTAAGTAGCTTAAGGACGGCACCTCTAAATGAAAAAGGATCTTTGACTCTTTGAAAATTTTCAGACTTACCCTCAAAATTATGACTGAGCCAAATCCTGCAGTTATTTTATTTCCATTAGTCATTTTGCTTCTAGTGTATTGTATCACTTCTCTGTCTCTTTTCAAATTAACAGACATAGAGTTGCCCTAACAACAAAATAATCCTTCATAGCAAAACAAAATCAAGCTGTTTAATTTCCAAATATTGGAAGCTCTTAAAATTGAACCTAGACTTCACATATTACACATTAGGCTATTCTTCACTATGGCTAAAAGAAAATACAAAATACCTACCTCTAAACAAATTTTTTAAAACCTTATTATGTAATAGGCAATGTTGTCCTCTTTTGGTACATTATTTACTGAGTCCTTGATAGAAAAATCTGCATGAGGTGCATGTCTTTGCAAAATCAAGCACAAGAAATATTTGAAAGAAAGCCAGGTGTCTGACAAGCAGGAAAGAAGATGTCCTAAAGGACAAGTTGAGCTTTCCAAGTGTTTCAACCCACATGAATCATTAATATTTCTTCAATTATTTAAGTTTTTTATTTTTCACTGAAAATATCATGAGAAGATTCACAATAGTTGCTTTCAGTAATTATAGAACTACTTCCACTTATCTAAATAATAGTTTATTTTACACTTGTATCTACAACTACATCCCAAAGCTAGAGACCAAATGCAAAGCACAATACATTTTTAAACCTTACCCAGTTTCTTTGTGTTTGCCTTCACAGTTTCCTAAGAGGAACATTTTAACATTTTAAAGTATATATCCTGGGCTGAGGCAATAGCTCAGAGGTCTACTCCCCCGCCTGGCAAGCACAAGGATCTGGGTTCAATCTCTGGTACCACATGCCATGCTGGTTCTGCACCAAGCTGGCCACCAAAACCCAGCATGGTGGTGCATGAGTGTAATCCCTGTGCTTGGGAGGCTGAAAACAGGAGTCTGAGCTGCATAGTGAGACCCTGTACTAAATAAATAAATATCCTAAGGAATAACAGCAGAAATAGCTTCAAAAATAATTATGCCCACTGTCATCAGCTGATGTATAATTGTGTGTATAATGTATAATGATATAAATGCATTAATGCCTGTACTCACACTTCTCTACCTATGACACCAATATCTAGCTTTTATGTCTCTTTTTTAAACTAGAAATTTCATGGGCAAGTCAGATAACACCACTCAAAGTGAGGAGGGAAAATGAGGAAGTCTTTGCAACAAGGGAAATATGTAAACTCAAATTTTCTAATTTTCTTACCTGTATTAATTGAACAGTTCTGCCTCCACAGTATCATCTAGTACTATAAGCATGAAGCTAATAGTATGACTAAAAATGCCTTCCTTGGGGAAGCATGGTAGCACACATCTGTAGTCCCAGTTACTTGAAAGGCTGAAGCAGGAGCCTCACTTGAGCTAAGGAGTTCAGGGCCTGCCTGAGCAGCAAAACATAACCTCATTTCAGAGTGGAATGGAACCAAATGGAACAGCAATGGCCTTTGATGAATTCTAGAAGCATTTCTTCTTTTCATGTCACATTCCTGGTTGTGGGGTGCCAATCTGATGCAGAATTCTCATCTCTGACCACACCTAAGAACAGGGTCTTTTTATCTGGATTTTGCCTTCTTTCCCTCAGGAAGAGCTTAAGCTCACAGTTCTTAAGAAATCCAAGACTCAGACTTTTTTGCTCACACGTTATAGAGCAACCTTCAGTAAACACAATAAATGGAAATGCATTTGAATTGCACTTGTTCTGTGAGTGCTGACGGCAGCTTGTCATGTTGCTTGTAGTAAACTCTGACATTCACTCACACATGGAATGAAAGGTAGGAAATGGATACTGCTCAGTATTTATCAAACTGTGAGTGTAATTTCTGATTCTCTTGCTTACTGCCAAAGCTCCTAAGGTAGCAGCCTCTAGATACTCAATACGTAATATAGCCAACAATACAATAGACACAGATGAATGCTAACAGAATGCAGGACAGTAACAAAAATTACAGTGAATATTTAAATTGTTTTATTATACTACAAATACATTGCCATTAACTCCCCTGAAAATACTCCCCCTGGCTTGAAGCATGCTTGTTCCATTACTCTTGCCCCTCTCTAAAGCAGCTGTAGGAGTCCACTTTTGTGACTGTCCCTAGGCGTAGCATTGCTCTGGCTATGTCAATGACCTGAAGCAATCCAAATATTTGTCTTTCATGGTCCTTTCAACTTTGGTGATGAGCCAGAAGCGGTACAGCATAACATTATGTGAACAGGGCAGATGAAGACACACTCATAGATTTGCTAGTGGCTGCTTTTGTGCTGGATGGCACTGAACAGTAGCACTCATCATTTTTTTATCTTACTTCCTAAAGACACCAAAGACAATGTCCAGAGCTTCTTGAGAAAGTTGCAAAAGCGATGAGCCACGTGTATTTGATGTGAGGATGACTATTTTGAGGGAGCTTAATGGCATTGTGTGTTTTACTGCAGTTATTTTTTATAGAACACATTATTATACTATTTACTTTTATATTTTTATGCAAAAGTATGACTTTTTATGCAAAAGTATGACCTTTATTAATAGTCCATTAGCATTTCTATTCTATTGTCAACATAGCTTAATAAGGAAAAGAAGACACTAATGATTAAAGATCTACAGATACTTCAAGGTACCAAGCATTTATTATTGCAGCCTTACAATTTTCAACCTTGCTTGCTAGGACATGGGAATGAAACTTAATTATGAAGAAGGGCCTTGAAATGCTGATGGAGAATGCTGTATACAGGGATTCGGCAGACAGATAATGGTCAAGGACAGCAGCACTTTCCCATTTCATCAACATAACACTCCTCCCCATGAGGAAATAATACAATGACATTTGTAAGATAACAATTTCACTATTTTGGGGATGGAGTCAGGTCTCAATGCAGAATGTATTTAAACATTTTTAACACAGGACTTGCTACATAGTTCAGACTTATAATAATCTTCCTGTCTCACCTTCCCAGTGCTGGGATTACAGGTGTGCACCACCACACTCAGTTTCAGAGCTGGCAGGGTGCTGTCACACAGTGCAGTGCCTGGAATTGAACTCAGACCCTTCCAATTGTCAGGCAAGCACTTAGACCACCAAATTATCTCCCCAGTCCTCAACACAGAACTTAAACAAGTGTTATTCTCCAGTTGTTTTCTTTTTTATATATATATATAGTTTTCTTTGCATTGGTTTCCACAGAAACAAGAATCCACCTATAACTTTCTATCCCACTCGTGGTGCCTGGAGTAGACACTAGGGTTCACGTCTAATTGGTTAATCATTCTGAAAGAAAATATACACAACCTAAGCGATAGGGGTAAAAATTCTGCTTTTTTCCAACTGAAACAAAATCCAGTAATCTTAAGAAAAACCAAACTGTAATGTATGAAAACTTTCTTTGGAAGGCCTCTTAATTAATCTCCACTTAAACTACTTATTAGACTAACAAATCCTTTCTGTTCCCTCTGATAAACTCGTCACACTGATAGCCATGTCATGATACAGTCATAGGTATTTAAAAGAAATAGGAAAAACTGAAGAGTTTTTCTGTTCTCACATACTCAACACACTTCATTTATGGTTATAAAATGTATGTCTACATCTCTGCCCACCACAGCCAATTTTCCAGTTGTCACCAATGCTATTCACTTCAGTGCCAACTCTGTCTACCATATCCCACAGGACTCAGTCCCACAAAAGGCTCAGAGGTCCTACTTCACACACCCATACTAAGCCCCAGGTTGTGACTTGTACTTCTGCAACAGGCCATAAGCTGTATGCCCACGACCGCCCTCCTTTAGTTCAACTAATTTACTGTAACAGCGCATAAAACTCTGGGAAATACTGATGTTTCCAGATTGATGAGAAAAACTATTGCAACAGACACAGATGAACAGGAAGATGGAAGGGATACATAGGGCAAGCTATATGCTATATAGGTAGGGTCATAAAGATTCCACACCTTCTTTTGGTACCATAACCTCCAGTAACATCCACGTGTCCAGAAATTTATACCCACTTGGGGGTTTGATTGTTTTTGTGGAAGCCTTATTATATAGGCATGAGCCATTGGTCCCTGATTTTATCTTCACATCCTCAGCCTCCTTCAAATGTTGAGGGTTTAACTAAAATTTCTACCCTATAATCATGCCTTGATCTTTCTGATGATCAACTTCCATCTTGAAGCTCTAGTTAGTGTTTTGTTGTTCCTACACTATATCTACTACTTGAACTTATTAAGGTAGCCAAAATATTCAATTTATTGTGTAAATTCTGAAATACAAATTTAAAAACTATTTTTATTATCTTATGTATTTGGTACAGTGTCTTTTACCACACAGTTCAACTCACAGTGATCCTCCTCTTTTCAACATATCCAGTACTGGGATTATAGGCGTGCATCACCATACCCAGTGTTCTTGGCCATCTCAGCAGGCCCTGGCCCAGGCCTGGTGTGTAGTGCCAAGGAATGAACCTGGGTCCTTCTGCTTGCCCAGGCAGGTGTTTAAATCACTGAGCTATCTCCACAGTCCTAAAGAAACTATTTTTAATAAAAATCTAGATTAGTATTTTGAAATGATCTTTTAAATATGACCACTATCAAAAATTGTTATTGTCTTAGGTTACAAATGAATTATAGAACCATTAAAATCATTGCATATGGAAGCAGGCTGCTTCATATATATTTTAAAATTTTGAAATTTTTAAAAGAAATAGAATATAGAAAAAGAACATGAAGAAAAAAATAATAGTGACTATAGATTAGTCATACACACTTTGTTCTCTATGAAAGTCTGAGATAATTGTGTATGATTAATCTATAGTCATACACAAAATAAAATAACAGTGCTCCAACAAAAGAAACACTTTAGATTATGGTAACTAAATGAAAAAGAGAATATGTATTTAAATGTTTTGAAGCAAAATAAATTATTTAAGTTAGGCTTATGTATTTCATTTTCTATTATTTCTTCTCTAAATGTTTTTTCAATCAATGCACCATTCATTGTTTCATAATCACTTGTTTTCTACTCTTTTGTAATTTAACCAAATTTCACTTTCTCCTTATTCTCTACCTTCTCCAAGGCAAACTCCTAGAATACTACTTATTAAAAAAATCTTCCTGAATCATGACTAAAGGATTTAGAAAGGCTTTCTGTTCTAACAGTGAGCAGAGATAAGGAACCCTGTCAACCTGAATATTAAGATTTCTTTCTAGTTTCAATTTACTTTCATTATGTTTTGTGTCTAGTTGCCCCCCACACAGCCTCATGCAGTCATCAGGCAAACTTCTATACTTTGTGATCAATTTATAATCCAGTACTGGGATTATGGGTGTGAGAGCTCCTGCAATTAGGGATGTAAGTGCTGCTGGGATTATGACCTGGGACAGATGGCTTGATTGCAACATAAGGGAGACAGACTTCCTCTCTGTTGCCATTGTTGCTGCTACTCCTCCATTTGCTCTTACTGTTTTGCTGTATTCTGCCACCATACACTGCTGCCCTCTGCCACATACCATTCTGCCTTGGAGCCAGTTGAGTAGGGACTGAAACCTCCACTAATTGTGAGCTAAATAAATCTTTATTTCCTTAATTTTGCATGTCATGTATTTGTCCCAGCAACAAGAGAGGAGGAACTGAGATAGAGTTTGGTACCAGAGAAGTGAGGTCATTCCTGTGGCTAAACTTGACCATATGGATTACAAGCTTTTGGGAATGGTTTATGGAAAGGATAGAAAATGTTTGGAGATGTTGCCTACAAGAGAAGTGCTGTAATAGTTTCAGCGGTTATGTATGTGAAATTCTGGTCAGAGCTCAGATCAGAGGGCTGATAGAAACCATGCCTGTAAAGGCCAGAATGGAGAAGTTTCTTCTGGAAAGAAAGACTGAATTGATTGTTGGACTCCAGACAATATATGATATGGATTGGCAGAAAGTTTGTCTGCATTTTGTTTGTGTCCAGAGACTTTGCCTGAGACTGAGATTAAGCATGACAGACTGATTAATCTGGAAAAAGAAATTTCAAAGCAGCCAAATATTGAGGCAGTGGCATGGCTATTGTTGGGGGCTTTTAGTCAGAGTTATGCTAAGAGTCAAGAGCAAAGAGGCCAGCAGGATGATTTAAAATGTAAGTTTGGCCAGAAAAGAGCACCAATAAAGTTCTAGCCTGCAAAGATAAAACTGAGAGGATTGCCATTACTGATAAGAAACAAGAAAACAGAAAAGACATCCTGTGGGCAACAGAGGAGCTGGCAAGCCTCTGCCCTTTTCAGCCTCAGATCTGCAAAGGAAAAGGACTTTGCCTTGAGGAGAAAGCCACACAGGGTGATGTTACAGAATGGGAGCAATGGCCACACCATGTTCCAGAATGGCGCCAGCATAGAGAATTTTTTTCCTCAGAATCAGAGTCAGAGTGTTCAGTGATTGAGACACTTGACTTCTACAGCCAAGATAGAAGAAATCCTGGTTACTGCTCCAGCTGGCAGCAGACCTTAGCATCATTGATAGAGTGTTGATTTTAGACCCTTGCAGAATGCAGGACTTCTGAGGTTAAAAAAGCTTCCACCTAGATTTCCAAAGGCCTGGGAGGCCAGACAGTGTGCTCTGGGAGGGCAGTTTATAAAGCTGTGAATGAGAAGCCAAATCAGTAGAAACCGCAGAAGTTTGAAAAAGTCAGAAACATGGATCATCTAAGAGAAGCTGTAAGAAGTGAGCAAAGCAAGTCTGAGAGAGAAGCCATGGGAGCTACAACCAAGAGTACCATAGAGGTGGAGCCACATGGAGCTCATAATTTGCCACAGATTGTGAGACTTCCACATGGAACTACAGGACTTAATGTTTGCCCTTCTGGAGTTTGGACTTGCTTTGGTCTCAATGCTTGGCATCCTGTGTGCACCTTCTGGAATGGTAATGTTTATCTTGTGCCATTAAATGTTGGAAGTATTTAACTTTTCATTTGTACAGGGGGTCACAACTAAATTTTCCTTAGATCTTGGGAGAGACTTGGAACTTAGAATTTTCATCAATGCTAAAATTGTTGGGACTTTGGAAACTCTTAGAGATGAAGTAAAATGCCTTTTGCACAAAGGGTTGTGCATGAGACTTTGGGGGTCCAGGGGCAGAATGTTATGGTTTGTGTCTAGTTGTCTCCCCAAAGCCTCATGAAGTCATGGGCAGACTCCTAGACTTTGTGATCAATTCTTGCTGGGATTATAGGTGTGAGTATTGCTGGGATTATGATTGTGAGTGAAATATCCTGCCCAGGGAAGACAGCCTGAATGCAACATAAGGGGAACAGACTTGCTCTCTGTAGTCATTGTTGCCACTACTCCTCCCATTTGCTCTTGCTGTTTTGCTGTGTTCCACTACATTAATTGCTGCCCTCTGCTATGTGCCACTCTGCCTTGGAGCCAGCTAAGTATGGGCTACTGAAACCTCCACTAACTATCAGCTAAAGAAACCTTTCCTTCCTTAATTTTGTGTGTCAGGTATTTGTCCCAGCAACAAGAGAAGACTAGCTGAGACAACTTTTAGCCCTGCTCTCATCCCACTACTTTTTGTACTATGAGAGGGTGGGAGTGGCTAAGTGGGTCATAAAGATGTAATTTATGGACATTTCAACTGAGTCAAGAAGTTAATAACTGAAATAATGCATGCACCTCACACTGAGTTTAATCAGGGTTTATTAAAAGATGTGTTACTTATGCTGTGTTGCCCTTCATCTATCCTCATTTAAAAACAAGTTTAGCGGGAATTAAGTAACAGTCCTTATGGTGCCCTTTGTACTTTCTGAATTGTGCGCTTTTTATAAAAAATACTTGAAGTTAGAATTTAAATGGTTAAAAGAGATTCTCCTGCTCAACTTCATCACTCTTCAGGTGCATTATCAGCAGAAAGCACATTTTATTTCACTCTGAAATTGTACAAAATGACACTGTTGTGAAGCCTCTGGGACTCTTCGCAAAACATGAATATTCAGCATCAGGAATAGAACCTTCAGCACAGCAAATTAAATGCAACCTTAAAAGAGCTTATCATTTTTAACTCATTTGCATCTCTCCCCTCCCCAAGACTCCTCTTCCCAGTTGTGTAAGAAACTTGGCATCTCTACCTAGTCAGCACGAGTTTTATTTGCTAGAGTGAGGAGGCAAATGGTTTTCTTCTTTGAGTGCCTAGGGTGCAGGGCCTAGAGCCAGTACTTTGAAGGGCTATTGAAGACCAGTCAGTATTAAATACAGTAAAGGTATCAGGGCCCCATGTGTTACTCAGGTAGCTATGTATTAGGAATTTTCAACTAGAATTGCTTGCTCACAAATATCAGAAATCTAAATGAACCTGCTTTAAACAACAGCAGGAAGTCACTGTTTTAGTTCACCTGAAAGTGTAGTAGGTGAAATGAGCTCCAGCACAGTTAGTTGAAGGATTCAAACAATGATGCCATATCTTCCTTGTTCCTTAGATCATCTTCATTCTCCAAAATAAGAATAATGTTTCTGTGCATTCAAGCCTGAAAATTCAGAGAAAAGAGTATCCCTAGCATGTTTATGTCAGCTGTTTGACTGAACTGCCCCTTTTGGTCTTACCTGGCTACGTTTCCATAGAGAACTAAGAGGCATATAGTTAAGAACCCTTTCTGAATTTCAGGGTTCAGAGGAAAAATATATCATCCTCTAAGTGAACAGATGCAGAACAGATTAAACATAGATAAGATAGAAAACATCCACAAATGTTCCCTAATAAAGCCAACAGGGAGGATGTCAGAGGGGCAATGAAGTGCTTGGAGCTGTGTGGGCAGAGCTTTGTGCTTGAAGACTTTCTATTACATGCAAGTGCTGGAAATGCCCCTTCAGCTTCTTTTGTCCTCTGTTGAACAAGTCTTAGGTTTGTGGAAATATTTAAACAATTAGATACCACCTTGTAAAGCAATGTGTATGAGTCTTGCTATACATCAAATGTTGAATGAATGATAGTAATTTGGATGAAACAAGGGACTCAAGATTAATTCTAATTTCAACCAAAAAGAAGAAGAAATTTGAAAAGATGAGAAAACTATAAAATTCACCCTCCCTATCAACAAGTAAATAAGCAGCCATATTTGCTTTAAAGTATTTTTAAAAAGAGTTATCATTATACTAATTATATTTAATACAACTACAAAAGTTTTTGTACGGTGTTTGATGAGGTATTAGGATGACTTGCTGACAAGCTAAGCCTGTGCTCAGGTAAGTCGCAATAAGAACGCTGCCAATTTTTTTTCAGTCTCAGTATTCACACGGGTATTTATCATACAGTGAAAAATTAACACAACTCTGAATGGGCTAAATGTGTTTCAAAAGCAGAACCTATGTCAAGCAGGAGCAAAGACTTGTGAGTAAATAGAGAGTGGAAGGCTTGAGGTCCTGTTGTGGGCTTTCACCTTAACCTCCTCTACAGTTTTACTCAACAGCCCTTGACCATCTCAGTGGTAACTTTTCTGGTAAAGAAGAAACTGTTGAGCTCTAACCAGCCCCAAGAGATAGTTTGTTTTTAACAACATAGCATAAAAAATAAAGATTTATTTCAATTCTTAAATATCACTTAATTCCTAGGCAAATTTTTATATTAGTACATATTTGTAATATATAATGGATACATGCCTTGTGAGACTTAGTACATTTAATACGTAATCTATCATAATTCCTTTTCTCCTCCCCTATCCTTCTTTCCCTAATTCATTCATCTCTTAATCCCCTTCCTTCTTCTTTTGGTTTTAGATGGTTTTTTGGTACCTGCTTACAATGTTTACATTCCTTGGGTGGTGTGTACATGTACATAGCACATTAAAAGCTCCTTTCCGCCATTCCATTTCCATCTTCTCTCCCCACTTTTCATTTCTTGATCCCCTTCCTCACTGAAAAAATCTATCTCACTACTTCCTGTTCTCTATTTTTGTTTCTAACTAATGAATATATATCTATATATATATTCCCCATATGCAACTTACCTATCAATTAGGTTTTCATTTAAGATGAAATCAAATAAATATATTATACATCAAATATACTATAGAGGTGATATAAGAATTCAAATTCACAGTATCACAGAGCTATAGAAAGAGGCAACCTCAGGAGAGAACTAATCCACTTTCTTCCTTTTAGAGATAGGAGGAATTAAGACAGAGTTCATAGTTTCAACGTTCAATTTTAGATAACTTCCACTTTGCCATGCTACTTGTGGCAGTTAATCCTGAAGTATCAAATTCATTGGATTAAAAAATGCATAACCAATTATCATAGCACACACGAGTGTGTCTGGGTGCGTCATGAGGTGTAGCATTGGGTTCTACCTGTGGTCCTGTAGCCTATACTTCTTTGTTGCTGTTCTCTTGCTCTGCTTCCTGGATTTCATGAATGGCTTTGTGACACCAGGCCTTCAGTGTAGCTAATTATGCACTGAACCCTCCAAACCGTAAACTAAGTTCAACCTTTCCTCTGTGAAGCTGAGAATGTTGGGTATAGTGTCCAACAACAAAAAAGCTGATCAATGTACCACTTAACCAAGAGATTTTTAAAGATTTAAAAAATATTAGTTCTTTCAACTAAAAACAATAGAAGAATCTAAAGTAAACAAAATTACATATAAGAGGAAGAACTGAAGAAAATTGCTAATACAACTGAGATCTAGAAAGTTAAAATAGGAAGAGCCTCTGACAATTTTGACTTCAGAGCATCCAATCCTCCAAAAGCAGAACATGACCATCTACAGAATAAAGAGTCAGACACTTAAGAAAGAGAAATATATCCTAGAACTCACTGAAAAATTTCACTTAACAACCAATTTAACTTTTCTAAATCAGGACTTGAGAAAAATATGCTAATGTTAAAATAATAATACTAATGTATCTGTTTAATAAATGCTAGCTTAGTAAATTTACATTGATTAGTAAATAAAACATTACTACCCCTTTTATCATTTTGAATAAATATAAACAAATTGTAAAAAAAAGAGCAGGTGATTATTAATAGGCAATATGTGTCAAATAGAAAAAAAAGCAAATCAACTGTGCTAATAAAAATTTTTAAGAAATATTATGGTCACTGTAATTTATTTCAATTGCTCTGATGGAAACTGCTGACAAATGAGTAATGGACTAAGACTTCTGCAATAATGAAAGAAGGAGTTTAGTAAATGCTTTCACCAGAAAGCACTAATTCTAGTGAATATATGGCAAGAGAACACAACAGGTTTTAGAGATAGCAGCTAGGTATATTGATAAGGCACAGGAGACTTCATAACTCCATTTTTAAAAGTCACTTAACTTCATTTAAACTGGAGATGAACTCACTTCATCATCCCTTTTCATGTAGTTGATCATAAACCCACTAAGAGAAAAAATTAGGTCATAAAACTAGGAACAAATAGAATGAACTGGGAAGTATAGTAAATATTAAACTGTAATGTCTGCTTGACCAACAGGTAGTCACATATCTCAGAAATGTAAACCTTGGGGCAATTACGTGACATTCTAGTAAAATTCCTGAGAATAAGGTAATGTGGCTACTACGGAAGTCTGAAAAGTATACAACCTGGAGGTAAAGTCTGAATAGGCACGACATTTTGCTTTCCTGGTTCAGTGTTAATGTGTTGGTCCCTGGCTTTCAATAAAGCTTCTTCATTCCTATGCTCTTAGTCTCACATGAGTGCTTCTCTCTGTCTCTGTCTCTGTCTCTGTCTCTGTCTCTTATCTATCTATCTATCTATCTATCTATCTATCTATCTATCTATCCTGACACAACACCCTGTTTTAATACCTGAGTGCAGACAGACAGAGAACAATAAGACTGTGTGCATTAAACAAAGAGAAGTGTCCCTTTTAGAGGGATGGAAAGACAGGGGACACTAAGTGGGAAGATCATAATAAACAGCTGTGGCCAAAGTTCTCTGTCTCTTTGTATCTCAGTGGACAAGGTCCTTGAAGGTCTGGAATAAATTTTAAGGTTCCCTGCAGGTTCCCAGAGGTCCCCAAGAACTGAAAAACTCCTTGTCCTATCTTATCTCCTCCATGGCAACCTGACTGCCTATGACAACTTCAGTACTATCCTGAGCTTCCTGCAGGAAGTGGTGTTTCAGCTGGCAACCAGGTTGGGGATTGGGGGAATCAAGGGCATTTGGAAGCTTATATTCATGAACTTGAATAAAACTGTCAAAAACCAGGATTTCAGGCTTCTGGAATGGGCCACGGGTGTAATTTCATTGGGAAGGTACCAATGGCATACAACAGATATTAAATATTGGTGGATAATCTTGGGGAATTTATGGAGTCTTATCCCATAGCTACAGCCAACCTCTTTCATCCCTCATGGATACTTTTTACCTAGAACACCAATCGTGAACCTTTTTAGAGTTTCAATGATACAGACATCCCACTTTGACACATGTGCCATAGACTTGACACGATCTACCTAGAACCTCTACCTGGATTGGGCCAGGAGGGAGGCAGTTTTATTGCCCAAGAAAGGATGTCTTGATTTGGAGCAAAGACCAGAAAAGCCTGTGCTCTTGAACACTGTGAGAAACAGTAACCATCTTGATGTTAAGAAGCACAGGGTAAAATCAAAGTCATAGCTATCCTGGGGTGATGATTCCAACTGGGTCTTGTAGCAGGCTGACAAACTGGCTAGAAATTTAACAGGGAGATTGGAAGGACTGTGCTGGCCTTGATTTTTTAAAAAAAACTATGTCTGTGTGCCTGTGTGTGGAAGGTTGTGCATAAGGACAAAGTGAGACTAGAGAGCAACTCACACAGCCCAAGAAGAAGATGAAGTCACTCACACTCGTGCAGAGGATGATAGGGACTAAGCACAAAGTGAAAGCCAGGCAAGGCTTGTGAGATGAGCAAGAATTGAATGCAGTTTACAAACCACACATATATTCATGGACAAAGAGGGGAGACTGGCATTAGGCACTTGATCACAACCTTAGCAAAACACTAAACTATGATGACTCAAGGGTGACCACCAGGAAGCAAGATTTTAAAATAAAAATAAGATAAACTAAATTTCTGTGGGTCTATGGAAAGGGGCAGTTAATGCTTAATATTTTCACCTTCTTTTCTCATTTTTTTCCTCCTCTTAATTTCAGATAACTTTCTTCTTTCTTTTTCCAATTTTGCACCCATATATTTGGTAATCTGAACAACTAAGTTGAAAACAATGCTATGCAACACAACAGACTGTCAAATTCATATTAATTTGTTTGGCAAAATTCTGCATCATTTGTAATTCTTTTATGACTGTTCTGAGTTCTCTTTAAAAATAAAAAGTATAACCAAAGACAGCTCTTGCACAAGAATTAGTGCAGGTAACTTAACTATACCAATTTACAACCCCTTCCTCCAAGCAGGGAAAAAATCAATTACTACAGATACCAAAAATTTCTACTTTTCAACCATTTAAAAAAATGAGATCTACAAAACAAATATACAAGCTTAGCTTCTAGTGGAGTGGTCAGTTGAAGCTGTTTCTGAAGATTCTTAGATGTTAAACTCAGTGCACTGCAAGGCCACTGAGACTGGGAGACAGACAGACAATAGTCAGCTGAGAAGCAGACCTGGGCAACCGGGATGAACCCTGAGAAAAGTGGAACACAGGGAAAGGAACTAAAAAGGTACAAGCCCATGGTGTCAAAGGACAAGGGTCTGAGTAAACTGAAATAAGCCCTGGGAAGTTGAGGTGCACAGGAAGTCTTCTCATCCAGATGTCAGAAGCTGAACTAAAAAAAAATCACATTGTTTCATTGTCTCACTCTCTTTTGGGCACCAAAATATAAACCCCTGACCTCAGGTGCCTCTTCAGTGTCCTCTCTGGGAATCTCCTTCTTGGCTAGTAAGAGCTTTTCTTGCTGATAAACCATACTTGTTCATTTCACATTGCTCTGTGGTGAATTTCACATTTCACTATCTTCTTGACAAGGCCCAGAGTGAAGAGAAAGCTGGTTATAGAGTCACAAATGTGTAAAATCATCATAAATATATTGCAAGTAGTAAAGGAAACTGGAATAAGCATG
>NW_004524605.1:19388398-19390597 GCF_000260255.1 Octodon degus
CAAAAGACTTTTTCAGAAATCCTAACTTCGGAGAGGAGGCTTGAAATTAAAAATAGCATTACTATGCAATGCCAGCCCCATACCCAGGGCACACTGAGAAAGCGACTGAGACTGGGTGTGGTGGCCCGCACCTGTAATCCCAGTGCTTGGGAGGCTGAAAACAAGACAATCACTACGAGGCAGATCTACATAGTGAGACCCTGTAGACCCTGTACTAAATAAATTTTTTAAAAATATGATTACTTAAGATATTGTCCAGTTCAGATTATCAACAGTCAGGCAATGTAGAAGAAGTTTATTCTTAAATAGACATGTTACTCGTCCGATATTCAGGTATCAAGAGCTCACAGATGCTAGCCCATGGGCAATTAGTGTCTTTTTTCTCATGTGTCTGTTTTGAATTTTTAAACAACACTGCTCATATGACAGCAGCTCATGGGAGAAGGTAACATTTCAGCTCTTCTGGACAAGTATTCCAGGAGAACAATAAGTGCTGATGGACCCAGACATTTATCCCTGAATTAACTTATCTTCTATGCATGTAGAATGGTAATAGCATACTATCCTTAGGAAGGTGAGCTTCATGATTTTCTACCTACTGAAATTTCACATAACATCAGCAGACAACACTGATAGATATAATGCTAAGGGGCTCTGACTTATTTGCATTTTCTTAACAAGGTATATAATTGCTGTGCTCTACAGACCTGAGTTTTGACTTTTTAAAACCTCCTATAGAGGATGAATTACTGAGAGGTGGACTAGGAAGACAGACAACAAAGAAACTAGAGATTCTTCATAAGTCTGACATCAGATGCCTCCCATTCGAGACTTTGGAAAACTTAATTGCATTTCTTTTTTGTTAATTCAGGTGCAAATTAGGTATAAATATTAACATCTTCATAAGACTGATGGAAAGATTAAATACAGTAAGGCTTAAAATGTAGTAGGTGTGCAGTAAACAATTATGTACTCTTTCCTTATTTCTTTTACATCAAATGTTAAGTCTTCCAGTTGAAAGATCACTTTACTTAACAAGTATCAGGGGCTGGGGAGATGGTTCAGTTGAATAAGTGCTTCCCTGGCAAGTGCAAGGGCCTGAGTTCAATCCCCTGTTCTGCCCCCAAAAAAACAAACAAATAAGTATCAGGCAATAGTCAATCAGTCAACCCATGAGCAGGCCATCTAGATATGGGAATTGACCTAGACATGGAGAACAACATAGGGAGCATCTTATAGATTTTCAGAAAGTGATACTGAAACAATTCAAAGCCTTAAACTATTAAAGAGCTAATATTCTTACTAACTTCTTCTAGGAAAATAATGCAATTTGATAATGCTAACATTTTTGAGGTACTGCTTCATATCAGAGCAGGACATTCAGGGCATTAGAGGGCTGGCTATATTGCTCAGTGGATTAAAGCACCTGCTTAGGCAGATGCAGGAACTGGGGTTCAATGCCCAGCGTGCCATACCAGTCCCACCCCTGCAGTGCTGAGATGGTTACTGAGATTGGGCATGGTGGCACACGCCTGTAATCCCAGCTCTTGGGAGGCTGAAAACAAGATCACTAGGAGGCTGGTTTGTGTAGTAAGACCCTGTGAACCCTGTACTAAACACATTTTAAAAAAGAAAGAAAAAACAGGGCATTCGAGAATATGGGCTTCTTGGGAAATGTTTTCACCCTTTAAGTTTTTCATACTTTCATGCTTTAAGGAAATTTAATGATTTGATAATTAGAGAAATACACATTTCTATTTCTTCATAATTCAGTCTTTGAAAGGTCTGTAGTCTAGGAATTTGTTTATGTCTTTGAGATATAAAATTAGTTGTTATGCAGTCATTCGTAATAATCTCTGTTGGTTGCAATGTCCTTTTCATCTCTATTTTAGTAGTAGCCTCTTTCCTTTTCTTAGATTAGTTAAATGATTAGTTTGTCTCTTTTCAAAGAACAAACTCTTTCAATGATCATTTGTGTTTTTAGTCTCTATTTCCTTTACTTCTAATCTGATATTTAGTTTTCTCCTTCTACTAATTTTTTGGTTTGGCTTATTCTGGCTCTTTCAAGTTCCTAAAATACAGCAATAGGTTGTTTACTTGAGGTCTTCATGCATGCTGATGTGGTTCCTGATCAATATAAACTGCTTTCAGTACTATTTGTGCTACATCCCAGAGCTTTTGTTTTTTTATGTCTTCATT
>NW_004524605.1:19391252-19394358 GCF_000260255.1 Octodon degus
CCTGTCTGTTCCCTCAAAGTTGAAGTGAGGTATATTCTGATTCCTTATTGATTAGTTTTGATTTGTCTATTATGGATTTTTATCATGCTCACTCTGAGTTTTACAAAAACATATTTGTATTATAAGCATCTGTACTGAATCATAGTAGAAAAATAGTATCATAAAGGTGAAAACAAAAACAAAAGAACAAGAAAATACATTAAGAAGAAAATAAACCATGTGTTCCCTTACCCCACACATTTTGAATTTTTATTTTTTTAACATATTTGGTTGTTACAGGGGCTCACTATGCAGCTCAGACTCATAGTGGTCCTCCTGTTTTCAGCCTCCCCAGATCCGGGATTACAAGTATGCATCATGACACCTGGATTATGTTTCTGGCTCAGCCCACCTTGGGGGCTGGACTGGAGCAGCATGTGGTGCCAGAGATAGAACCTCTGTCCCTATGCTTGCCTAAGCTTGCCTAGGCAGGTGCTTTAGTCCCCTAAGCTATCTCACCAGCCCATTTTGAATTTTTATATCCCATTTTCCATCTTTCTATGTTGTCTGTCTCTTACTATAGTATTGTGGTTACTATTATTTCAATTGTTTGGGGATTTTATTTTTATAATAAAACATGAAAGATGCATGAACCATGATTATGATCCTAGAGCATTGTAAATTTGCAGTATATTTTGTATCATCTGATACGATCTTCTTACTTATTTCTTTCTTTCAGTTTGAAGATTTTCTTCTAGTATTTCTTGCAGGACAGGTCCAGTGTAGACATAGCCCTCAGCTCTTATTTGCCTGAGAATGTCTTTATCTCTCCTTCATTTCTAAAGGATAACAGGGTAACTTTGCTGGAAAAAGTATTATGTAAGTTGGAAGTAATTTTCCTTCAGTATGCTAACAACTCCTTTGTCATTCTTTCCTGGTCTTTAAAGATTCTACTGAGAAGACTGCCAGGATAATTAGGACCCTGCTATATGTTATTTGATACATTTTGCTTGCAGTCTTCAGGATCTTTTTATGCAATATGTTATTTTACTTAAGGAGTTTTTAAAAAATGATTTTTATGCCAACACCATGTTGCATTTCAGTTGAATGTAAGAAAGCTTAAATATCCAAAGTTAAATCATTTATTTATTTCTTGCTGAGTGCCTACCAATAATAGCTACAGGGAGTTATTCAGTCATTCACAGTTAACAAAGCATCTACATAAATATTATCTTACCTCCTCTTTACAATTTTTGTGTTAGATAGAAAGATTTTTTTTCTATCATAAAGACTAGAGGGAAAGGGCTTTAGAACATTTAAATAGACCTTTCCTAGCCAGATGCTATTCTACAAAAAATGGAACATTTTTCCCCTATCTTGATGAAGATTTTGGATTTGCAAATATCATATTTAATAATTAGAGAAAATGTAACAAAGTGTTCCTGTTTTCTCTGCAATTAACAGCAGGACCTTTTTATACCATGCTGTTACGATTACAGTAATTATCATGCTAACAAGAATAGAACATACTGTAAGAAAAAGGAAAAATATGAGCCTAAATATTACTTAGAACTCTCAGAAGCACTCAGAATGGCACCTTATACCTTCAGATTGCAATTCCATTCCTGCCCTTCTACACTGCCCTTCTACACTAACTGCCCTTCTACACTACACTGCCCTTCTACACTAAACACATTAAGTAGCTTCAGTTACTATTTCCACAATCTTGTTAAGTAAGATACTCCAGCCATAAAACTTTTGGGGAAGCCAACACAAGAAGTCTTATTTTATAAAGGAGATATTGAAATCATACACTTTAAATTTCAAAAGTATGGTTGCTTTCTGATCCAGGAGTTTAAATAAAGACATAGGGACCTAGTTCTGCTTTCTCCAGGATCAATTTCACTCTTGTAAAGCAAAACCATCACTAGAAGTTTCAGACACCAACTTGAAAGCTCACATTCAGTAGGAAAAGCATACCTAATAGTTTTCTTAACATTTCAGAAAACTTTTCCCATGTCTCATTGGCTGTTACTCAGTGATGTAATTACACTCATCTTGGGCCAAGGGAAAAATGGTACACTGAATGGTTAGTTCTAAATGCGCAGTCAGAGACCCAGTCCTAGCCCAGGTCCTGGGAGTGTGTGGGAGAGCTTCCAGCTACCCTGCACTGGCGAGACAGACTGTGGGTCCCAGCCCAGGCGCAGCATGGGTGAGACCATCTTCAACCACTTTGGAACACCCCCCAACCCTCCACAGCACCTCCGCCACCCGCCCGCCGAGTAGGAATTTCTGCGATGTTCCGGGAACCCCCAGACCCAGTCCTAGCCCAAGTCCAATGAGTGTGTGGGAGAGCTTCCGGCTACACTGTGCCTGCTGGACTGACTATGGCTCCCCAGGCACTGCGTGGGTGAGAATTTCTTCCACTCTTTGGGACGCCCCCCACCACCAAGCACATCCCTGACCCCAACCCTCCAAGTAGAAATTTCTGCCTCATTCCCAGAACACCCAGACCCAGTCCTAGTCCAGACCCAGTGAGTGTGTGAGAGAGCTGCCTCTACCCCCTACTCCACCTTGTCCCCTCCAGGATCAGCTCAGGCCTGGCTAACATGACTAGTGTGTAACCCTGGAGAAAAAATCCCTGCAGAGAGTGTAAAGGATAGAACCACCCAGCTAGTCCAGGAGCAGAACATCTTGACAAAGGGGCACAACAGGTTCACCCTCAAGGGCAACAGCAGGAAGGAGCTCAGCACATCACAAGAATCAAGCCAGACACAGCTGGATAAGTCCAAACTTTGGAGAGCTGCACCTGAACGTCAGTACGTGCAAAGGTTATAACTACAGCAAATTTCTACAACAAAGGTCAGAAGACAGGGCTACACAAAATGATGAGAAGGAACAAAATGCAACCTCAGAACCCAAGCGCACCCATAACAAGCACAGAGGACACTAACACAGAAAAAATTGGAAATCACACAGCTGAAAGCAATGAATCAACGCCTTCTGAAATAAAGAAACAGCTTCAGAAAGATATAGAGCAACTCAGATTGGAAATGAGAAAAGAAACCCTTGAATTAATAACATCTGAACTAAAGAATCAAATGCAGAAACATATGGAAGAAACCCA
>NW_004524605.1:19394658-19395206 GCF_000260255.1 Octodon degus
AGGAAATGAAACTCTCAATCACAAGCTTGCAAAACCGTTTAAATGAATGTGAAGACAGAGTTTCAGATCTTCAAGATGCTGGGATAGCTAGTGAAAAGGAAAGAAAGGATCTCTTACAAACAATGAGGATGAAGGAAAGAATAATCCATCACCTGCAAGATGATGCAAAGATGAACAATGTGGGGATAATAGGCATCAATGAGAAAGCAGTCAACACAAATGACAATAAAAAACTATGGGGAGAAGTAATAGCAGAAAACTTCCCAAATATGAGGAAACACTCTGACATTCAGGTAACTGAAGGATACAGAATGCCAAGGTACCTCAACTCAATGCAAAACACATCAAGACATATAATAGTCAAGATCCCAGATATTCAGCACAAGAATAATCTACTGAAAGCCGCTAGAGAAAAGAAGCAGATCATATTCAGAGGAAAATGCATCAGAATTACGGCCGAATTCTCTTCACAAACCATGCAGGCAAGAAGAGCATGGAGCAGAGTACTCCAGGTCCTCTATAAAAACAAATTCCAGCCCAGACTACTA
>NW_004524605.1:19397497-19398220 GCF_000260255.1 Octodon degus
TTTTGCTGAGTTTACACACCTATAATATTCAATAACGGAACTTCGAAAAAATAGGGTACACAGATGAATGTCCATTTTATATCTGTGTATTCAGGTTGGTTAGGATAGATATATATAGCTGCATTCTCTTAATGAATATAATGATTTGTTCTCATGGTGTTTGTAAATAGGATCTCAAGTCCGCATCTTGTACAGCAGTTTACCATTAAGAAGAATATATGCAGTGTGTTATTTGTTGAAACTGTACTTCCAATTTGATTTGAATCTGTCTCATTAATATCTGTTTATGAATAGAATTTAAAAAAAAAGTAAAGAAATGAATGATCATTTTGTATCTGTATACTCCAAATAGTTAGGATAGATATATGGCTCCATTATCTTCATTCAGTGAATAGAGAGGTTTGTTATAATAGTATTTGAGACAGGATATCATGTCTGCATCTTGTACAATGAATAATCACTAAGACAACAATATGCAATGTCTTAATTACTGTAAATGTGCTAGTAATTGGTTGTGAAACTGTCTCATTGATATTTGTTTCTCAATAAAATTATAAATAAATAAATAAATAAATACAGTATGACCAAAAAAACCAGACAGATCACTATGGATATTATCTAGTAGAGAGACCCTGAACACCCTTTAGACCCTTCCCTAAAATACAAAGAAAGTAAACATGTTAGAGTTTCTCCCATGGTAGCTCTATGTGAAAGAGGAATAAC
>NW_004524605.1:19398910-19399858 GCF_000260255.1 Octodon degus
ATTTTAACTGCAGATACAAATTCTTCCTGTTGAATGTAATTAACATATACAAAATATATGTACTATCAAACCATAAAGTTTAAAAATCAATTAAATTAATAAATAATACACCAGACAGTTCATAAGTTAATTTTAAAATGGTCAAAGAAGCTGAATAGACATTTTTCCAATGGAAAACAGATGATTTGTAACAGATATATGAAAGACATGCTAAACATCCCTAGTCATCAGAAATGCAAAATAAAACTACAAAAATACTACCTAACATTTGTTAGAAGATCTTTTATCAAAAAGACAAATGATAAAAAGTGCTGGCAATAATATAGAGGAAAAAAACTCCTCTGCTCAATGTTGCTGGCAAACAGAATAGATTTTCTTCAAAACATTACAAATAAAACTTCCATATGACGCAGCAATCCCACTACTGAGTACACATCCAGAGCATATGGAATCAGTATGTTAGAAAAATATCTGCACTTTGATGTTCATTGAGTATTATTCACAAAAGTCAATATGTGGAATCAACTTAAATGCTTCTCAAGAGGTCAATTGACAAAGCAAATGTGCTGTACACACACTAAAGAAGTCTCTTCAGCCTTAGGAGACAAAGGATGAATTCCTGTCATTTGAAACAATAAAGACAAAGCAGGAAGGTACTCTATTAAGTGAAATAAGCCAGTCTAAGAAAAACAAATGCCACATCATCTCACATTTAGGATCTAAAAATGTTGAATTATTTTAAAGCCTCTTACAACAAAGTAAAATTTGTTGTAAGAGGCTTTAAAAAATGCAAGAAGGAAAAAATTAAGGTAATGCATATGCCCTACAAAGTGGAAAGAATGATGGAATAAAGGTTGTAAAAATGAGAGGGAGGTGCTGGGGAGATAGCTCAGGGGCAGAAGTGCCTGCCTGGCATAGTGCAAGGTACTGAGTGTATGTATTTTCCCT
>NW_004524605.1:19400028-19401444 GCF_000260255.1 Octodon degus
TTTGAACATTCATTATATTTTATTATAACTCATATATAGGTATCAAACATATGTTTTAAATCACAAATTTTATAAATTGTACTTGTCATGTAAAATTTATCATAGTCCTTGAGAGGCTGAAAACAGGAGGATCACTAGGAACCTGATCCGTGTAGTGCGACCCTGTACCCTTGTACTAAATACATAGAAATAAATAAATACTATTACATAATATACAATAATGTTGCTAGCAAATAAATATTAAAATCTATACATACACCTGAGCACGCACACTACAGGTTTTTGTGTAACAAACGTTAATTCTCCAGAATTAGTTTGACAGGATTTCTTACCCATGAAACTGAGAACATAACCTTTCAAAAAGCCTTTTCTCCTAACTCCATCAAAAACCCCAGCCTGAAATCCTCCTCCTTTTTAGATCATGAGTCCACCTTTGATGCAGCACTAGTATTTCTCCCTACAGTATTTACCAGTATTCCACTCAAACTTCATTTGATTAACTTATGCCTCAAATCAGAAATGAAATCCTCTAATTATTTTTCAACCCTTTTTGAAGTATGCATGTATTAATCTTCAGAAATAATATCCCTTACAAAAGACCTTCTATGTTTCATACATGCTTGAATTTATTGAGAAAAGTCTGGGTTAATTCCATATGTAATGCTTCAGTTGAATATTAAAATCCAGGATTTTAGACACACTGGACAAGAAAGAGAAATTATCAGTCCTGATTCACATCCAGGCTCTTTTTTTCCTCCCTTGTATGAGCAACGAGCTTACAAATTATTCCTTAACTCTGACATATAAAGATGGTTTCATGTTCCCAATAGAATTACTCTTTCTCGAGTCCTAGCCCAGGTCCGGTGAGTGTGTGGAGAGCTTCCTGCTACCCTGCTCTGGTGGGACCAGTCCCAGACCAGGCGCAGCGTCGGCCGGACCCTCTCCCACACCCCTTGGGTCACCCCCCACCACTCTTCAGCAACTCCACACCCCGCAGCCTGAGAAGGAATTTTGCGGTGTTCCAGGAACCCCGAGAACCAGTCTTAGCCCAGGTCCAGTGAGTGTGTGGGAGAGCTTCCTCTTCACCCTACATCACCTTGCAGCCTCCAGGTACAGCTCAGTCCAGTCATAAATGCCTGAGGTGTAACCATACAGCTGCAATCCCGGCAGAGAGTGTAGAAGATAGATCCACCCAGCTAGTCCAGGAGCAGAAAATCTGGCCAAAGGGGCACAACAGGTTCACCGTCAAGGGCAGCAACAGGAAGGAACTGAGCACAGCAGCCAGACCTAAGGCAGACAAATATGGATAAGTACAAACTTTTTAGAACTGCACCTGAACTTCAGTAGGTACGAAGGTTATAACTACAGCAAAGATCTACAACAAAGGTCAAAAGACAGTGCTACACAACATGACGA
>NW_004524606.1:0-1356 GCF_000260255.1 Octodon degus
GCAGCACTTCTTGCCCAAATAAGGGAAAATATAACAGGAGCGTTCTATCGCCCCCCACATATCCCCCCTTTTTATTAAATACATCAAGCAGAAATTGACAGTGCCCTGTGGGGACAATGCCTGGCTTGGGTCAAGGACTCCTTCACATGAGATTGACCAGACCTTACCCGTCTTGGGATTGCAGGGCAGCAGTAGGCCCTGTTCCCGTCTTAGGCGGTCGGCGGTACTGCATGTGGGTCTTAGTTGCCTGTCATTGACTGCTTGTCCATCTCACCAGGGGTCCTACATCAGATTAGGCCACATTATGATAGGGTCCAT
Source organism: Octodon degus (assembly GCF_000260255.1). NCBI lineage: Eukaryota > Metazoa > Chordata > Mammalia > Rodentia > Octodontidae > Octodon > Octodon degus. The sequence continues at coordinate 319 of NW_004524606.1, forward strand.
TTGAGGGAACCCTCTCATGATACTCTTGATGATCTGTCATTTCTAGCTGATGATAATGTATCTGGATGGGCTTTGCAGCAAAAGCATCTATGCGTGAGCTGATGAATGCTGTAAGCTTTTGAAAAATGCAAGGTCCTATCATGAGGAACAGTAGGAGTGAGAAGAGGGGTCCCAACAGGGGCACAAGGTTGGTGAACATTCCTCCCCACAACAAGGAGAAGGAGTCAACCACAGTTTTTGTCTCTGCTTGAGTAGTTGATCCTGAAGCTCCTGAATTTTGTCTCGAACTATGCCTGATTTATTAACATAAAAACAACACTTTTCCTGTAAAGCAAGACATATGCCCCCATGCTCTGCTGTCAGAAGGTCCAAGCCTCTCCTATTTTGCAAGACCACTTTTGCTAGCGAATCTATCTGGTCTTGGATATCTTGGATAGTATCAGATAATGCTCGAACATCACTAATCAGCTGGTTAGATAATTTAGTATAAGAATGTACTGCTACCATCAACCCTGCTGAACCTGTCCCCATGGCTGCTGTGACCCTAGCCCCACTAATAAGGGAATAAATTGGACCGCCCTCTTTGTGCAGCCTTAGAAGCAAGCTTGGGCATTTTGCTGCCACCTGTACCCTGCTTCCCGCTCCCCTGTTGTTGCTCCCTTTTTTTTTTCTTCCCCTGTTTTTTCTCTGCTCTCTATTCCCCCTGGTGCCTCATGCCACCCTGTCCTAGGTGACTGCCATTGCCTTGCTGCATCATCCCATAGTCATATTCTACTCACCATCTTTTTATTTATAGTCTGTTTCTCTTTGTTGTCTAGGCCTATAGATTATTTTCCACCTCTTCTCTATAGCCGGCAAAAACCACAAAAATGGGGAGGGAGCAAGCAAGTTACAGAAGCAAATCACATTGGTTAGTATAGGTTGACTTTTAAAATAATTGGTGAATTACAATACCGGATGACCGGATGGAGTAAGTCTGGGGGTTAGCTGGGGGACTAACCTTGTGGTTGTCATGTTCCGGGAACATTTTTAAGAAAT
>NW_004524606.1:34618-36170 GCF_000260255.1 Octodon degus
GACTTTCAGCCTATGAATGTCTTTATGAGTTAAATGTGTTTCTTGTATACAGCATATTGTTGGATTTTGTTTCCTAATCCACTGTGCAAGTCTATTTCTCTTAATTGGTGAATTGAGTCCATTTACATTGATGGTTAGAATTGTGATGTATTGACTTATGTTGCCATGTGATTTACCTGTTATCATCTACTCCTTTTTCTCCCGTGTTTAATTGCTTACTTCCAATCTCATTCGTGGAGTTCTGATCATTTTGGTCCCTCTCTAGAACATCTTTCAGTAGCCTGCGTGAGATTGACTTTGTCATCCTGAAATTCTTTAGCTGTTGTTTGTCATGGAAGTTCTTCACTTCTCCATCAAACTTGAAAGAGAGTTTTTCAGGGTATAGTATTCTGTGCTGGAATTTTTTTCATAGAGTACATGAAGTACTATGCTCCATGCTCTTCTTGCCTGCATGGTTTGTGAAGAGAAGTCGGCCATAATTCTGATGGGTTTTCTTTGAATATGATCTACTTCTTTTCTCTATTGGCTGTCAGTATATTATTCTTATGCGGAATTTCTGGTATCTTGCCTATTATATGTCTTGGTTTGGTTTTCATTTTTTTGAAGTTCCTTGGCGTTCTGTATGCTTCAGTTACGTGAATGTTAGATTGTTTCCTCATACTTGGGAAGATTTCTGCTATTACTTCTGCCCATATTTTTTTAATGTCATTTTTGCTGATTCCTTTTTTCTTATTGAAGTCTATTAGTCTCACATTGTTCATCTTTGCATCATCTTGCAGATGGTGAATTATTGTTTCCTGCAATCTCGTTGTTTTTAATAGAGCCTTTGTTACCTTTTCACTAGCTGCACCAGCATCTTAAAGATCTGAAACTCTGTCTTCACATTGACTTAAATGGTTTTGCAAGCTTGTGATTGAAATTTTAATTTCCTCTATATCTCTTTGACTCAGCTTCATGTCATCTATTTCTTTCCTGTATTGCTAATTCAAGCAATCCGTCATTTTTCTAATCTCCTCTATATTTTTGTCAATATATTCTTTAGAAGCAGTGATAAATTCTTTTACTGCAGTGTTTTTTTCAAATTGTGTTTCCTCCCTATGTTTCTATAGTTGCTTTTTCCTTCAGATGCTATGAGTTCTGAGAGTTCTTTTTTTATTTCAGAAAAGAATTGCTCTCTGATTTCCTCTATATCTTTTTGCTGTTGCTTATTTACTATCGACGTTCTTAATTCATGCATTTGATGTGAGCTAGTGTCCTCCACACTTGTTCTGGGTGCGCACTGGGTTTCTTCCATATGTTTCTGCATTTGATTCTTTAGTGCAGATGTTATTAATTCAGGGATTTCTTTTTTTATTTCCAATCTGATGTCCTCTATATCTATCTGCAGCTCTTTCTTTATTTCAGAAGCCATTGATTCATTGCTTTCAGCTGTGTGATTTCCAATTTGCTCTGTGTTAGTATCCTGTGCACTTGCTACGGGTGGGCTTGGGTTCTGAGGTTGCATTTTGTTCCTTCTCGTCATTTTGTGTAGCACTGTCTTCTGCCCTTTGTT
>NW_004524606.1:44021-45603 GCF_000260255.1 Octodon degus
AGGCCACTATATACTGGTTAGGGGAAAAATTCAAGAGGAAGAGGTAACACTCATAAATATGTGTGCACCAAACATGGGAGCACCCAAATATGTAAAGCAAATCTTAATGGACATGAAAAATCTAATATCCAATACCACAATCTTAACAGGAGACCTTAACACCCCCTTATCCCCAAAAGATAGGCCAGCCAGACAAAAACTTAGCAAAGAAATAACAGAACTGAACCAGAGCTTGAAACAAATAGACTTGGTGGACATACATAGAGTATTCCACCCAAACACAGCTGAATACACATTTTTCTCAGCTGCACATGGGTCATTTTCTAAAATAGATCACATACTGGTCCATAGGTCATGCTGAAGTATATGTAAGAAAAGAGAAATTATCCCTTGTACATTATCTGACCACAGTGTAATGAAACCGGAAATAAATGACAAAAGAAACCAGAAAAAAAAACCCTTAAATACATGGAAATTAAATGACACCCTACTCAGGAACCAATGAGTTACAGATGAAACTAAACAAGAAATTCAACAATATCTACAATTCAATGAAAATTCAAGCACAACTTATCGGAATTTATGCAATACGATGAAGCAATTCTCAGAGGGAAATTCATAGCTGTGTAATCACACATTAGGAAAATGGAACGGCAACAAATAAATATCCTAAAGCTGCACCTTCAACAACTAGAAAAGAAAGAGCAAACCAAATCCAGAGCCCAAAGACGGGAAGAAATCTTAAAGATTAGAGCAGAAATAAATGAATTGAGAGGAAGAAAACAATTCAAAGAATTAAAAAAGCAAAAAGATGGTTTTTTGAAAGATTAAATAAAATCAATAAGCCCCTAGCTAACCTCATCAAAAAGAGGAAAGAAAAATTTCAAATACAAGTAATAAGGAATGAAAAGGGTGTAACTACCACAGACCCAGTGGAAATTCAGATGATTATCATTAGCTACTTTGAGAATGTTTACTTTCACAGAATAAAAGACACTGAGGAAATGGATAGATTCCTAAAAAGGTACAAATTACTGCAACTGAATTGAGAAGATATAACGACTCTCAATAGCCCAATACCAGCCAATGAAATAGGAGATGCAATTAAAAACCTACCGAAAAGAAAAGTAAAGGTCTGGATAGATTCACAGCTGAATTCTACAAGAAATTTACAAAGGATGTAGTCCCTATACTCCTTAAACTCTTCAATGAAATTGAAAAGGAAGCAATGCTCCCAAAATCATTCCTGGATGCAAGTATTATAATCATAACAAAACCAGGGAAAGATGCCACTAAAAAAGAGAGATACAGGCCAATCTCCCTCATGAACATAGATGCCAAAATCCTCAATAAAATCCTAGCATATAGAATACAGCAAATCATGAAGAAGATCTTACACCATGAGCAGGTATGATTCATCTCAAGGATGCAAGGATGGTTCAATACTCAAAAATCTACAAAGGTAATACACTATATCAATAGAGCATAAACTGAAAACCACATGATCATCTCCATTGATGCAGAAAAGGCTTTTGACAAAGTCCAACACTCATTCATGTTCAAAGTCCTACAGAAAATTGGA
>NW_004524606.1:45703-63459 GCF_000260255.1 Octodon degus
CTCTACAAAGTTTGGACTTATCCAGCTGTGCCTGGCTTGGGTCTAGCTGCTGTGCTCAGCCCCTTCCCGCTGCTGCCCTTTAGGGTGAACCTGTTGTTCTCTGTTGCAAGATGTTCTGCTCCTGTACTAGCTGGCTGGATCTATCCTCTACACCTTCTGCAGGGATTGCAGCTGCAGAGTTACACCCCAGGCATGTACGCCAGGCCTGAGCTGTGACTTTAGGGGGTAAGGTGAAGTATGGGGAAGAGGCAGCTCTCCCACACACTCACAGGACCTTGGCTATGACTGGGTCTGGGGGTTCCCAGCCCGGCAGAATTTCCTACTTCCCGGGTGGAGTGGGAGAGGTCCTGCGGAGTGGTGGGGGTGGCCCAAGGGGGTGGGAGAGGGTCCGGTGCACGCTGCGCCTGGGCTGGGAACTGGTCCTGCTGGCGCAGGGTAGCAGGAAGCTCTCCCACACATTCCCAGTAAAGTGTTTTTGCTCAGCAAATGAAATCACTAAGAGGGAAAAGCAAATCCTCAAACTGGAAAAATGTTTTAGCCAATAGGACATGTAAAGAATTTGAGAAAATGAGACCCCCAAAATTCAAAGACCCAGCACAAAAATGGATATCTGAGATTAATACACACTTCTCAGATGAAGAAATACATGAAAAACTATTCAACATCATTAGTCGTCCAAGAAATGCAAATTAAACAACACTGAGTTTCCATCTCACCCCAGAAAGAATGATTATGATCAAAAAGTCAATCAATAACAAATGCTGACAGAAATGTTAAGTAAAAGGAACTCTGCTTCACTTTTGGTGGGGTATAGACTAGTATAATCACTGTGGAAATAAATATGGAGATTCCTCAAAAAACTATGATTAGAGGTCCCGTTTGACCTAGCCATTCCTCGTCTAGGTATTGTCCCAGGTGAATTAAAAAACAGCATACCACATTGATATATGTATACCCATGTTTGTAGTAGCACAATTTGTAATAGCTATATCTTGGACACAACCCAAATGCCTATCAACTGAGGAATAGATAAAAAAGACATGGTATTTTTATACAATGGAGTATTACTGAGCAATAGGGAACGATACATTCAAGACTTTTATAGTTAAATGGGTACAGATAGAAATACAGATGAATGGATACACATTCATATGTGATATAAATCAAACTCACATGTGTATACATCTTATTGTTTCTCTAGTGTAAGAAACTAAAAGAGTAAATAAGATTCAAAAGTTATAATAGACATTGTGTCACGGAAAAAACTGCTCCAAATGAAAGGAATAACATCGGGGAAAAGAGAAAAGAAGGAAGAACTGTATACTCATACAAGATAGCTGAGATAATTGTACTACTAATTTTGAATAGTTCATTGAAAGGAACAATTGCTATTTATATTGTTTGACAAATGTTACATGCCTATATCTGGTGATCTGAGCAAGTACTTTGAAGATAACAATATGAAATATAATAACCATTGTTAATTTCCTATCATCTTGTTTTGAAATTCTGTAACATTTTTATTGCTTTTTATTCTTCTCTTTAAAATAAAAAATATGTGTATACCATGTTGAAGAATTTAACAATTCACAGAAACAACCTTTGCAAATGGGGAGTGAATTAAAGAAAACAGAAGTAATATCAGACTTTCATAATGTTTTCTTATTAAAAAGCAGTGGGATGTAAGCAACCTAAAAACATGGGGCTTTTTTTGGAGGGGGATGGCACTTTGGGATTTACTACTGATCTACACTCACAGCACAGTTTTTGGTACTTTTTAAATTAAAAAAGCTTTCTCATACAAGTAAGACTTTTGGAGCATCAGATTGGAAGACTATGAGAACAAGAAGTCAAATTGCTACTGGATTACTAGGGATAACAGTGAGTTGTGCTGCTTCCATTTATACCCTATGTACCTTACTTCTAGACCTAGATCCTGACAATGGAAAAAAAACCCCATCATATATTGGAAACTGACTCAGCATATGTCATTTTGCACGGCCCTGCAAGGTATTGTCACCAAGCTTGCACTGTAATTGTTTTTTAAATTTGATTCCCCCATCTGTCAAGTCAGCTGCTTCAAGATAAGTGCCTTAGTTACTTTCTCATTGCTGACACCAAATTACACAACACCCAAAGTAAAAGGATGAAAGGTTTATTTCAGCTCAAAGTTTGTAGAGGTTTTAATCTAAATTTGGCTCCAAGGCAGGGTGGCATGGCAGAGAGTGATGGCAAAGGAGAGTCAGTTCATGGCAGGGTAGGCAGAAAGCAGCTAGCAGTGAGCCTGTCTTTCCCTTTTTATTCCAGATAGTCCACAAACCTGTTGGTAGAGGCCACCCACACCCAGGGGCTTCTGTCTTAAGTAAATCCATTCAGCCACACCAAGAACTATGCTACACTAATTAGTGAATTTACCCAGTACAGTACAACCTTACTCCTAGTATCATACACTCACGATCCAGTGACCTCCCCAAAATTCCACCTATAAGCAGATGGGGCTTTGAAGAGTTATCTAGATATAAGCCATAACATTCCACTTCTGGCTATCATGTAGTCCATCTGTAAAATTTGTCAAACTCCCAGCTGTTTCAGCTTTGCTGAAAAGCCCAAGACTAAATTCTCTGAGACTTAAGGTAAACTCTTGATTTTGAGTCCCTGTAAACACACAATGGAAGGGCCAGGGAGATAGCTCAGTGGAATAAGTGCTTGCTTGGTAAGTGCAGGGTCCTGAGTTCAATCCCCAATACTGCCAACAAAACAAAACAACAACAACAACAAAAAAACAATGGCACAATAAAATGTTTCTCCCAAAGGTAGAAATAGAGGGTAGGCAGGAATGGGACCAAAGCAAGACCAAAATCCACCAGGGCAAACATTAATTTCCATATTTCCATGTTCAGCATCTGTGACGATTTTTGGCTGGATGTGAACTCCAAAGGGCTTCAATGGCTCTACCCTTTATGGCACAGTTGGTGGTTTTAGCCCTTGTGACTTTTGTTATTGAGATGGCCTTGCTCACTTCCTTATAGCTTTCCTCAGATGATCCACATTCCTGAGTTCTCCAACATTCTGGGGTCTCCACTATACTTTTGGTGTCATACACTGCCCTCTCAACTTTATCTTCCCTTATATCCCTGGCTTTATTCTGTAGTCTGGATGGAAGGACTTACTGAACCCACAACTCTTGAATTCTGCATATGCATAAAACCAGGATCACAAAGATGATGAAATTATCTGTATTCAGCTGAATTGATATGCCATGAACCAGGGTTTCTCTTGATGTTCCCAGGGAAAAACAACAAGAGGATAAAGAAATAAAGATAAAAGATTAGGGGCCATTAGGGGAGATAGCTCAGCAGCATAAGTGTCTTCCTGGCAAGCACAGGTTCTGAGTTTGATCCCTATAACAAAGGAAAAAAAAAAGCTGAATTCTGAGGTCAGGTGGAGCCCCCTATCTCCTGAAGGGAGGAAAGGAACTGCCAAAGAACTGCAGAGAATTCATTTCTACATTCAGAAGGTTGATGTCAATTTTTTTTGCCATAATTTTATTAATAAACAAATAGCAATGAGACAGTTTCAAATCAAATTGGTAGGACAGTTTCAGTAATTAACACACTGCATACATTCTTCTTAGTGGTTAGTTGCTGTCCAAGATGCAGACTTGATATCCTATTTACAAACACCATTAGAAAAAATCATTCTATTCATTAAGAGAATGATGTCAATTTTAATCTCTCTGCCTAGTAATCTGTTTGCAAGCTGGAACAGCTTGTTTATGTGGCATATAGAGCTCTTTGTGTTCTTGGGGCTGGCTTTGTTTTAGCCCCATTCATGTGATTGAATTCCAGCTGCAGCTGCTCCCTACAGCAGCATCTATGTTTACTTCTCTGTTGGTTATAGGAATGGAGTGCCTGGATTGCTCAGTACTATGATCCCAATTGGAAAGATCAAATTTCCAAGGCCACAAGCATTCTGGAACATGCTGTCCTGAATTTCTCAAAGCATAGTTTTTCACATTTGTAATTTTGAGGCTGCAAAGAGTGTAGGTTTGCTGTTCCTTCTGATACCCTCAATTTATTTTTTTATTGTACAGTTCCAAAGTTCTTGGCTTTTTAATGCCAATTCTTTCTTCTGTTAATGTTTGCAGTTTGAAGCTGTACTTGAGTTTCTTTTCTGGTCCAACTGAAAACTTTCAAGATCATTTTGTTGGGCTTAGTGCATGCATGCATGTGCGCACACACACACACACACACACACACACACACACACACACACACCACACCACACAAAAAACCCAAAGTAATTACACAAACACATTAAACTGCCTTGAAATTTCTTTTGCCTGATTAGTCCACTGTCCTTAATCTCAAATTCCTGCAATATCTCAGGAAGGAACAAAATGTAGACTAATTTTCTGTCAAATAGGAACACATGGTCAGGAGTCCAACTGCCAGCAGCATTATTTTTAACAAGTGAAACCTCTTGATCCTGGTCTTTTTTTTTTTTTTTTTTTTTTTTGAACTGGGTATTGAACTCAGGCTCTTACACTTGCCAGGCAAGGATCCTGGTCTTTACTGGTGGGATTACATTCAATATTCTGGTCTTCTGAGCTCTGACAACAACCTCATATCAATCTCAGTTCACAGAATTTGATGGCTACTTCTTCAGATGCACCTTCAAACATTTTCAAACTCTTCCTTAAAGCCAGCTCCAAAGGCTACTGAACCACATGGCTAGGTATCATCACAGAAGCAACTCTACTTCTGGTACCAAAATCTGTCTTAAGTGAATCATTTTGACCACACCAAGAATTATGCTAAACTAGTTAGTAGAGGAATTCGGTACTACATATCTTAATTACAGTATCACACATCTATGATTTAGCCTCCCACCTATGAACACATGTGACTTTAAAGGGAGAGGCGATGAAAAGTAAAGATAATTATACTATTCAGATATTTTAATATTAGTAATTAGTAATTAGCAAGATTGCATTGTATGAATATTATGCAATCCAAATAAGACACTGGTTATGTTTAGATCTTTGGGGTTTCTTGTCTAAGAATGTTGGCAATAATTTCTTTATTTTATATGCCATTCCTGAGACAATTAAGCATTGTTTTAATGACTGTACTGGAAAAAGACAATACGAAGCTTGTGTTTGGTTTCTCTCAAGCCATGTGCCCAGTTGCATTTGGTAATTTGAATCTGTGTTTTTTCTCACAGTCATAAGCCATAAACATGTGTATAGCAGCTTTTGCCAGTCCTTTTTTGATTTTTTTTAAAAAAAACCTTTTATTCATTCATTCATTCATTCATTCATTCATTCATTCATTCATTCAGTACAGGGTCTTACTATACAGCTCCAACTTGTAGTGATCCTCCTGTCTCAGCCTCCTCAGTGCTGGGATTACAGGTGGGCACCACTAGTGCTGGTTTCAGTGGCTAGCACATCACACCTGGGATTGCATGGCCAGCATGGCTGCAGTACTGGGGATTGAACCTAGGTCCTGTACTTGTCAGGCAGATGCTTAGAACTCCAACCTATCTCTCAGCCCTTGTGAGTCCTTTTAACATTGTTGTGATTCAGTAAACCTGAAGATAATTTTAGGGGCCCTCTATCAACACAAATGCTAACATTTGCTATATATACTTCCAGTCTTTTTGTTTAAAGAAATACCAACAAAAAAGACTGAATAACTCTCCTCTGTGATTCTTTTCTTTCCTTCTAATCTTGAATTACTATAACTTGGATCTGAAATTGGAAAACACTTTTGCTTTTTTAATTCTTAGCTGCATCACTATTCATTCACTTATCCATTTATTTAATAATTTATTCTACAAGTCTTTTTGAGAATATATGTGTTAATTTTAATTATTTTTTATGCTCTTGAGAAAATTTATTTTACAAAGTGGAAAACCTGTGGTGGGGTTTTGGAGAATAAGCCTGATTTGTTTTTTTTTGTTCCAATCTAAAGAAATGATTTATTATCTTTATTCCATTTTTTGAATATAACAATAAAAATTGTCCAAAATAAAAATGAAGACTTTATAGATCAGTTATATGATAGTTCACTCTGTGCCAAATTCAAGAAACTTATATTCATATGACTAGAATTCTCAAAGTAGAAAGGGGTAGGCCATATTTAAAGATTTAAAATTTCTGAATTTAGTTGAAATTATAGCATAGTTCTAAGAAAAATGAACATTTTTCACAAAAAAATTTGAAAATCATACCAAGATGCACAAAAATGAAATTGTCCAAAACTAATTGTAAAGAAAAAATCATTAAAGCATATGCATAAAAGATATTAGCTATGGAAAAACAAAATTAAATAGCACATTAATTTCCACATTAGAAAAAAGAAGAGCAAGTGTGTAAGAAACTAGACTAATTCAAAGTATTGAAAGCAAAAAAAGATCTGTTCTCATTGAATTTTATGCTTAGCAAACATACCTTTGAAAATTAAAAGTAAAATATTTTCCAGTTACACAAACTCGAAACATTCTATTAGCTCCAGATGTAGCATATAAAAAATAACAAAAAGCATAATCCAGAGCCAAGAGAATAGCAAGTGGAAGGTCCTGAGTTTCATCCCTGGTACCAACCAAACCGAACCAAACCAAACCAAACCAAACCAAACCAAACCAAACCAAACCAAACCAAACCAACCAAGCAAACAAATGAACAAACAAACAGAAAGCAAGAGAAGTTGCTGTATGGTCCTGCATAAAGAATACAGAGCTCTCAAAATAGTAGTTATGTAGGACTATATAAGCTATATTAGATGAACCCATTTAAAAGGTCATTGAAGATTTCTACAAAACAATATCAATTTTATGTCAGATTATATACACATTTTTCATGTGTGTGTGTGTGTGTGTGTGTGTGTGTGTGTGTGTGTGTAAAAGACAAGGAAGAAGTAATTTAAAGTCAATGGAAAGTGGAAATATATTTTTAAAGTTTCTAATAAGAGGAGAAAATATCATACCATGACATAAGTAGATTGTAAATCAAAGATACAGTATAAATCTGAAAACAAAAATTAAGATTAAACAATATTCAGAAAATTAACTAAATCTTAATTAAAAATTGAATACTTCAAAACAATTCAACTAAGAAAAAGTTTTCATGATAGTAAAGAATTACTAAGAGTAAAACATAACATAAATACTAGAATGGCAAATATATGACAAGCACTTCTAACAGATTGGGGATAGGATATCACACAAAATTCTAGTATGTAGTGGACATGGACAGTGTCCATGATGTATACTGGTGGCCAGGTGTCACTTGTAGAACTGAGCTATTGCTATTTCTTTGATATCCACCCTGTAGACTTGGATAGAATCATGAACCATAGGGTGCAGGAGAAGTCCATTTGTAGTGTATGCTGATAGAAACATGCTGTATATAAAAGAATACTTGAAATATTGCTTTTGTATACCTCTTTTTCTCCTGAGTTTTACTGTTTGCCATTCATGAAGGTCATTTTGATCCCTCTCTAGAATATCTTTTAGTGGTCTGTGTAGGGTTGGCTTTGTCATCATGAAATTCTTCAGTTGTTCTTTGTCATGGAAGTATTTCACTTCTTCATTATACTTGAAAAAGAGTTTTGCAGGATATATTAGTCTGGGTTGGAATTTAGTTTCTTGCAAGACTTGTAGTGCTTTGCTCCATGCTCTTCTTGACTTGATGGTTTATGAAGAGAAATCTGCCATTATTCTGATGTGTTTTCCTTTAAATGTGGTCTGTTTCTTTTCTCTAGTGGCTTTTAATATCCTGTTCCTGTGCTGCATGTCTAGGATCTTGATTATTATATGTCTGGGTGTTGTTTTCATTGGGTTGATGTTATTTGGAGTTCTTTTACTTTTTCTTTTTTTGGTGGAATTGGGGATTGAACTCAGGCCCTTGCACTTGCCAGGGAAGTGCTTATTCCACTGAGCCATCTCCCCTGCCCCTATTTGGAGTTCTATATGCCTCAATTATCTGAATGTCAGATTGTTTCCCTATATTTTGGAAGTTTTCTGCTATTCTGTCCATATTTTTTATATCATTTGTATTGACTCCTTTCTCATTGATGCCTATTAGTCTTACATTGTTCATCTTTACATCATCTTGCAGATGTTGAAGTATTTTTTCCTGCATCCTAGTTGTTTTTAAGAGATCTTCTCTTACCTTCTCACTAGGTGCAATTGTGTGTTCAAGGCCTGAAACACTGTCTTCACTTTCATTAAGATGGTTTTGCCAGCTTATGATTGAGGTTTTAATTTCCTGTACAGAGCTTTGAATCTGCTTCATGCATTTCTTTCCTATATTGCTCATTAAAGGATTCCATCATTTTTCTATTCTCTATTTTTTAAATCAGTGTCTTCTTTAAAAGCACTTAGTACTACTTTCATTATAGTTATCATTTCTTTTTTTACTTCAGAAATTATTTCTGATCTGATTTCCTCTATACCTTTCTGCAGTTGTTTCTTTACTTCTAATGCTATTATGTCAGAGATTTCAGGTGTGTGATTTCCAATTTCTTCTGTTATCCTGTATTTGTTCTAGGTGAGCTCAGAGCTTGAGAATGCACCTTGCTCCCTTGCTCCTTCTCTGTCATTTTGTATAACACTGTCTTTTGACCTCTGATGTAGAGCTTTGATAGAGTTATTACCTTAGCACCAGGTCCGGATCTACCAAGTTCAAACTTGTCCAGGTGGGTGTGGCTTGGGTCTAGCTGCTGTGCTCCACTTCTTCCTGTTGCAGCCCTTGGAGATGAACCCTCTGTGACACTCTGGCAAGATGTTCTGCTCTTGGATCAGCTGGGTGGGTCTTGCCTCTAGCCTCTCTGCAGGGAGTTCTGCCACCAGGGCCACCTCTGTCACAATCAACACCCAGGAGTGGGAAGGGTGGCAGGAGGAAGACTTCAGGTTTTGGAGCCTTACACTGATTGCATTCTGTTCTCTAGGTGAAGTTCTGGTTTCCACAACCTTGACTGGGACATCGCCAATCTTGAGCTTGATGTTGGATGTTTCCTCCTCTAGAGGGGTTTCCACAGAAACCTCAGGGACCTCTTGAGGGAAGCCTCCTCTTCCTGCTCCACTACCTCCCATTCAACCCATGTGTCCTCCAGAACCTCCTGGGCCACCTGGACCTCCATGGAGCTGTGATGGCATCCCTCTGCTCTCATGAGGCAGCATGCCAGCTCACGTGATGTTCATTGGTGGCTTCTGCTGAGCAATGGAGACTTTGAAGTTTGCTTCCTTGAAAAATCTTTCCCATCAAACCACTCCACAGCAGGCTTGGAAGTCAGTGGATCTTCATAGGACACCATGGCATCACCTTTGGACTTTCCTACTTCCTTGTCCAGGTAGATGCAGATCATGGGTTACCAAGTTCTCTTGTTAATCTTAACTCTACATTGCTTAAAGAAGCCAGATCAAGTGTCACATTGTCATTTAGTCCTTGTATATAAATTGCACTGCTGTCAGAGTCTTCATCAGGATCTATGGGAGGGCCTAGAGCAAGAACTGGTCCCTCATCTATGGGACCACCAGGCTTATTGAAGCCACCTTGCTCTCCAGTGTTCATTCCACTGTGGCCTCCTCCCTGCCCACCTCTGCTCATGCATCCACGATCAAATCCCCTCTTCCCCTGCCCTGGTTATCAGGACCATGCATGCTCTGGTTTTCCTCTGGTCTGGAAAATCCTCCAGACTCCTGCCCATAAACACCCATGCTACTGTGGTGGTCCTGTCAGAATGAACTCTGCTGCTCATAGCTGCTGCTCTGTTGGCTATATTAATTTGGAGCCTGGCTGTAGGATCTGGTCTAGGGAGATAAGTAGTGGGAGACTGCTGCCCATAGCTGCTTTGTTGACCATAGCTAAACCGCTGTCCATAGCTGCTCAGATGCCCATAGGTGTTCTGCTGTGAGTAACTGCTCTGATCATAACTAGTTGGCTGTGTAGAAGAATAGCTGGTAGTTTAGGATGGAGGCACGGTGACTGGCTGCATCAGGTAGCTTCCAGGAGCCTGGGGATAACTGTAGCTACTCTGTCCATAGCCTAGGCTGGGATGGTTATAACCCCTGTACTACACTGAGGTTGATTAGTCTCAGTAGGCTTGTTACCATCCTGTGGTCTCTCAGGTGCAGTAGCTGCTGGGGGCTGCCCATAGGCTGGGTAAGCAGGCTGAGAGCTGTAAGCAGACTGAGCTGCATAAGAAGCCAGGGTAGTGGTGATTGTAGCAGTGGTGGTATCATAAGCACTGTGCCATACCCCTGGACAGGTTGGCTATAGGCCTGGGGGGCAGCTGGAGAAGTATAACCAGTGGGAGGCTGTCCATAAGAAGTTGCATATACAGTCTGCCCATAGGTGGCAGTGGTCTGAGCTTGGGCATAGCTGACACCAATAGGCTGTCCACAGGTTCCATAGCTTTGTTGCCCATATGCCTGGGTGGTCTGCGCATATCCTTGAGTTGGCTAGGTGGTATAAGCACTGTAGCCCTGCTGGGCTGCTGCTTAGCTATAGGTACTATAACCCATGGATGCCATTTTCCCTCCTTCCCAAGAAAACATAACTTTTAAATAAAAAATTCAATATGTAACTTGTAGAGAAGATGGTTATTTATATTGCTAGGAAACATTAATTTTGAAAACAAATGCATTCAGCTTTTACTATGTGTATCAGACTATGCTAAGTGGTAGGGATAAGTGGCAATGAAAAAATCGCGGCTTTGCCTTCCTAAAGCTAAAGATTGGAGAAGTATCAAAGAGGTGGTCAGGGAAGGCAAGTTTGAAAGGTACATCATGGTAATTAAATTTTAAACTAGAATGAAGAGCAGTAAAAAAAGTAAAATGACCAACTCTTTGACTTGTTAATTCATTGTATATAGCAACCTTTGTTAATTTCCTATTACTTTCTTTAGTGAAATCTTGTATAACTTCTAATTTTTTTCTATCACTATTTTGTATTCTTTTTTTTTAAAAAAGTAAAATGAAACTGAAAATCTCTTAAGGTTATGTGTGATGAATTGTAAAGATGCTATTTATGCTGTCTACTGCTCATCAAGAAACTAAGGAGTTTTCAAAAAATTATGGCTACAAAAGATCAATGCCACAATGTTATAACAACTTGACTTAAGATCCAGATGCCAGCACAGTGGCTGGTGTTCGAGCCCTGCCCCCAGAGCTTGCTGAGAAAGTGATTGAGACTGGGTGTACTGGGTGTGGTGGCTCCTGCCTGTAATCCCAGCACTTGGGAGGCTGTACTCAGGTGGATCACTATGAGGCCAATCCATGCAGTGAGACCCTGTAGCCCCTGTCCACTCTGTCCTAAATACAAAATAAAAAAAAGAAAGAAAAAGAAAAAACAAAAAAAATTGCGAAACAAAAAATCAACCAACCAACCAAACAAACAAACAAACAAACAAAAAAACCCCCCAGGTGTCATCATGAAAACTCTGCAAACTCTGAAAATCTCATGGGCAATGCCCAGAAGTGGATTTCCTACTGCATCAGTACATTTAGTGTCATTTATGAAAGCACTGGCCACAAAACTATCAGATGGTAATAATTTTCAGTCACTCCCAACATGAGTTGGTTTTGGAACCAACTCATTTAGATTAATAAGCAATATGATTATGACTGAAAATACTTTGTTAAGCAAACTTCAAGTTCTTTTAAAAAATAATTATAGTACTAGTTTGTTTTCCCAACAACAATATAGAAATTTTCCTTTTCACCACAGCCTCACCAGCATTTGTTATTACTTGATTTCATGATGATAGCTATTATTTCTGGAGTAAGATGGAATCTCAATGTTGCTTTACTTTGAATTTCTGTAGTGAATGAAGATTTTGAACATTTTTTCATGTATTGGCCTTTTGCGCTTCTTTACTGTCTATTCATTCTGGCTGCTGATTTTTTGGTTGGGTCTTTTATTTTAAGGGGTCTAATTTTTGAGTTCTTTATACAATTTAGATATTAGTTAATTGCCCAGGGAATGGATGGCAAAAACTTCCTCTCACTCTGTTTGTTGTGCCCCACTCTTTTGCTGTGCAGAACCTTTCCTGCTTGATATGATCCTGTCTTTTGATTCTTCATGTTATTTCTTACACAATTGGGGTTCATTTCAGAAAGTCCTTTTTTATGCTTGTTTTCAAAAGTCTACCTATTTCATCTTATGGAAAATAGCATGCAGAGTCCTTAGAAATACTAAAAGCAGTTCCCTTGACCCAGTTAATCCTCTTGTTGTAAGTGTTAAGGATATCACATTAGGCGGGATACATGGATAGCCACATTTATAGTAGTATAACTCAAACATAGCTAAATCCTGAAAATGACACAGATGTCCATCCAAAGGTGAACAGATAAAGCAATGTGGAATTTATGCACAATATTACTATGCCATAAAGAAGGAGCCATTTGTGGGAAAATGAATGCACCTTGAAGCCAAATGTTAAGTAAAATAAACCAGATCCTCAAGCTAAAATTAACTATTAAATATTGCATGGTTTATTTCATAGGGAAACTTAAGTTATAAAAAGAGTGAAATAAATGACAGACAATATGCAATGGGAAGATAGATCTTTCTCATTGGGAAAGGGATCAAGAGATGGAGAAAGGGGGAGAAGAAGAGGGAAAGAGGATGAAAAATAAAAAGAAGAAAAGTAATGGAAAATAAGAAAGGGACCCAGATTTGGAAAAAGCTTGGAGAGATGGGAGGAGTAAGAAGTGATAAATGAAGTAAGAAGTGTTATGTACATATTACAATGGCCCATGGTAAATGTAATCATTATGTACTACAAATACATACTACTAATAAAAAGAGTTTTGAAGTTCAAGTTCTCACTCATGACTGGTTTTTTAATGCTTTGGTCAGAGTGATCCTTGTTAAAATGGTATAAATTCTAAATCTCAGGACTAGTGAGATAGCTCAGTGTACTAAGTGCCTGTCTGGGCAAGTGCAGGGACAACGGTTTGATCCCCAGCACCACATACCACACTGGCCCTGCTGCCAGTTGTGCTGAGCCGGGGTGCGAGACTGGGGTGGTGGTGGTGGCGCACATCCATAATCCCAGCCCTAGAAGGCTGAAAACAGGAAGATCAGTGAGTTGGAGCTGCAATAGTGAGACCCTGTACTAATTAGGTTAAAAAACCCTTAATTTCTGTGAACAATTTAACACTCTGAAACTTGCATATAGCTGATAATAATGCCAAATAATTTTTCTCTATGGACAAACGTGTAAATTCTTTCCTCCAGCAACTGTCCTCCCCTCTGAGAAATTCAGTTCATTTTGCTTCCATTTACACACACATTTCAAGATTCCTTATCTAAGCATATGTCTGTTCTTTGAATTCTCTTTTGAACTGATTGTAACATTTTACCCATTTCCTAATTAATGAGATAGTAATGTTAGCAATGAGAATTATTTCTCATGCTAAAAATAATGAAAATTTTTATTTTTTCAGTGTTGAGGATATAAATGAGGGCTTTGCACATGACAAACAGATGCTTTACTATTTATCGCCAGCTTTGAGGATAATCTTTAATATGTACTCATTTTTATGTCAATGTAAAAGTCACAATTTTACTGTTATTTTTGTAATTTTTTTAAAGTTACTTAGAAAATAACATTTCTTCTCCATCCAATTATTTGAAATGAGTGACCAGAACATCTATTTCAGTGACATGTTAAATCAACTAAACATATTCTCTTCTGGGTGAACATGTTTTCTAAGTTTCTACTCTAATTAGTTTCTACTAATCAATCATTTTCAGTCTGATTGTCTTCTCTGCAAGAGATGTAGGGCCATAGGGCTAACTGAAATGGAAACACTCTAACCACCTGCTAGAAATTCCTGCTGCATTGCCGCTGCTCTTCCTTTCCTGTACTGCTGATCCTACTCTGTGAGTTATAGGCTGGCATCTCAGTCATTCGCTGAATATTACATTTTATGTAGAATTATGAAGGTCTTATTCTTTCCTAAATGATGGGAAAATTTATGGCATATTTTAGTCAAGCAGGTAATTCATCAGAAAATCAGCATTTGTTAACCACCTTGGATACACTGAGGTCTCAGTAAAATGCCACAATATATGAAACGAGACACCTTTTCTCAATAAGGAATCAATCCAAGTGGCAAAAGGTTCAGGAAACTAAAAATCAAAAAAATGAATATAAGAATGCAATGGAAGTTCAACAAAAGGAATACTTGGCATGAACTGTATAATTGGATTTCTTTCTTTATGTGTTTGGTACAGGGTCTACAGGGTCTCACTACATAATGATTCTTCTGTTTGCAGCCTCCCAAGTGTTGGGATTACAAGCATGTGCCACCACACCCAATCTCAATTGCTGTCTCAGTGTGCCCCGGGGGGTGGGACCATACACAAGGGAGTGAACCCCTGGCCACTGCACTCTGCCTAAGCAGGAGCTTTAGTCAGGTGCACTATCTAGCCAGCCCTGGATAATTGGATTTCTGAAGGAGGTGATACTTAAGATTCTATGGTCTGAATACCCTAAAATTCATCTGTTAAAATCTAACACCTAATATGACGATGTTGAGATGGAGCCTTTGGAGACAATGAGTTAATGAATCAGATTAATGCTCTTCTACTTTTAATTAATTAATTAATTTGGTGGAACTGGGGATTGAACTCAGGCCCGTGTGCTTGCCAGGGAAGCACTTATTCCACTGAGCTATCTCCCCGGTCCGTTAATTGTCTTCTAAAAGAGGCTGCAAAGAACTGCTGTATTTGTTTTGCCATGAAAGAATATGGTGAGATGTTTCCTACAAGGCAGGAATGGCCCTCTTTAGACCTCCCAGCATTGAGTCTTTGGAAAAGTTCATAGTATTTTCAAGATGATAAACTATAAATAATATATGTTTGTTTATTCCATGTTAGGACTAATAAAATACAGTCTCTTCTTAATTCTAAGAAAACCAAAAGGGTGTGGAATTCTATATAATATCATCTGTATAAGTTTCCTGCATAACAAAGTATCACAAACTAGGTGGATTAAAATAACATTTTTTGGTCTCATAAAGCTGGAGGCAGGATTCTGAGATATGGTGTTAGCAAGGTAGGGTCTTCCTTATAACTATGAAGGAGAATCTCTTCTGTAACTATTAATTCTGCTTGTTTTCTGACAGTCTGCCATTCCTTGGCTTTTGGTTCCATCATCATAATCTTTGGCTTCATAATAACATGATGTTCTCCTTGGGTTATGGCCTTTATCTTGATGTCCCCTTGAAGGCTCACGTAGTCATAGCTGGGATGTTTCAAAGATGGCTGGATCTAGGGTGTATGAGTGGGTATTAAGGATGTGATACTGGGATTAAAGAGTTGGGTAATGGAAACACCAACCTGGACATGGGTGGCATTAGTCAATAGGCTTACAATCTCTATGGAATGTGAAGAGATAGAAAAAAAAAAGAATACTTCAGCTGCTGTTGCTAGTTGCTGCTACTGCTAGCTGTTCACTGCCTTCTGTCTTCTCTGCCATGCCATACTATGAATTGTTTCTCCTCTGTGATGCCTGTATGCCATGCTACCCTGCCTTAGAGCCAGCTAGCTATGCACTGAAACCTCTACAAAGTGTGAATGAAATAAGCCCTTTCTCCTTTAACTTCGAGTGTTAGGTATTTTGTCTCAGCAATGAAAAAAGTAAGTATGACAACTTGTATGCATGTCTGTGTCCAAATTCTCCCTTTTCAGAAGGATGCTACTCATTGGATTAAGCACCTAACCAACTCCAGTATGACCTTATCTATGCTAATTACATGTGTGATAGTTTATGAAACTAGCTCCAAACAAAATCCCATTTTGAAATACTGAGTGTTAGGTTTTCAATATATGAAGTTTTAGAGGGTAAAAGGCATCTCATAACAATGTTATTTTGGACAGTTTTGAAATGAATTTGCCAACACATAATTGTGCGATGATGGCAAAGTGTTCTTAACATGTTTTCACAGTATTGCAGCAATGACATGACTATAAAACCAGACTATTTACTGAACTCATGACTCAGAAACCAATATCCTTGTTGAAATAGAAAACAGACCTGTAATGATACCTATGATAACTAGTGCTATTGTTAATTATCTGCACATGTCCTAGGCATATTATACCCTGACATCACAAACTTTTCTTCATTAACTATGATGAAAGCTTGTTTCTCCAAATCTCTCATTACAGTGGTGAAGAACAGTGGGTTGTTTCAGTAGCTCTGTGCTTGACTGCTGTGTGGAGTATGCCCATAAGAACAACTGTGCCGGTGGGTGAGCTTCCCGCTACCCTGCGCTGGCGGGACCTACTGGATCCAGCCCAGGTGCAGTGTGGGTGAGATACTCTTCCACTCCCTTGGGATGCCTCCTACCACTGCGCAGCAGCTCCCCTACCCCACCTGCTGAGTAGGAATTTCTGCTTCGTTCCAGGAACCCCCAGACCCAGTCCTAGCCCAGGCCCAGAGTGTGTGGGAGAGCTTCCAGCTACCCTGTGTTGGCATTACCAGCCCAGGCGGATCATGGGTGACACCCTCTTTCATTCTCTTGGGACGCCCCCCATCACTCCTTAGTGCCCCCACACACCCCACCCACAGAGTAGGAATTTCTGTTGCATTTTGGGAACCTCCAGATCCAATCCTGGTCCAGGCCTGGTGAGTATGTGGAAGAGCTGCCTCTCCCCACTACTCCACATTGTCCCTCGAGACTCATCTCAAGCCTGGCATACAGGCCTAGGGTGAAACCCTGAAGCTGTAATCCCCACAGAGAGTGTAGGGGACAGAACCTCCCAGGTAGTCCAGGAGAAGAACATCTTACCAGAGGGGCACAACAGGTTCACCCCCAAGGGAAGCAGTGGGAAGGAGCTGAGCACAGAAGCCAGACCCAAGCCAGGCACAGCTGGATAAATCCAAACTTTGTAGATCTGCACCTGAACTTCAGTAGGTACTAAGGCTAAAACTACAACAAAGATCTACAACAAAGGTCAGAAGACAGTGCTACACAAAATGACAATGAGAAGTAGCAAAATGCAATCTCAGATCCCAAAACCACCCATAACAAGTGCAGAGAACACTAACACAGAACAAATTGGGAACTACGCATCTGAAAGCAATGAATCAACAGCTTCTGAAATAAAGAAACAGCTGCAGAAAGGTATAGAGAAACTCAGATTGGAAATGAAAAAAGAAATCCTTGAATTAATAACATCTGCAGTAAAGAATCAAATGAAGAAACATATGGAGGAAACCCAAAGCCCACAAAGAACAAATGCATAGGACAAAAGCTCAGCTCAAATGTATGAATTAGTAGCATCAATAGTAAATAAGCAATAGCAGAAAGTCATAGAGGAACTCAGAGTGGAATTCTTTCTACTAGCTCAGCTCAAATGTACAAATTAATAGCGTCAATAGTAAATAAGCAACAGCAGAAAGTTATAGAGGAACTCAGAGCACAATTCTTTTCTGAAATCAGAACTCATGGCATCTGAAGTAAAGAATCAACGACAGAAACATAGGGAGGAAACACAATCTGAAAAAAACACTACAGTAAAAGAATTTATAACTGCTTCTAAAGAAGACATTGATTAAAAAAAATAGAGGACATTAGAAAATGGTGGATTCCTTGAATGAGCAATACAGGAAACAAATAGATCGCATGAAGCAGAGTCAAAGAAATTTGGAGGAATTTAAAACCTCAATGACAAGCTAGCAAAACTGTTTAAGTGAAAGTGAAGATAGACTTTCTGACCTGAAAGACAC
>NW_004524606.1:66901-84186 GCF_000260255.1 Octodon degus
TTGATGCAGAAAAGGCTTTTGACAAAGTCCAACACTCATTCATGTTCAAAGTCCTACAGAAAATTGGAATAGATGGCCTCTACTTCAATCTGGTAAAAGACATTGATGAAAACCCAACAGCTAACATAATCCTAAATGGGGAAATACTGAAATCTTTTACTCTTAGATCTGGAACAAGACAAGGATGTCCTCTATCACCACTCCTATTCAATATAGTTCTGGAATCATTAGCTACAGCCATTAGAAAAGAGAAATAAATGAAAGGAATAAGAATAGATAAATAGTAATTTAAATTATCTTTATTTGCAGATGATATGATACTTTACTTGGAAGACCCAAAAACTCCACCAAGAAGCTACCAGAATTAATGCAGAAATTCAGTAGCATAGCACGTTATAAAGTCAGTAACCAAAAGTCCGTAGCATTCCTCTACGCAGACAACAAACACACTGTGAGGGAAATTATAGAAGCAATACCTTTTACAATATCACCGAGGAAAATGTAATACCTTGGAATTAATCTAACTAAAGTCAAAGACCTTTTCAAGGAAAATTACAGTACTTTGAAAAAGGAGATCATAGTTAATTTCAGAAAATGTAAAAATATTCCATGCTCCTGGATAGGAAGAACCAACATTGTGAAATGGCCATACTCCCAAAATTTCTATTTAGATTTATTGCCATCCCTATCAGACTACCACCAACATACCTCAAAGAGTTAGATAAATCATTTCAAAATTTATCTGGAACCAGAAAAGACCTAGAATAGGAAAGGCAATTCTGGGCAATACAGACAAGGCAGGAGGCATTACAATACCTGACTTAAAATTATACTACTAAGCTACTGTGATAAAATCAGCATGGTACTGGCAACAAAATAGACCTGAGGATCAATGGAATAGATTAGAAGACTCTGAAGCCCTTATGAACACACTCAGCCACCTTATCTTTGACAAAGTGGCCAAATATACTCACTGGAAGAAAGACAGCCTCTTTAACAAATGGTGCTGGAAAAACTGGCTCTCTACATGCCAAAAACTGAAACTTAACCCAGGTCTATCACCCTGCACGAAGGTAAAGAGACACTAAATCTCCTGGAAGAGAAAGTAGGAGGAACTCTTGAATACATAAACGTGGGCAAAGACTTCATGAACAGAAATCAAATTGCACAGAAAACAGTTGAAATAATTAACAACAGGGACCTTCTCTTTCTGAGAAGTTTTTTCATGTCAATAGAAATTACCACCAAAGTGAAAAGACAACCCACAAATTTGGAAAAAATCATTATAAATAAGTACTCAGACAAAGGTCTGCTCTCTAGAATTTATAAAGAATTAAAAAACAGTAGGGTGTCAATATTTAAAGACCCAATCCAGAAATTGGCATCCGAGATGAACACATGCTTCTCAAAGGATGAAAGCAAGGAAACGAATAAATATATGAAAAAAATTCTCCACATCATTAGCCATCGGTGAAATGCAAATTAAAACAACATTGAGATATCATCTCACCTGAGAAATATTGGCTATCATAAGGAAATCACCCAAAAACAAATGTTGGAGAGGCTGTGGGGAAAAAGGTACCCTTCTCTACTGCTGATGGGAATGTAGACTGGTGCAACCATTATGGACATCAGTATGGAGACTCTTTAGAAAAGTTGGACTGGAAATTCCATTTAAACCAGCTATTCCTCTCCTGAGAATTTTCCTAGAGTATCTGAAAACATCATATCATAGGGATATATGTGTGCCTATGTTTATAGCAGCACAATTTGTGATAGCCAAATTTTGGAAACAATCAAGATGCCTATCATCTGAGGAATGGTTGAAAAACATGTGATATTTTTACACAATGGAGTATTATTCAGCTATTAACAATGATAAACTGCAAGCCTTTATATTGAAGTGGATGCCCCTTGAACATATACTCATAAGTGAAATAAACCAGACACACATGTGTAAATATCATATAGTTTCCCCAGTATAAGAACTCCAAAGAAGAAATACAAATAGAAAGGTATAATACAGGTAAAAGGAAAGCAGGATCTCGAGGACTAACTAATCAAGAGAGGGAAAGGAGAAGAGCTAGGAAAATCAACAATGTCAAGCCATACAATTATATGTAGAAGATGGACAAGGCAATGATCCTGAGAATCTCCAGAAGATTTTTGAATCTAGCAGTTAATTGGAAAGATTCTCACCTGACTAACTATATATACTGATTCCTGTGAAATAAAGAACTGCACTGAAGGTGGTAATCTGTAATGGTAGTTTCCTGCTTGGAGTGTCTGTCATTCTGGTCTTCTGAATAGGGATGCTTACCATGACATGCTAGTTGCTGCTGTGCTGTCTCTTGGTTAGGTGATTGTTCAAAAAGAAGGGGGTGGTGAATGAAGGCAAGAGATAGGAAAAGGAATGTTGTGGGACTGTCCTGCTTCAAGGTTATATATGGTTAGTTTTTTGGACTTATGTGTAAAAACAAGTATATGATTCTTTATGCCTATCTTTTAAAATATATTCTAATTTTTTGTGTTTTTTTCATCATGTTCTATAGGGGCTTAAAGTTCAACATATCAATACTTGATTGAAAGTACCTGTTCCCTGTTATGCCTAAGATGTTTGATATTAAGACAGATAGTGAGGTTAAGCTTAACAGCCTAGGTTGTATGGTGGTAACAATAGGCTTGTCTTCTGGATGGTTAACAACCTAGGTTTACAGATGAAAATTAGAGAAAAGGGAGGGCTACAGGGGGTCCAGCATTTTGGCCCTAGCCTTTCAGTGTCGATTGAGACTCGGGATGCGTGAGAACTTGTGCTGTGGCTTCATGTGACTCGGTGATGTCCCAGATTTTCTGATCAAGGAGATTGTGGGGCCAAGGAGGAGAGTGATCGATGATGTGGGGCATGCCTAAGGAGAGGCACATGGAGAGAAGGCATTCTCTCAGGCTTTCACAGAGAGCACATTGGCCAAGCAATGGCCATGACTCATCCACATGGCTGACACTGGCAAAGGTTGTGCGATCTGAGGTGCAGTATCTCAGCATAAATCCTGGGGGGATTTCACTGACCTTATCGGATCCTTATGCAACTCTTGTTGCATAAGTCCCTCTTTGCCTTGGTCTTGACCATTCAGCAGAAAAGTATAAAGGCAAAATATAGAAGTAAAGCCATGGTGTTATGTGGAGCTTTAGGGGACTCAGGTCAACAGTTTCTGACATTGCCTGTGAAGCAGAAGTCCCAATACTATTATGGGCTACTGAACTCTTTTAGAATATTTTGCTGAGTTTACACACCTATAATATTCAGATAGCAGAACTTGACCAAGAAAGGGGATACAGATGAATGTCCATTTTTTGTATCTGTGTATTCAAAGTGGTTAGGATAGATATATAGTTATATTCTCTTAATGAATAGAGGGATTTGTTCTAATGGTGCTCGTAAATAGGATGTCATGTCTGCATCTTGTACAGCAATTTGCCACTGGGAAGAAGATATGCAGTGTGTTAATTATTGAAACTGTCCTACCAATTTGGTTTGAAGCTGTCTCATTGCTGTTTGTTTCTCAATGAAATTATGAAAAAAGGAAAAAAAAATAAAGAACAACTGTGCCAATATTCCTGATGTCTTAGTATATTTCATGGCACTGTGAAAAAAATACCTAAAATTGGGTACTTTATAAAGTAAACAGATTTATTTGGCTCTTAATTCTGGAGACTGGAAGGTCAAAATAGTATGATGTCATTAATCTATCAACCCCTTCCCACGGATATATCAAAATATGGCAGAGAAACAGAAAGTACTGCATTTAGAAGGGGCCAAACTGTGGAGTGGCCTCACTTTGTAAAACCCACTCTTAGGAGAACTAACTCATTTCTTGAGATCATTGTTTCTCCAAATCTAAGAGAAACACTTCTAAGATCCACTTGTTTTCCAGTGGCTCCCTCTTTTTTAATGTTCTACCTTGTCTGAGCCACAACACTGGGGCTTCAGCTTTCAGCATATACCTGAGCCAGAGCAAGGTGCTAGTCAAGGCTTCCCAGAGGTGCTCTGGGTGAGGTCAGCAGGCAATATGTGTATTGATTTTGCATTTTGTTCTTCTCTTCCTCTACCTTTCTCCTTTTTCTAGGGCAAATGGAGTAGGGATATATAATCTCTGTTCTTGATAGCTAGTTGTGTTTAGAATTAAACAAATGTAGAGAAGATACTTGGCCTATGCCATCAAATAATCTAACTGACTTTCATAAATTATATGCAGACATGTATGATATACTCAGACCTATAACCAGCACACAATGCTAAAATTATAGTGAGATTTATTAAATAAATTGCAATGTATTTATTGAGCAACTTTCATTTATTAATTCATATCCATTCAACAGTTACTGAGAATTTCCATAAAGTAAGGGTTAAGGTCTAGGACTTGGGAGTTAGACATATATTTCACTTTGGGTTATATGATTAACTAATCACGTTACCTGAAGAAGTAGCTTAATGTTTCATTTTTATTTACTTGAACCCCAGCTTCTTCATCTGCATGCTTAGAAGGCATTATGATTGAAAAGGGATATTGCTGGTTATGTTGAATGTCAATTTAATAAATTCATTTTATTAAAAAAGCACGAGACAAATGGGATAAACCATTGCTCAAATATTATTTCATTTAATCCTCAGCCCAGGACAAATTAGGGATTATTTATACTATTTCAAAAATGAGAGAGTTGAAACCCAAGAGAATTATATAATTCATCAAAATGAACACTGTTAGCCAAGATCAATTTGGTATTGTAAGAAAAATATTGAAAAAAATGAAGACCCTTAAGCTACTAACTTTTAGGTAATATTTGGAGAATGGGGTGGTGTGGAATCAGATTAGACAGTTGTGAACAAATTCTTTTATTGTATATTTGAATTATCATTTTTGTGAATTTTTTATCTGATGTTCTATGTAGAAGTGAGTTAAAAATGCTAACTTACTGTAGGATAACTATAGGATCTGATATTGTCTAGATCTGGACTGTCCCTCAAAGGCCCATGGCTGAGTTTCTAGTTTTGTACTATTGGGAGACCTTAGGACACTGGGCCGGTGTCTGTGAAGGTGATAGTTGGACCCCAAACTCTGCCCCTTCTACTTTTTAGAATCTTTGTCATAAAGGGAGCCACTTTGCTATCACACCCTCCCACCAGTGAGCTTTCTTATCCTTCAAGCAATGGGTCTACATGATCATGGACTAGAAACTTCAAGGCTAAGAACCAAACTAAACATTCTTTTTCTTATTACAGTGGTTATTTCAGGTTTATGTTGCAGCAATAGAAAGTTAAGACTGGATCATTTTGAGAAGCAAATTGATAAAAGTTCTACACATTTAAAATAACACTATCCAGGTAGTAAGTACTAAAAAAAGTTATCATAAGTTCTGTCCTAAATATAAAGAATTTAAATACCAATAAAAAATAAAGTTGAAGAGGTAAAAACAACTGGTTCTCTCTAGCCTCTGGAAATGGATGTTACTTTGACCCTACAAAGAAGAGTGTTTCTGAAAACTCAGAGATTATTTGTGCAGGAGTCTTATCCTTACTATCTTGGTACATTTGGCCTGCTAAAGCAGAATATCAGACTGGGTGGCTTATAAACAATAGAAGTTTAGTTTAACAGTTTTGGAATAAATCAAAGTGTGTCTGAAGATCTGGTGTCTGGTGAGGGCTTACTTCCAGGTTCATAGTCAGATGTTTTCTAGATAGAACTCAACGTGGTGGAAGAAGGCAAGAGATCTCTCTCAATTTTCCTTCATGAGTGGGATACTGATTCCACACACGAGTGTTCCTTTATTATGAGTTTTAAATCATTCCCTAAAAAACCTCATCCTCTGATACCATCTCACTGAGTGTTAAAATTTAGGCATATGAAAGGAAGGAAGCATAAACTTTCAGTGTGCAAACCAGCTGAAGACATCTGCTTTTCATGTTTGGACATAGCTTCATTTTCTTTCAGGAATCAAAGACATCAGAGGAAGAAGGCTAAGCAAGAGATTGTTGGAAAGTTGCCTTTCTCATTCCTTCTCCTCTGTCCACAGTTAAGATGAAATCTACATATGGTTGCAAGAAAGCTTTTAGAAATATGATCTTCTTGATAGGTAGGCAGTATAATAGGAGCATGGTTAAAAGTGTGAACTCTGGAATTAGGCCAGCCTCATTAGATCTCTGTTTCTCCTTATTGTGGAACACTGGCTTGGAAATTGTTTTCTTCAACAGTAACATGGTGCTGTGCTGTAAACCTGTTCTCTGAAGTTCATATGATGAAAATTTAATCCTAGTGAAGCAGAGTTGAAGTAGAGCCTGATAAGAAGTCATGAGGATTCTGTCATCAAGAATGGATTAAAGAGGCTGGGGAGATGGCTCAGTGCTTCCCTGGCAAGCACAAGGGCCTGAGTTCAATCCCCAGTTCCATTAAAAAAAAAAAAGAATGGATTAGCATCATTACAATGAGAATCAGTTATCTCAAGGTTGGATTTGTGTTTAAAAGCATCTTAAGCCCTCTCTTGATTTGTCTTGCATGATCTCTCACATGCCATGCCTCCTAAAATATCATGAGTCTGTGGGCTTCTTGCTTCTGCTTCTGAGTCTTTCTGACTCTCAAGCATGCCCTTGAACTCCCTCTGAACCCAATAAAATTTACATTCATTTATAAGTTACTAAGCATGGGGTGGTTATAACAGCAGAACACAGGCCAAGATATGTGTATGGCATGTGATAATGAGCTGTGCAAAGCACTTTGAATAGTGACTGGCACATTACAAGTGCTTCAAGGCTGTCATTCTCTGAACACAGTAGGAGTGCTACCTAGATGTTTACCAAGCATCTACTGTGTAAACAAGGCTAGTGTCTCTGCTCCCAAAAAGCCCCTGTTCCAGGGACTGCTCAATATCCAGAGCCTTTCATCAAAGTACTGTTATTTATGCAGAAGAAGTCAAGGCAAATGTGACAACTGAAACAATCTATGATGCAGAGAAAACCATGGATGTTTTATGAACAGTGCCAATAGAGTCAGGCCGAGTGGCTTTCACTTTCACTCCAAATTTTATGCCTCTGAATTCTTGCCCCCTCCCCACTTTTTTCTTTCTGTTTTTGCATTAGTTAGAGCCTGCAGCCTTGTATGCTTATTATTTTGGTAAGAAAATGACTAATGTTTTAGTCTTTAATCAGGTGCTTATTATTGCTTATAATTACTTTTTAGCAGATTCTTAAAAATCTAGTCCTCCCTAGAGTCTACTAAAATGTCATATATATGTACACACACACACACACACACACACACATATATATATATATATATATATATATATATATATATATATATAACTAATAGATGTAATGGCAAATCAGCCTCCCCTTGTTTGGAAAAATCTTACCTTTAACAGAGGTATCTTTTTTTTTTTTTTAAATAAAGTGCTTAATATGTTTTCTAATATCTTATCTAGACATTTAGATCTATGTTTGTAGATGTTATAAACCTGTGAATCTTGTTATTCTTGTAGAATAAATTGAAACTCTTTCCCCTTTCTTTTTTCCTGTTCTTGTATACAATTTTTCCTAATCTTTGAACATTTGGATGAGATATCACATAAAGCCTGGTGTTTGATGCCTATTTAATGGATTAAGCATTCAAATCTTCTGTGATCATCCCTTGTTGAAATCTCTGTTCAAAATTATTTTAATAAAACTTTATTTCATCAGGAAGGCTGCTGAATTCAATGTATCTCACTTCTGAGTGTTGACTGTCAGTGAGGTGTCTTAGAGACAAACATCCCCTTGAGCATTTGAGAGTTGAAGGTTGTGTCATGTTGCTCAACCAGGATGTCTTTCCTGAGATATAATTTGCTTGTGCAGGAAAAATATGCACTTTACCAAGTGTTTGAAGACCAGTATAAAGAAAGACTTATCACCCTGAAAACCACATTTTGGGGATGCTTGTGTCTATCTGATTCTTAGAAAAAAATAGCAGGACAAACTTAGACACAGGTGTATGTCTTAGGAGAGTGCCCTTTCATGTGTAAGGCAAGGAAGTGCTATTCTACTGAGACAGAAAGTAGAGCATTTCAGGGCAAGCTTCTTCAGCTAATTAAATCCATTTTCAGACCAGAGGTCCTTTTACTTTAGTTATTCACAATTTTCTTGTTAGCAAAGAGACATTAATTTTTTCACACTCCTTACTGTAAAGCAAGAAACTTAGAAATATTTTTACTTTAAAGGTGACTACAGTGCTCGCTTCGGCAGCACATATACTAAAGGTGACCACAGAGCATGAAATATATTATCTAATACATACTTAAAGCCAGACTGGGTTGTGAAAGGCATTTGGAGCACTAGGTTTCTGCAAACCTCTATCCATATTGTGACACAGGAAGAATAGGTTGAAGTATGCAGTAAGAGAGTTTTTAGAGAGAAAAAGGAAGTAAATGTCTTTGGGTTATATTGCTGTATACATGGTCATTAGGAGACTTACTTTTGTTGTAGTGGGAAGTATTGTGGCAATTTTTGTATAATAGCTACCTATCCTTTTCCATTAGAAAAGCCGCTGTATTCCTTCCCTCTTCTACCAGCTTTTAACTAAATGTGTATTCACCATATGCTTGCTCCATGTCTATGGTCTTTCCCATCCTAGTGCCATCCCCTACTCTGCTGCAGCTGAGACCTCAGAATGATTTAGCTGGGAAGCTGTAGTTGGAGGCAAGAAGGACAAGCCACTTTGATCTAGGCACCACAGTAGGCATTACAACTGCATTAAATTAAACCAGTTGTCCCAGTAATGGTTCACTGACTTTAAAAATGAATCATGTGGGGCTGGAGAGATGGCTCAGTGGTCTAAAGCACCTACTTGGAACAAACTTGGCAAAGCACAGGGACCATGGTTCGATCCCCCAGCACCACATGCCAGCCAGCCCCGCCCCCTGGTGGGCTGAGCTGGCCACACACACACACACACACACACACACACGTAAAAAAAATTAAAAAAATTAAAAAAAAAATGAATCATGTGTGTTGCTATTTTGAATTTGCTTTCTCAGTATACACATTTGGGATATCCTGACCTAACTATGAGTTAGGCAAGTTGTATTGACTAGCTACAAGATGGGTTTGAATATGTCTTTGCTACTTACTACATGAGTTATACAAATGACCATTTTAATATTAATTTCATTAGAAGAAAATGAGTGTATTAGTGCTTTTATTGAGAATAAGTGAGATTACACATGGATGTTGAAAGCTTAGCACAATAGTTGCATCCTGTCAGTGAAAGGGACGTTTGAGGGAAATAAGGGGTATGGCCTGAGTGGCTGACGTGGCTGGTGGCACTGTGTAATTGAGGCAATGACCTTTTGTAAAACCTTGACATGCATTTACTGTGTATCCCTAGACCTCAAGACCCTTACCTCACCCAAGAAACAGGGGCTAAAACTCCAATTAACCTAGATTGCACCAACTAGTGAAATAGCTATTTTTAGGGATCACTTTACCCCTATAAGTGTGAGCAGGGTGAAGACCCCTGTTGAGAAACTCTCGTTTCTCTCTGCCCTGTAGCCTGCTACCTGGAGGCATTGCCTGCCTTCATGATTCACACTATCATTTCTGACTTCCTCATTCTTCCTTACTCTTCACCAGACAAGACTTCCAATTTTTCAACAGAGGCTTTTCTCTTAGAGTAAGCCTCACCCCAATTCTCCATTCTTCACTGAGGGGTGGCAATGAACCCAGAGGGGCAGAGGGTCTTTCACCACCATCTGACTACATTAGCACTTAACCCCAGATACATTAATTGGGAAAGCCTAGATATTTCCCCGGAGCACTTTTTAAATTTTTTTTTTTAAATTTTTGGGAAGGGTCTACAGAGTGTTCAAGGTCTCACTACTAGATCAGATTTGTAGTAATCTGCCTGTTTACAGCCTCCCAAGAGCTAGGATTACAGGCATGCTCTACCACACTGAGTCTCAGTTGCAGTCTCTGTGCACCCCAGGGGCAGGGCCTGCACAGCAGGCCTGGGGATTGAACTCCCAGCCCCTGTGCCTGCTTGCAGACACTTTAATCCACTGAGCTATTTGGCTGGCCCCAGTTCCCTGATTTTAGATCCTGTTTTTCTGTGTATTGCAGTGGTTCTCAAATGAAGAAACTGATCTATATGGTTCTTTTTGTTGCCATAAAGACTATAATCAAATGTTTCAATCTTAGTTCCCTTTGAACAAGATAATTGTTTTAATTGGCTCAGATTACTGTAACAAAATACCATTGGTGTGATCATCTGAAAAACAGATATTTATTTTTTCCTAAATTTTGCAGGTTGGAGGTCATGGACTCAGCATTATTGAGTTTTAGTGAGAGGCTTTGTTCTGCCTTATAGATAGCTGTCTTCTCTGTGTGTTCACATGGTTTTTCTTTCCTGTGTATACAGGGAGTGAGAAAAAAAAAAAAACTCTGATACCTCTTCTTGTTCTTTTACTAATCCCATCATAGGGGCTCTACCCTTCTGATCTCACCTTAATCCAGTTAACAACCAAATGCTCCACCTCCAAATATAATCATGTTGGTTATTAGGGCTCTAAATATATATATATTGGGAAGGAAAGAAAAGTGCAGTCCCTCATACTATTATTTCAAAGTAGTCTTCCCACAGTCTATGCCTTCTCATCTCTCTTCTTGTCCTCATACTACGGGTTGTAGGTCCTAGAGAACAGGAAGGAAAATATGTCTTAGAACCTGTTTTTTTCCTCTCTATTCCAAACTGTCAAAAATAGATTAGTGTATATTCTACTAAATTTTTTATAGGATGCCTGTTGGTTTCATATCAATAGAAGAAAACTGATAAAGTCCAATTACCTCTGTTCTTTCTATAAACTTTCCTCATTTGCCCTAGAAAACTTAACTCTTCACTTCTTATGTATGATTGAAATGAGTAGCTTTAGTGAGACTACCACAGCCCACTAGGGGAAATTCGGGGGAGTGTTTCTTTAAATTGTTACTTGAAAAAATAGGATACATTATTATTATTATTATTATTATTATTATTATCATTATTGGTGGTACCAGGGATTGAACTCAGGACCTTGTGCATGCTAGGCAAGCACTTATTCCACTGAGCTATCTCCCTGGCCTTTAGGATACATTAATTATAATGTCCTATGATGTATGGCAAACTTTCCCATAATAAAGAATTATATTCTCCATGACTTATTGAATGTTCACATAAATGAATCTGTGAATTACATATGCCTAGAACTTTCCTAAAGTGTACTGTGTATGTCTGGCATAATATATACATTTAATATAAGGATTTTCTAGGAATGTAACTGGTGTAAAAATTAAAAGTTAGTGACCTATTTTGTCTGGAAGTTTTTCTATGTGTTTGTCATTTCAGAAAGTTATATCACTATGGCCATATCTTTTATGATAATTGATTTTTATTTTATTTTAT
This sequence comes from Octodon degus, assembly GCF_000260255.1. Taxonomy (NCBI): domain Eukaryota; kingdom Metazoa; phylum Chordata; class Mammalia; order Rodentia; family Octodontidae; genus Octodon; species Octodon degus. The sequence continues at coordinate 78,361 of NW_004524606.1, forward strand.
TTATTTTTTCAGTACTGGATATTGAACTCAGGGCCTTGAGCTTCTTAGGCAAGTGCTTATTCTACTGAGCTATCTCCCTGGCCCTTCCTGGCTTTTATGATAGTTGGGTGGCCAGTGAAACTTGCCACTATCAGTTGTATTTATAGTTACTGCAATCCTTGTGATTCTTTGTGGATGTCATCATTTGACTACTTCATTAGGTACCATATGGCTATGCTGTTATACAGTCAAATACCTATTGCTGTTCCATATTAGATTTTATTTATTTATTTATTTACTGTACATTCAGGGCCACCATATTTAGCAAATAAGAAAATATAGCAAATCCATTTAATTTTTTTTTTTTTGAAAGAAGGAAAGGTTTATTTAGCTCACAGTTACTGGAGGTTTCAGTCCATACTCAGCTGGGTCCAATGTGGAGCAGCACATGGCAGAGGGCAACCTTTCATGGTGGCAGCAAAGAGCAAGAGAGCAAGGGAGCAAGGGAGGGGTAGAAGCAGCTCAAGCAGCTAGCTTCTCTTCCCACCTTACATTGTAATGCAAATTACCTGCCCCAGGGTAGGGGAAGTACTCACACCTGTGGGTATTTTCCAGTATTTACCCACCTATGGGTAATCCCAGCAGTACTAAGACCCATAATCCCAGCCTTGGATCACACATAATCCCAGTGGATCATGAGTTAACACAAACTCTAGAAGTCCTCACCCCATGACTGCATGAGGCTTTGGGGGGATTAGACACAAACCATAACATTCCACCCCTGGACCCCCAAAGTCTCATGCACATCCCTTTGTGCAAAAGACATTTTAGTCCATCTCTAAGAGTTGCCAAAGTCCCAACAGTTTCAGTATTACTGAAAAGCCCAAGTCCCAAGTCTCCTCCAAGATCCAAGGCAAACTCTTAGCTGTGAGCCCCTGTACAAAAGAAAAGTTAAACACAACCAACATTCAAAGGCACAAGATAAACATCACCATTCCAAAAGGTACACACAGCAGCATACCAAGCATTGGGACCAACACAAGCCCAGAAGCCAGCAGGGCAAGTCCTGCAGTTCCATGTGGACCATCTGAAGCAATCTGCGATGAGTTGTGAGCTCCAAAGTCCTTACGTGGCTCCACCCCTATGGCACTTCTGCTGGTAGCTCTTATGGCTTCTCTCTTCGGCCTGCTTTGCTCCATTTTTGCAGCTTTTCTTAGACCATCCACATTCCTGGCTTTTTCAAACTTCTGAGGTTTCCACTGAGTAGGCTTCTCACTCACAGCTTCACACACTGTCCTCTCAGGGGCACACTGCCTGGCCTCTCAGGCCTTCTTCTGAAATCTGGGCGGAAGCCTTCTGAACCTCAGAACTCCTGCATTCTGCATGCGCCTACAACCACCAAAGCCACGTGGATGATGCCAAGGGCTGCCGCCAGCTGAAGCAGTTGCCAGGGTTTCCTCTCTCTTGGCTGTATGGGTCGAGTGCCTGGATCACTGAGCACTCTGACCCTGATTCTGAGAAACAAATTCTCTATGCGGGTGCCATTCTGCAATCTGATGTGACCACTGCCTCCATTCTGGAACCTGGTGTGGCTGCTGCCTCCATTCTGGAACATGGAGCTCTGCAGCTTTCTCCTCAAAGCAAAGTCCCTCACCCTTGCCATTCTTAGGCTGTAAAGGGCAAGAACCTGCCACCTCCTGTGATGCCCTCGGGACATCTTTTCTACTCTCCTGTTCCTTCTCAGCAATGGAGATCCTCTCAGCTCTGTCTTCACAATCCACAGCTTTCCTGGAGCTTCCTTTCTGGCCAAACTCACATTTTAAATCATCCTTCTGGGCTCTTTGCTCTTGATTCTCAAGCCCCCAGTAACAACCAGGCCACTGCCCCAATATTTGGCTGCCTTGAAATTTCTTTTGCTAGATTGATCAGTCCGCCATGCTTAAACTCAGTCTCAGGCAAAATCTCTGGGCACGAGCAAAATGCAGACAACTTCTCTGCCAAGTCAAAACACAAATGATCTGGAGTCCAACAACCAATGCTGTCTTTTTTCCCAGCAGAAACCTCCCCAGCCTGGTCTTTACAGGCCAGCTTTCTATCAACCTTCTGGTCTTCTGAGCTCTGACCAGAATCTCCCATACAGAACAGCCGAAGCTGTTCCAGCGCTTCGCATGTAGATGACATCTCCGAATCTTTCCTATCTCTTCCCATGAGCCAGTCCCAAAAGCTTGTAATCCACATGATCAGGTTTAGCCACAGAAACAACCCCACTTCTCTGGTACCAAATTCTGTCTTAGTTACTCTTCTCTTGTTGCTGGGGCAAATACCCGACACTCAAAATGAAGGAAGGAAAGGTTTATTTAGCTCACAGTTACTGGAGGTTTCAGTCCATACTCAGCTGGGTCCAATGCGGAGCAGCACATGGCAGAGGGCAACCTTTCATGGTGGCAGCAAAGAGCAAGAGGAAATTTGAAATTCAGATTCAAACAAATAATGTTTTGGTGTAATACGTCCTAAATAGTGTTCTTCTACTTTATCTGCCAATTCTATTCATAGTATAATTAGGGAATTGAAATGTGTGTAGATAGAAATATTAGCCAAAATTCAATATCTAGATGTTAAATGGGTACTATCCAACAGTTATAATATATAAGGGTCAATGAGGCTAAATGGCATTTTGAACCACTGGCTTGGTTGGTGCAAAGCAGCCAATTATGTAATCTAAAAGCTTGCTATTTGCACTAAGTATCTACTGCTTATCATTTCCATCTTTACCGAGTCAAATAATTAAGCAAATATTTTTTAAAATAATAATTTTATTGAGAAATAAATAGCAACGAGATAGTTTCAAAACCGCTTACTAGCACAGTTTCAATAATTTTTATTTTATTTTTGTGGAACCAGGGATTGAACTCAGGCCCTAGTGCTTGCCAGGGAAGCACTTATTCCACTGAGCCATCTCCCTGGCCCCAGTTTCAATAATTAATACATTGCATATTGTTGCTTTAGTGGTTATTCATTGTACAAGATACAGACATGATATCCTGTCCACACAGTCAGAACAAATCTCTCTATTCATTGAATTAAGAGAATGCAGCTGTATATCTATCCTAACTATTTTGAATAAACAGATACAAAATAGTTGTTCATTTGCATCCCCCTTTTTTGTTTAGTTTTGTCAAAGAAGGGTATTCCATTGTCATTTAAATATCATGGGTGCATGAATTCAGCAAATATTGACTTGAGCCTTTTACAGCTCAGCATATTAATATGGCTTTACTTTTTTACTTCATTTTTATACTTTTCTGTTGGATGGTTAAGACCAAGATAAAGAAAGACCTATATAACAAGAGATGTAACTTTTGTATCTGATAAGGTCAGTCAAACTCGCTCAGGATTTATCCTGAAACCCTGTACAGCAGTTTGTAGATCCTTTTCAATGTCAGCTATGTGGATGAGTCACAGCCATTGCTTGACCAATTAAGCAAATATTCTTTAACTTAAAGAAAATATTTTCCATGGGAAGATGTATGCTATTGAGATAATTTTCTTTATTTCATTACAATTAAATCAAATTATACATTCTTGAAGGAGCAGGTGTCAGTCATTGTGGGCTGTTGAAAGAAAATACTATCAACTGGGTGGCTTATTCAGCAATACAGAATTACTTTTCACATTTATAGATGATGGGAAGTCCAAGATCAGGGTGCTGACAGATTCACAATATGGTGAGGGCTCATTTTAGGGTTCATAGATGATGCTTTCTTGCTGTGTCCTCACATGGTGGAAGGGACAAAACACTTCTATGAGGACTTTCTTATGAGGCTACTGGCCCCATTTGTGAAGGTTCTGACCTCAGGTTCTAATTACTACCCAATGGCCCACCTCCTACTGCCGTTAATTGAAGATCAGGATTTCAACATATGGATTTTGCGAGGAAGCAAACATTCAGACCATAGGTGTAATGACCTGCAACATCTGAATGTTATAATAATTTATTGGGTCAATATTAGTGTTTTCTCATTTTTATTCCTTACAGATACTCATATAACTTTTTTATATTTTTTGAAGTGCAGGTATAGCTCTAATTTTTATAATTTTAATATTTGATTGAAAGATTGCTGCCAAAATGGGTAATGTAATACTTACGAAGCAGATCCTCTATCACTGAGCTATGTCCTTAACACTCTTTTCTTTTTTAAAATTTTATTACTTTTTATTAATTTTATTGAGAAACAAATAGCAATGAGACAGTTTCTTTTTTTGTAATATCTTCTTTTTTAAAAAATTGTCCAAAACTTATTGTAAAAAAATCATTAAAACATATACATAAGAATATTAGCTATGGAAGAACAAAATTAAATAGCATCTTATTCTCCATTAGAAAGAAAAAGAAGGATTAAGTGTGAAAGAAAGTAGACCAATTATAGGACTGAAAGAAAAGGTCTGTCCTCTTTGAATTTTATACTTAGAAAACATACCTCTGAAAACTAAAAGTAAATTTTTCTAATTATACAAACTTGAAATATTTTAATACCTCCAGAAGTAGCATATAGGAAATAACAAAGAACATAATTCAAAAGCCAAGAGAAGTTGCAATATGCTCCTGGATGAACTCTCAATATGATAGTTATGCAGGACTACATAATATATATTAGATGAACCCTTATTCAAAGGTCATTGAAAATTTCTATGAAACAGTACCAATCTTATATTGGGTTGTACACATATGTTTTTCATATATATGTGTGTGTATGTATGTATAAAAGACAGGGAAGAAGTAATATAAAGTAAACAGAAAATGGAAATATACTTATCAAAGTTTCTAATACTAAGAGAAGATATCATATGATGCCTTTTAAATAAATTGTAAGTCAAAGATATAGTATAAATCTTAGAACCAAAATTAAGATTAAGCAATGTTGAGAAAATTAAATACTAATTAATTAAAATTAAATGTTTCAAGACAATTGAACTAAGAAAAAGTTTTCATGATAGCAAAGAAGTACTAAGAGTAAAACATAAGATAAATACTGGAATGGCAAATAAATGATCAGCACTTCTAACAGTTTGAGGATAGGATATTGCACAAAGTTCTAGCGTGTTGTGGACAGGCATAAAGACCATGAGAGTTACTAGTTACTAGGCATCACTTGTGGGATTGAGCTACAGCTATTTCTTTGAAATCCACCCTGTAGATTCAGAAGGGATCATGACTCACAGGGTGGAAGAGAAGTCCATTTGCAGAGTGTGCTGATGGAAATATTTTGCTGCTGAACACAAAAGAATAACTGAAAGGCTACTATTGTATACCTCTTATTCTGTGTTTAATTGTTTGCCTTATTTGGTGGGTTCTTTCCATTCTCATTCATGGGACTGTGATCAATTTGCTCCCTCTCTAGAACATCATTTAGTAGTCTGTATAGCCTTGGCTTTGTCATCATGAAATTCTTTAGTTGTTCTTTTTCATGGAAGTATTTCACTTCTACATTATACTTGAAAGAGAGTTTTGCAAGGTGTATCAGTCTGCTTTGGAATTTGTTTTCTTGCAAGACTTGAAGTATTTTGCTCTATGCTCTTCTTGCTTTGATGGTTTATGAAGAGAAATCTGCCGTTATTCTGATGGGTTTTCCTTTAAATGTGATCTGTTTCTTTTCTTTAGCGGCTTTTAGTATACTGTTCCTATGCTGAATTTCCAGGATCTTGATTATTATATGTCTGGGTGTGGTTTTCATTGGATTGATGTTATTTGCAGTTCTATATGCTTTGGTTACTGAATGTCAGATTGTTGCCCCATATTTGGGAAGTTTTCTGCTATTACTTCTGCCCATATTCTTTTTATATCATTTG
>NW_004524606.1:84561-93154 GCF_000260255.1 Octodon degus
TTCTTCTTCTTCTTCTTCTTCTTCTTCTTCTTCTTCTTCTTCTTCTTCTTCTTCTTCTTCTTCTTCTTCTTCTTCTTCTTCTTCTTCTTTTTCTTCTTCTTCTTCTTCATTATTATTATTTTGGCAGAACCAGAAATTGAACTCAGGCCCTTTCACTTGCCAGGCAAGTGCTTATTCTACGGAGCCATCTCCCTGGCCCCTAAAATTCATTCTTTTTTTTTTTTTTGGCAGAAGTGGGGATTGAACTCAGGCCCTTGCACTTGCCAGAGAGGTGCTTATTCCACTGAGCCACCTTCCCAGCCAGAAATTATTTCTGATCTGATTTCTTCTATACCTTTCTGCAGTTGTTTCTTTACTTCCAACGCTGTTATTTCAGAGATATTAGGGGTGTGATTTCCAGTTTCCTCTATGCTAGTGTCTTCTGCATTTTTACTGGGTGGACTCAGGGCTTCAGAATGCATTTTGTTCCTTCTTTTCATCATTTTGTATACCACTGTCTTCTGACCTTTGAAAGTGTAGAGCTTAGATAGAGTTATTATTTTAGCACCAGATCTGGATCTATGAAGTTCAGATTCCTCCACGTGGGTGTTGCTTGGATCTGGCTGGGGTCTGGCTGCTGTGCTCCACTTCTTCCTGCTGCAGCCATTGGAGTTGAACCCTTTGTGTCACTCTGGCAAGATGTTCTACTCCTGAATCAGCTGGTTGGGTCTTGCCTCTAGCATCTTTTCAGGGAGTTCTGCTGAAGGGTTCTATCCTGGGCCTGCATTCTAGATCTATTCAGGACCCAGCAGCCCCAGGTCCTCTCACTCACATGCCGGGCCTGCACTCTGGGTCTATTCAGGATCTGAGGGCCTGGGTGGTATCTCTCATACACTGGGCCTGCGCTCTGGGACTATTCAGGATCCAGTGGCCCTGGGTCCTCTCACTCACTCGCCGGGCCTGTGCTCTGGGTCTATTCAGGATCTGCGGGCCTGGGTGGTTTCACTCACATGCTAGCCTGTGCTCTCCTTATCACTCTTAAAATTTTTACAAAGAATCATGCTAAATTTTCCAGGCTGATCTTAAATTTGTGATCCTTCTGCTTCAACCTCCTGAGTAGCTGGGATTACAGGACTGTGCCATAATACCTGGTGGTAAAACAATATTTTCAGGAAGTATATAATACAGAGAACATTTAAAGAATGAATTGTGAGTCTTAGTAGTTTGAGGGGAAAAAGCCTAAAGACATTAAGACTTAGGATGCCTCCAGCTAATGTTTGTAAGGCTCAGGATGAATCACTGGTAATTTATAAAGAGCAGTGATATTTTATGGCTCAAAAAAAAGCTGCAGAAGACTAAACAAATAAAAATGAAATAAAAGTAATTATAAGAAGGAAAGGCTTATCTGGTTTATTCTGAGGTAATTGCAGTTATTGGAGCCAGAAAGATCTTCAGCAGTGTAGTCAGAGGACATAATTCCCTGCTTAAAACTCCTCAGGGACCTTCCACTGAACACAGACTAAGCATTGAAATTTCAAGCCCTGCACGACCTGTTTCCTGTTTCTATCTCCACCCTCATCTCCAATGTCTGTTTCAGGCCCATTGAACTTTGTTTTCTGAGATTTTCCTCTTTTGGCTTCTGTCTGAAGGTCTTGAACAGGCTGCTATTTTTGACTAAGACCTCTAGACAGGTCAGCCCAAAAGTCCTCCACAAGGGACTACTTCCACAGCTTGGCTTTAAGGCCCTCAATCTGTGCATCTTAACACTTAATTCAGCCCATTTGAATTATTTGATCTAATGCACATAAATTTCATATCCCTTGGTATAGATCAGTGTGAAATACATGTATTTTCAGCCTTTTCTGTACTATGGAGAAGAGGGAGATTCTTGGAATGAGTCTCCTGGCTTAGGTTTGAATGTCAAACCCTTGAGTATCTCTGTCTTCTGTAGTTAACAAGCTTTGTTGGGTCTTGGGTCCTAACTCTTCTTCACCATCATCTACTGCCTGATGAAACGAATGCTTATATATGATTTTTCACTAATAGTAATGATGTCAATAATGTCATCTTTGTATTTAAATGATAATGTATATTTCTTACATAGTCTAGAAATATGGGCATCATGTTTCCCCAGTGTGCTTGGCATTATCTTCACAAACTCAGATGTCTACATAAAAGAAGACTGATTTACAGATATTAATCAATTTTATATCATGTGCAAGGGACAATGGAAGGTACTGGGGATAGTGAAGAAAAATGATGCACAAGACAGGCACAATCCCTCCTCTGCACAAAAGTGAAGCAGGAAGCAAACCGAGGTTTACACATTTCATTATTTAATGGAAGTTCTGGGTTAGGGTGCTAAGAGAGACACATTTGTTCACTTTGGAGAACTGCACTTTGATCTATGCTGTGTGCTCAGTTAAATGAGTTTAAAGGTTGCATCTTCTCATTTTAACTAAACTGAACACAAAATCGGATATTCATACCTGTGAGCATAAAGTGTTAATGAACACACTATCCTTCTGCATAAAAACTTGAATTTTGTGTTCTTTCCAGCTCTTGTCTTAGAGTAGTACTGGAACAGGTAATAAGCCAAATAGGTTGCTAGGCAACATTGCTTCTGGTAAAAATAATGAAGTACAAAACTACAATTGCACTGTGAGAATTACAAATTCTCATTTTTAGCTCAGTGTGGTGACTCGGAATATTTTTCCAAGAATCCTGCTGCTGTGCCTATGAGGTGGCTACATGAACGTCTTAGTCCGGTTTCTATGGCTATACTGGAATATATGAGACTGGGTAATTTATAAGAATAACTTCTTTGGGCCATGATTCTAGAAGGTGGTTAGTCCAAGAGCATGGTGTCATTATCTCCTTACTGGTAAGAGGCCTTTGCTGCTTTGTAAGCTGATGAGGCAGAGAAAATCTACTAATGTGGGTCTCTTTTTCTCTTCTTCTAAAGCCAATAAATCCACCATGAGGCTCACTGTCAGGTCCACATCTAATCCTATTTACCTCCCAAAGTCCATAGCTTCAAATCTCATTAAAATATTTTGGGGATTAATTTAGCAACACATGGACTTCTGAAGGATATAATCAAACCATAACAATGGCATCAGTTTGGTTGGGGGCCCAAGGGAAATTTTTCTATGTGAGGTCCCCATGTTAAAGACCACAGATGTGCAAGACATCAGCAACAACAGCAGCTGCATGGAGCAGAGCAGAGTACAAAACCCACCTGCATCTTTATTGTATTTTTTTAATACAGATTGTCATCACCTAGTTACATTCTTACATACTGGTCTCTTTGGTGCATACATAGTTGTCCACTGTTAAGTCATGATTATGTGATTATGTCCCAAAATACACCTATGCTGACAGCAGGGTCATGTCCTCAGGGTTGTCTGGAAGCATCTTTATGTGACTGGATCTTTTCACTCAGTCTGAGGAGTTGCCCACATCCCACCTCCCTGAAGGTTGGAGAAGGGTCTACACTTATGGGTAGCCCATAAGGCTGATCCCTGTGCACAAAGACCACCGCAACAACACAGAGAACAATAGAACATGGCTAACCTTATTGTCACCATAGCACAACTGTGGACCCCAAGAATTCTCACCAATGGGTAAGAGATCTTGTGGCAGGACCTGGATAGTGGAAACCTTTGTATTCATTTCTTGCAAAGTTTCTTGTATCTGTGTCTTTTTTCAGGGTTATAAATGCAACATTCTAAATGTAAGAGTGTGCAAATACCTTGTTGTGCTGCAGCTAGGAAATCAATAGATGTACAGTTTTGCCAAATGATCTCTACCATTGAAAATGTCTCATCCACAAGCAACATCAAATCCTGATATAAAACACTCAAGGCCCAGGCCATACATTGAGCAAGGACTTCAACTTGGAGGGCTAGATCTTTGCCATGGTAGCATCAAGACCTTTGGATAAAACCACCAGGCAACTCATTTAGAATGGTGCCACCTGTGATACATAGCATCTCAATTGTAGGCATGTCTGTAAGTGCTCTTAATATGTGGAAATCCTCAGGGGCTGCTCCCTGTCCAGTGTGCAGATAGATATGGCCAAATGTGATGCCACAATGCATCTGTTTGTGGACAAGTTGGGAGGCAAAATTATGGCCATCTTACAACTTGTTTGTATCATTTATCAATAGTGCCTGGTTACACATGTTGGGGTTATCCACCTCTACATTTTGTTTCCCACTTACACACTCACTTGTTGAAAACAAAAAGGGGCCACATACAACAATATTATTGGAATTCCTGTCATCCACCTCCAGCCATTGCACATAACAGGTCCCAGGCTCTGTGAAGCGCATGCAGTCTTCTGGATCAGTGCCCCCATGACCTTGTATCATTGATCTAAGCAGAGCCAGTTTGGTGTTGCTAGCACCATTCAGTCCAGTTTAGTAGGGACACCAGTGTGATCCTCCACAGGAATCCCTCAGCTTCTGTGGCATGGAATTCAGTGTGTACTCAATGTTGTGATTGTTGGTGCACATGACTAAACCTGTGTGCCCATAAGATGACACTGTTAGCATTGCTCATGCTGGTCACAAGGATAAAACAGAAAAGTAAACCATTATAGGAAGATCCCACTCTGTCATCCCACCCATTTTGAGTCCTGGAAGGATGCAGGACCCATGCTAATCCTGTGATAGGTTTATGGTTGGAATAATTTTGCCTCCCATCTTAGAATACCAAACATGGGTTTCCATTGCTACCCAGGGCAAAGGAGTTTGGGATAAATCTACCACCCCATGGGTGAATCAAGCAGCCACACATTACTCCCTTTCAGAATGGTGGTTCCAGAATCAGGTAGAGAGTCCATTGAGGCTAGTGATGGCCAAATCCAGCTGTTTTTCTATAGTGTGTCTAAGTCCAATGTTGGAGATATGCTCCTCAGTGGATGAGAGAAGGGGCCTGTGACACTCCACTCCTGGGACCTGCTGTCTATGTACATACCTCATTCTCTTTAGGGTGTTTTGCTTGCACTTCCACTCTCTGTTTTCCTTTGATATTCTTACAAGCATGCAAAGCAGCATACGCTACTGCCAGGTATTTTTTAACCAGGGAATGCTGGCTCTCAGCTCTCTACAATGGTGACCAAAACCCAACAGGGTGCTTCTGCTTCCCCTATTTTGCCATAGACCCTAGCCAAACTCATCATCATTCACACTGATGGTTAGAGTAAATAGCAGTGTACAGTCAATGACAAGAGCTGTGCAACAACCTTTTTTTGAGTCCTGAGAAGCACTTTCTGCTGCATCTGTCCAGTTCCATGTGGCACCACTCTAGAACATCCTGTCTAAAAGCAGCAGCAATATAGCTACATGTGTATGAAATTCACCAGAACCCTAGCAAGCCCACTAACACTTGTAACTGGCATACTGTCATGGGTCTGGGTTATGCTTGGACCATATCAATAATGGCATTGGTGGCTAGGAGAGATAGCTTGGTGGTCTAAGCATCTGTTTGGCAAGTGCAAGGACCAAGGTTCAATCCCCATAGTACCACATACTGTGCTGAAACCAGGCATAGTCGTGCATGCCTGTAATCCTAGCATTGGGGAAGATGAGACTGGAGGATCACGATGAGTCTGAGCTGTGTAGTGAAACCCTGTACCAAATAAATAAATAAATAAATAAATAAATAAAAAATAATAGCTGCATTGGTGTTTACTTTCATCTTACCTGACCAGATAACATTCAAGAATTTGATAGGCAAGCCAGGTCCATGGACCTTATTTTTGTTCATGTCCCACCCCATACAAATCTTCCTTCCAAATTTACAAGGCAATCAGAAGTTAACACAATTTCACCAATATAATGAAACAGTGACATCGAATGTGGCTTGGTCCAGGTGGCTATGAGCTGGGCCAGCAGGCCATGACACAAAGTTGGGCTATGTAGAGAGCCTTGTGGCAACACCTGGAAGGTGCACTGCCTACCCTCCCAGGTGAAAGCAAGTTGATCTTGATTGTCAGGTACAATAGCAATGGAGAAGAAGGCATTGGACAAATCCACAACATAATGTTATTGACCCATTGTCCCGGTGAGATGATCAACCCAGTCTGCAGTGTTGGGCATTGCTACATGTGGAGGAGGAGGCAATTTACTCAGTTTCTGGTAATCCATAGTCATTCTACACATCCCATCTGGATTCTGCATGGGTCATAGTGGGGAGTTGAAAGGGTTCTGTGCAGGTTATATATGCCTGCTTTTTCCAATTTCAAGATATTCTGTCCTATTTCTTCCTGGCCTTAAGGTAGCTGGTACTGCTTCATGTACACAACCCAAGTGGCCTGCAGGAGTCAGCAGTATGTGATGTGTATGCCCTCAGACTATGGTTTTTACCACATAAATGTGCCATAAATGTGGAATTCTCCCTGTGTGGTGTCCATCCAAGCACCAATCAGTATGTACAACCCTAGTATGTATTAATCAACCTGTGAAACATAAATATACAGACATGAGGGCAAGTTCCTGATACCCTAAGTCACTTGGGCCTTGTGAACGGTGATATAGTGACCTCTATACTCTTTTATGCATGTAGAAAGTCCTGTAAAATAATTAGCATTGACTTGACTCCAGTATTGGCCAATGCTAGTACATATTGCATTGTGTACATGAAGCAGTACCAGCTACCTTAAGGCCAGGAAGAGATAGGACAGAATATCTTGAATTATCTGACTTATCTGTGGCTAGTCCAGCAACCAATAGGTCTGTTCAGACATGGTACTGATTAACTTCCAGGGGCCTCATAGCCTATTGTTGGGGGAATGGCCCTGTTTGCCCAGAGTACCCCCTTCCTTTTCTACTTCATTGTTTTTTGCTTGTTTTGTTTTGCTTTTTTTCCACAGATTTTGCCTTACCTTGGCTCTTACTTCCACTTCTCCCAGCCTGGCCAAGACATCCACAGCATCATGGATGAGGTGATCTGTAAAGGGGAATAGAAGGGCTGCCACTGACCTAAATGTGCCAGCTGGTCCTCTTGCCAGGATTGTGCCCTTCGTGAGTTCTATTAGCAGTTCTTTGTCTGGGCTATGATACTGCAGTGTGAACATCATTTGCTGTATGCCTATTTCATGTAGTACAGTTATATAGTTTAGATAGGTTGTTCATTTAGTGACTTACTCCAGCAGGTCTCCTAGATTCTCCCAAACCAGGCAAGCTGTGTCCATCAAGCAATTTATCATTCTGATTACCTGCTTCTGGGGCTGTCCTCTGCACATCCTGTAGGACCTCTCTCATAAAGTAGGTTTTGGCTGTGGTAGCTATTTGGGACATTTCCAGCGGGCTTTTTAACTGTATAATATCCAGGCCCAACATCCCAAGCCATAGCAGCCACATGTGGATGCTATTTCATCCATCTTTTGCTTTAATTATTTTGCCAGCTCCTCCAGCTCCATTGCTGCATAGGTTATGTATATTGTGTGTGGGTAGAGTTTGGTGGTCCTCCCAGTCCTCCTCCATAGGCTAGGCATTCCTCTATGTTCACTTTTTGACAAATAGCCAAATTAGTATGCAAAATAAGGGGACATTCCTGGGAGGTTTTCTCAGAACTGAGAACTTCTGGAAATATTTCTGAAGAAGACAGTGCTTCCCATTCCTGTCAACCTGAGATCTGCAGTAACCAAACATTGCTCAAAGTCCTCCTCTATCTCATGAAGCTGGTCTACTTGTTGGACAAGGCCATTTACCTTTTGATTTATATGGTGGAAGAGTGAAGAACAGCCAAGCCACCTGCCATTTGTCTACCTATCATCTCTAAGGCTTTTAAGACAGTTCTTTGGGGCCTTCCAAATTGCCAAGAAGGTGACTACAGGTAGTCATGGAGAGGCTAGGGGTTTCTTATAAGCCATTCCCAGGGTTTCTCCCTAATTTTTGATCCCACAACTGCCAGAAAACCACTCACATCAACATACTGCTGACTACATCAGTTGTCAGCCTGCTGAGGGGCAAGGGAGATATTTTGTGGGTGAGATACACAAGTTAAAGAACATAAATGTGTAAGATAACAACAGCGGGTTCATGGAGCAGAGCAGAGCAAAGCAGAAAAGCTACCTGCATCTTTATCATTTTTATATAGATAGTTATCCCCTATTTACATTATTATATGATGGCCTCATTGGTACATACACAATTTTCCACTGCTAGGTCATGTTTGTGCAATTTTCCCCTGATGTGCATCTGCACTGACAAGAGTCTGTAGTTCAGATGGACTCATGCAGGACATTGCTGTGGGATTCAGGCTCTCAGCTGGATTCTTTGGGTATCTAGTGAGTTGGAAAACTGCTTGTATTTTTCTGCATTTGACTTTTTGGATCAATATAATAAAATAATCCTATAACTTGTGTGTCCTGTATTAAATTTATTCCCTTGCAAATTCTAAGTACAGCACAAGGCATGATTATAAAAATAAGTGAATACTGCTTCTGAGTGTTATCTAATGGAAAGGTAGGCTTGTGAAAATATTTTTTTTTCTTTTCAAAGTTTTATTGATAAACATATAGCAATGAGACAGTTTCAAATCAAATCAAAATTACAGTTTCAACAAATAATACACTGCATATATTCTTCTTAGTGGTTAATTG
>NW_004524606.1:99539-100841 GCF_000260255.1 Octodon degus
CCACACACTCACCGGACCTGGGCTAGGACTGGGTCTGGGGGTTCCCGGAAGTCAGCAGAAATTCCTACTCGGCGGGAGGGGTGGGGAGGTACTTCGGAGTGGTGGGGGGTGGCCCGAGGGGGTGGGAGTGGGTCCGGTCCGTGCTGCGCCTGAGCTGGGACTGTCCCGCTGGCGCAGGTTAGCAGGAAGCCAGGCTTGTGAAAATATTATAGTGGCTTAAGATTCACCTTTATTTACTGAATATGGCACCATGTCATTTGTTGCTCTTCCCCAAAGTGAAAATGATCAGGTTAGGGGTAGCACAAAGTTGATGGAGTTGTAAACAGGAGAGAAGGACCTTCTCTGACAGGTACTATCCAGATGCTGGAGTATAGTAACAAGAGGAAGATGAAGAGGGAAGTGTGTCCCCCGCACCCAGGAAGAATCTAAAGCATGGATTGAAGCTCACAGAGAGTGAAGAGTGAAACTTCAAAAAGGAAGAGGGAGGCATCTCCCAGTACCTATCCCCTAAGACAAGATTCACTACATGAGAAGAATAGTTCAAATATGTACAGAAATGATGACTGCTGGTCACCCCAGAGGCCATATGGATAGACACAATAGTAGAGGGGTGTAGCAGATGTGAAGGACTGCACTAGCTGGCAGTGAGTGGTGAGGGCTCACTTGGCCCTTGAGAAAGGGCTACCAGCTAGGAGCCATCTTGAAGAGGGGAGTGGTTGCTAGCTCCTGCTAGGCTCAGGCCTGTCAAAGATGCACAGACGGCTGCAAGTCAAATAAGTATGGTTTTCACCAGAAGATTCAGGCTTGCTGAGATTATCGACTACCCTACCAAAAATTTAGTTCTGGATTTCTGGAATAAATCAACATGGGTCAGGATTATGTCTCCAATACTGTATATTGGTGACAGCAGAGACATATGTGGAAATGGATTGTGTTCTTTTGCTTTTCTTTTTAACCCCTCTTTTTTGTTGTGATTGTTTTTTCATTTTCTTTTTTTTTTCTCTCACTCATTGTTTGATCTTGGTTCTATATGAATATGAATAAGGTTTCTAGCCTCTTTGTGGTTGGGGTTCTATTTTATTCTTTTCATCTCTTCCATCTTTCTTTCTCTATAGTTCTATGCATCACTTTCTCAAAGTCAGCAAGACCTCACTTTGTCCTCAAGTCTTCTAATCTCTTCCTCTTCTTCCACTTTCCTATTTTCTCCCTAACCAGCTTTACATTTTAACCTCTGAGGGCAAAGTGGGGATACTAAGGACTTTGTGTACTGTATCTAATTTTCTGTTTTTTTTTTTTTTTTTT
>NW_004524606.1:101782-122007 GCF_000260255.1 Octodon degus
CGGCCATTGCTTGGCCAATGTGCTCTCTGTGAAAGCCTGAGAGAATGTTTTCTCTCCATGTGACTCTCCTTAGGCACACTCTACATCATCGATCACTTTCCTCTTTGGCCCCATAATCTCCTTGATCAGAAAATTTGGAACTCTACCAATTTACATGATATAACAGTACAAGTTCTCATATGTCCTGAGACTTAATTGACTTTGGAAGGCTAGGCCCAAAAGTTGACTTTCCTAGCAGCCCTCCTTTTTCTCTAATTTGGTCTGCAAACTTAGGTTGTTAACCATCCTGAAGACAGGCTTATTGTTATTACCATACAACTTAGGTTGTTGAGCTTAACCTCACTATATGTCTGAATATCAAACATCTTAGGCATAACATGGAGCAGGTATTTTTCATCAAGTATTGATATGTTGAACGTCAAGTCCCTAAAGAATATGATAAAAAATTTAAAAATTAGAATACATTTTAAAAATAGGCATAAGGAATTTTATACTTTTTATGTTTACACATAAGTCGAAAAAACTAACCATATACAACCTTGAAGTAGGACAGTCCCACATTATTCCTTTTCCTGTCTCTTGCATTCATTCACCACCCCATTCTTTTTGAACAACCATCTACCCAAGAGACAGCATAGCAGCAACTGGCATGTCATGACAAGCAGCTCATATTCAGAAGACCAGAATGACAGGCACTCCAAACATGAACTACCATTACAGATTACCACCCGCAATGCAGTTTCTTAGTTCACAGGTATCAGTATATATAGTTAGTCAGGGTGAGAATCTTTCCAATTAACTGCTAGATTCAAAATCTTCTGGAGATTCTCAGGATCATTGCCTTGCTCATCCTCTACATATAACTGTATGGCTTGACATTGTCATGTTTCCTAGCTCTTCTCCTTTCCCTCTTTTGATTAGTTAGTCCTTGAGGTCCTGCTTTCCTTTTACTTGTATTATACCTTTGTATTTGTATTTCTTCTTTTGAGTTCTTATACTAGAGACACTATATGATATTTACACATGTGTGTCTGTTTTTTTTCTCATATGAGTATGTGTTCAAGTGGCATCCACTTCAATATAAAGGCTTTGAGTTTATCATTCTTTATAGCTGAGTAATACCATTGTGTAAAAATACCACATCTTTTTCAACCATTTCAGCTGATGGGCATCTTGGTTGTTTCCAAGATTTGGCTATCACAAATTGTGCTCCTATAAACATAGGCACACATATATCCCTATGATATGATGTTTTCATATCCTCTGGGAAAATTCCCAGTAAAGGAAGAGCTGGTTTAATTGGGATTTCCAGTCCAACGTTTCTAAGGATTCTCCACAATGGTTGCACCAGTCTACAATGACACCAGCAGTGGAGAAGGGTTCCTTTTTCCCCACAGCCTCTCCAACATTTGTTGTTGGGTAAATTCGTTATGATATCCATTCTTTCTGGAGCGAGATGATATTGCAATGTTCTTTTAATTTGCATTTCACGGATGGCTAATGATGTGGAGCATTTTATCATATATTTATGAGCTTCTAAAATTGCATCCTCTGAGAAGCATGTGTTCATCTTGGATGCTCATTTCTGGATTGAGTCTTTAAATTTTGGGGCTCTAGTGTTTTTTAGGTCTTTATAAATTCTAGAGAGCAGACCTTTGTCTCAGTACTTATTTATCATGATTTTTTCCAAATTTATGGGTTACCTTTTCACTTTCGTGGTAATTTCATTTGACGTGAAAAAATTTCTCAGTAACATCAGATCCAAGTTAACTCTTTCAACTGTTTCCCGCGCTATTTGATTTCTGTTCATGAAGTCTTTGCTTACCCCTGTGTCTTCAAGAGTTCCTCCTACTTTCTCTTCCAGGAGATTTAGTGTTTCGGCTTTAATGTTTAGATCTTTAATCCGTTTTGACTTTAGTTTAGTGCACGGTGATAGACCTGGGTGAAGTTTGAGTTTTTGGCATGTAGAGAGCCAATTTTCCAGCACCATTTGTTAAAGAGGCTATCTTTCTTGCAGTGAGTATATTTGGCCCCTTTGCCAAAGATAAGGTGGCTGAGTGTGTTCGTAGGGGCTAGCATCTTCTAATCTAGTACATTGATCCTCAAGTTCATTTTGTTGCCTGTACCATGCTGATTTTTATCACAGTAGCCTTGTAGTATAATTTCAAGTCAGGAATTGTGATGCCTCCTGTCTGTCTTTATTACCCAGGATTGACTTTGTTATTCCAGGTCTTTTCTAGTTCCAGATAAATTTTAGGAATGATTTCTCTACCTCCATGAGGTATGTTGGTGGTAGTCTGATAGGGATTGCTTTAAATCTGTACAGTAGTTTTGGGAGTATGGTCATCTTCACAATGTTGGTTCTTCCTATCCAGGAGCATGGAATATCTTTACATTTTCTGAAACCCTTACAATCACTTTTTTCAGAGTACTGTAATTTTCCATGAAAAGATCTTTGACTTGTTTAGTTAGATGAATTGCAAGGTATTTCATTTTCATCGGTGCTATTGTAGAAGGTGTTGTTTCTATAATTTCCCTCTCAGTGTGTTTGTTGTCTGTGTAGAGGAATGCTATTGACTTTTGCTTATTGACTTTATAACCTGTTATGCTACTGAATTTCTGTACTAATTCTAGTAGCTTCTTGGTGGAGTTTTTTTGGTCTTCTAAGTAAAGTATCATGTCATCTGCAAATAAAGATAATTTAACTTGTTCTTTACCTATTCTTATTCCTTTTATTTTTTCTCTTGTCTAATGGCTGTAGCTAATGATTCCAGAACAACATTGAATAGGAGGGGTGATAGAGGACATCCTTGTCTTGTACCAGATCTAAGAGTAAAGATTTCAGTTTTTCCTCATTTAGGATTATGTTAGCCATTGGGTTTTCATAAACAGCTTTTACCAGATTAAAGTAGAGGCCATCTGTTCCAATGTTCTTTAGGACTATGAACATGAATGAGTGTTGGACTTTGTCAAAAGCCTTTTATGCATCAATGGAGATGATCATGTGGTTTTTAGTTTTCACTCTATTGATATAGTGTATTACATTTATAGATTTTTGAATATTGAACCATCCTTGAATCCCTGGGATGAATCCTACCTGGTCATGGTGTATGATCCTCTTGATCATTTTCTATATTCTATTCGCTAGCGTTTTATTGAGGATTTTCACATCTATGTTCATGAGGGAGATCGGCCTATAGTTCTCTTTCTTAGTTTCGTCCTTCCCTGGTTTTGGTATCCATATAGTACTTGTCTCCAGGAATGATTTTGGGAGGATTGCTTCCTTTTCAATTTCATGGAAGAGTTTGAGGAGTATATGGACTACATCTTCTGAAAATTCCTTGCAGAATTCAACTGTGCATCCTTCAGGACCTGGACTTTTCTTTGTCGATAGGTTTATAATTACATCTCGTATTTTATTGGCTGTTATTGGGCTGCTGAGAGTGGTTTTATTTTGTCAATTGAGTTGTGGCAATTTGTACCTCTCTAGGAATCTGTCCATTTCTTCTGTGTCTTCTATTCTGTGAGAGTAAAGATTCTCAAAGTAGCTATTGATCATCTTCTGAATTTCCACTCGGTCTGTGGTGATTACACCCTTTTTGTTCCTTATAGCTTGTATTTGCATATTTTCTTTACTCTTTTTGAGGACGTTAGCTAGGGCTTATTGATTTTATTTAATCTTTCAAAGAACCAGCTTTTTGCTTTTTTAATTCTTTGAATTGTTTTCTTTGTTTCAATTGAATTAATTTCTGCTCTAATCTTTATGATTTCCTCCTGTCTTTGGGCTCCGGGTTTGGTTTGCTCTTCATTTTCTAGTTGTTGAAGGTGTATCATTAGGGTATTTGTTTGTTCTCGTTCTGTTTCCTAATGTGTGAGTTCACAGCTATGAATTTCCCTCTGAGAACTGCTTTCATCGAATTCCCTAAATTCCTATAATTTTTGCTTGAATTTTCATTGAATTGTAGATATTGTTGAACTTCTTCTTTAATTTCATCTGTGACTCATTGGTTGCTGAGTAGGCTGTCATTTAATTTTCATGTATTTATGGTTTTTTTCTAGTTTCTTTTGTCATTTATTTCCTGTTTCATTGCACTGTGGGCAGATAGTGTGCAGGAGATAATTTCTGTTTTCCTGCATATACTTAAGCTTGACCTATGGACCAGTATGTGGTCTATTTTAGTAAATGACCGATGTGCAGCTGAGAAAAATGTGTGTACAGCTGTGTTTGGGTGGAACACTGTGTATATGTCCACCAAGTCCATTTGTTTCAAACTCTGGTTCAGTTCTGTTATTTCTTTGCTAAGTTTTTGTCTGGTTGACCTATCTTTCGGAGATAAGGGTGTGTTAAGGTCTCCTGTTAAAATTGTGGTATTGGATATTAGATTTTTCATGCCCATTAAGATTTGCTTTATATAGTTGGGTGCTCCCGTGTTTGGTGCATACATATTTATGAATGTTACCTCTTCCTCTTGAATTTTTCCCCTAACCAGTATATAGTGGCCTTCTTCATTTCACTTGATCATTGTTGGTTTGAAGTTGAGACTGTGAGTATAGGATTGCTACCCCTGCTTTTTTCTGAGGTGCTGGGGCATGTAGTATTATGTTCCATCCTTTGACTTTCAGCCTATGAATGTCTTTGCGAGTTACATGTGTTTCTTTTATACAGAATATTGTTGGATTTAGTTTTTTAATACTATGCTACTGCCAGTCTATTTCTCTTTTTGGTGAATTGAGTCCATTTACCTTGGTGGTTAGAATTGAGATGTATTGACTTATGATTGACATATTATTTGCCTGTTGTCATTTACTCCTTTTTCTCCTGTGTTTAATTGTTTGCCCTATTTAGTTGGTTGCTTCTGATCTCATTCGTGGAGCTCTGATCATTTTGGTCCCTCTCTAGAACATCTTTCAGTAGCCTGTGTACATTTGCTTTGTCATCCTGAAATTCTTTAGCTGTTCTTTGTCATGAATGTATTTCACTTCTCCATCAAACTTGAAAGAGAGTTTTGCAGGGTATAGTAGTCTGGGCTGCAATTTTTTTCATGGAAGACTTGAAGTACTCTGCTCCATGCTCTTCTTGCTTTCATGGTTTGTGAAGAGAAGTTGACTGCAATTCTAATGGGTTTACCTTTGAATGTGATGTGCTTCTTTTCTCAATTGGCTTTCACTATATTATTCTTGTGCTGAATTTCTGGGATTTTGACTATTATATGTCTCGGTGTGTTTTTCATTGGGTTGCTGTTACTTGGCATTCTGTATGCTTTGGTTACCTGAATGTCAGATTGATTCCTCATATTTGGGAATATTTCTGCTATTACTTCTGCCCATATTTTTATTAATTTCTTTTCTATTGACTCCTTCTCTCTCATTGATTCATATTAGTCTCACATTGTTCATCTTTACATCGTCTTGCAGGTGATGGATTATTCTTTCCTGCATCCTAGTTGTTTTTAAGAGATCTTTTCTTAACTTTTCACTAGCAGCACCAGAGTGTTCAAGATCTGAAACTCTTTCTTCACTTTCACTTAAACGGTTTTGCAAGCTTTTGATTGAGATTTTAATTTCCTCTATATCTCTTTAACTCTGCTTCATGTGATCTATTTCTTTCCTTTATTGCTCATTCAAGGAATCCATCATTTTTCTAATCTCTATTTTTTTATGAATGTCTTCTTTAGAAGCAGTTATAAATTCTTTTACTCTAGTGTTTTTTTGAGTTTGGGTTTCCTCCCTATGTTTCTGTAGTTGATTCTTTACCTCAGATGGTATGAGTTCTGAGAAATCTTTTTTTATTTCAGAAAATAATTCCGCTCTGAGTTCCTCTATAACTTTCTGCTGTTGCTTATTCACTATCCATGCTATTAATTCGTACATTTG
Organism: Octodon degus; assembly: GCF_000260255.1. Classification (NCBI taxonomy): domain Eukaryota; kingdom Metazoa; phylum Chordata; class Mammalia; order Rodentia; family Octodontidae; genus Octodon; species Octodon degus. The sequence continues at coordinate 107,657 of NW_004524606.1, forward strand.
AGCTGAGCTAGGAGAAAAGAATTCCACTCTGAGATCCTCTTTGAGTTTCTGCTGTTTTTTATTTACTATCAACGGTATTATTTCATACATTTGAGCTGAGCTAGTGTCCTCTGCACTTGTTCTGTGTGGGCATTGGGTTTCCTCCATATGTTTCTGCATCTGATTCTTTACTGCAGATGTTATTAATTCAGGGATTTCTCTTTTTTATTTCCAATCTGAGTTCCTCTATACCTTTCTGCAGCTGTTTCTTTATTTCAGAAGCAATTGATTCATTGTTTTTAGCTGTGTGATTCCCAATTTGTTCTTTGTTAGTTTCCTCTGCACTTTTTATGGGTGGGCTTCTGTTCTGAGTTTGCATTTTGTTCCTTCTCGTCATTTTGTGGAGCACTGTCTTCTGACCTTTATTGTAGATCTTTGTTGCAGTTATAACTGTAGCACCTACTGAAGTTCAAGTGCGGATCTACAAACTTTGGATTTATCCAGCTGTGCCTGGCTTGGGTCTGACTGCTGTGCTCAGCTCTTTCTTGTTGCTGCCCTTTGGGGTGAATCTATTGTGTCCCTCTGGCCAGATGTTTTGCTCCTGGACTAGCTGGGAGGTTCTGTCCCCTACACTTTCTGCAGGGATTGCAACTGCAGTGTTTCACACAAGCCTGTGTGCCACACCTGAGCTGAGTCTTTAGGGGACAAGGTGGATGGAGTAGCTGGGAGAGGCAGCTCTCCCACGCACTCACCGGACCTGGAGTAGGACTGGATATGGGCATTCCCAGAAGGCGGCAGAAATTCCTACTCGTTGGGCGGGGTGGGGGATATACTATGGAGTCTTGGGGGGGTGTTCCAATGAGGTGAAAGAGGGTTTCACCCATGCTGCACCTAAGCTGAGATAATGGGTAGTGCCAGCGCAGGGTAGCAGGAAGCTCTCCCACACACTCACTGGGCCTGTGCTAGGACTGGGTCTAGATGTAGTCATTTCTTAAAGGTTCTAAATAGTATAAATAAAGCAACATACCATCACAGTTTACCAGTGTCACCCCAGGAATTAAATTTAAAAAGGAAAAGAAAATGAGAAGACATTTCAAGGTTCAACCCCAGACATCCAGTTCACCAAAGGCAAGCCCAGGGACAACAAGGTGTGACAATCTAAAAGTCATCCACCTGGCCTCTCTGAAGTGAAAACAAGGCAATGGAATGAGGCTCTAGAAAAAAAAAATCAGAAATAATTTCTTGGACAATTGTAGAGATAGTACCCACAGCGAAAGTCTTGCTCAGTGACTCAAGAAACAGAAAAAAAAAAGAGCTTTAGAAACTTATGGAAGCCATGAATGCTCAGCATAGAAAAGAAATGGAATCCATAAGGCAGATTCAAACAGATATCCAGGAGAATAAAAATTCCACTGAAAGTATCTGCAGCAGATTAAGCCAACACAAAAACAGGATCTATATAGAAGATAGGTTGGCAATAAGTGATCATGTAAAGAAAAATTTCTTAAAAATAACAAAGGACCATGAGAAGTCAGTATAGCAGCTCCTAGACGAGACAAAGTGGAATAACAAGATTGATTGGAGTCCATGAAAGAGCAAGAGGCAGAACAAATAATGTAAAACAAAAACTGTTCCCAAACATCATGCCAAAAAATCTCCCTGGTAGAGAAAAAGAATTTGACATACAGTTAAGTGACACACATGGAACTCCATTTAGCCACGGGGGGAAAAATTAACAGGCAGAAATTCCAGAAATTCAACAATAGTCACAATTCCAGAAATTCAAAACAAGTAAAGGATCTTAAAGCTGTTATGGAAAAGAAATATTGCCTATAAAAGAAAGCCCATCACAACCACAGCACAATTTTCAACACAAACCCATCAGTTCATTAATGGCAATGTGTCTTTTGCCACAACAAAAATTTTTTTGAGGAATCTCTATATTTATTTCCATAATAGTTGAACTAGTTTACATATACACCAACAATGTACATGTATTCTTTTTCCTGATAACATTGACAGAATTTTTGTTTACCTGATTTTCTGAAAATAGTCATTCATTCCTGTTAAGATGGAATCTCGTTGTTTATTTATTTATTTATTTATTTTTTCAATAACTTTATTGAGAAACAAATAGCAATGAGACAGTTTCAAATCAAATTGGTAGGACAGTTTCAATAAATAACACCTTGCATACATTCTTCCTGCTGGCTAATTGCTGTACAAGATGTGGGCTTGATACCCTATTTACAAACAGCATTAGAATGAATCCCCCTATTCACTAAGAGAATGTAACTATATATCTATCCTAACCACTTTGAATACACAGATGCAAAATGGACATTCATCTATATCCTTTTTTTTCTTAAGTTCCATCATTTAGATATTATAGGTGTGTAAACTCAGCAAAATATTCTAAAAGAGTCCAGTAGTCCAAAATAGTATTGGATCTTCTGCTTCACTGTCAATGTCAGAAATTGTTAAACAGTCCCCTATAGCTCAACATAACAGCATGGCTTTACTTCTTATACTTCGTTTTTATACTTTTATGCTGAATGGTTAAGACTAAGGTAAAGCAGGACCTATGCAACAAGGGTTGTAGCTTTTGGGTCTGATAAGGTCAGTGAAATCCCCTCAGGATTTATCCTGAGATCCTGTACCTCAGATTGTAGAACCTTTGTCAGTGTCAGCCATGTGGATGAGTCACAGCCATTGCTTGGCCAACGTGCACTCTGTGAAAGCCTGAGAGAATGATTTCCCTCCAAGTGAAACACCTTAGGCACACTCTACATCATTGATCACTTTCCTCTTTGGCCCCATAATCTCCTTGATCACAAAATTTGGGAAACTACCGAGTTACATGATGTTACAGTACAAGTTCTCATATGTCCTGAGTGTTAAGTGACCTTGGAAGGCTAGGGTGAAAATATTGGCTTTCCTTGTAGCCCTCCTTTTTTTCTAATTTTGTTGTGCAAACTTAAGTTGTTAACCATCCAGAAGACAAGCTTATTGTTATTACCATACAACCTAGGCTGTTAAGCTTAACCACACTATCTGTCTGAATATCAAACATCTTAGGCATAACATGGAACAGGTATTTTTCATCAAGTATTGATATGTTGAACTTTAAGTTCCTACAGAATATGATGAAAAAAACATTTAAAAATTAGAATATATTTAAAAAATAGGCATAAAAATTATATACTTCTTATGTTTACACATAAGTCCAAAAATCTAACCATATACAACCTTGAAGCAGGATAGTCCCACAATATTCCTTTTCCTATCTCTTGCCTTCATTCATCCCTCCCCTTCTTTTTGAACAATCATCTACCCAAGAGACAGCACAGCAGCAACTGGCATGGCATGATAAGCAGCCCATATTCAAAAGACCAGAATGACAAGCACTCCAAGCATAAAACTTCTATTTCAGATTACCATCTTCAGTGCAGTTGCTTAGTTCACAGGAATCAGTATATATAGTTAGTCAGGGTAAGAATCTTTCCAATTAACTGCTAGATTAAAATTCTTCTGAAGATTCTCAGGATCATTGCCTTGCCCATCTTCTACATATAACTGTATGGCTTGACATTGTCATGTTTCCTAGCTATTGTCCTTTCCCTCTTTTGATTAATTAGTCCTCAAAATCCTGCTTTTCTTTTACTTGTATTATACCTTTCTATTTGTATTTCTTCTTTTGAGTTCTTATCCTAGGGAAACTATAAAATATTTACACATGTGTGTCTGGTTTATTTCACTTATGAGTATATGTTCAAGTGGTATCCACTTCAATATAAAGGCTTTGACTATATAATTATTTATAGCTGAGTAATACTCCATTGAGAAAAGTACCACATGTTTTAGAACCATTCCTCAGGTGACAGGCATCTTGGTTGTTTCCAAGATTTGGCTATCAAAAATTGTGCTGCTATAAACATAGGCACACATATATCCCTATGATATGATGTTTTCAGATCCTCTGGGAAAATTCCCAGTAGAGGAATAGCTGGTTTAAAGGGGATTTCCAGACCAACTTTTCTAAGGAGTCTCCACACTGATGTCCATAATGGTTGCACCAGTCTACACTCCCACCAGCAGTGGAGAAGGGTTCCTTTTCCCCACAGTCTCTCCAACATTTGTTTTTGGGTGATTTCTTTATGATAGCCATTCTTTCTGGGGTGAGATGATATCTCAATGCTGTTTTAATTTGCATTTTGTGGATGGCTAATGATATGGAGCATTTTTTCACATATTTATTCACTTCTTTAATTTCATCCTCTGAGAAGTGTGTGTTCATCTCTGATGCCCATTTCTGGATTGGGTCTTTAAATTTTGGGGCAGTAGTATTTTTTAATTCTTTATAAATTCTAGAGAGCAGACCTTTGTTTGAGTACTTATTTGTCATAATTTTTTCAAAATTTGTGGGGAGTCTTTTCACGTTGTTTATAATTTCTTTTGACGTGTAAAAACTTCTCAGTAAGAACAGAACCCTGTTGTTAATTCTTTCAAGTGTTTCTTATGTGATTTGATTTCTGTCCATGAAGTCTTTGCCTACCCCTATATCTTCAAGAGTTCCTCCTACTTTCTCTTCCAGGAGATTTAGTGTCTCCGCTTTAATGTTTAGATCTTTAATCCATTTTGACTTTAGCTTAGTGCATGGTGATAGACCTGGGTGAAGTTTGAGTTTTCGGCATGTAGCGAGCCAGTTTTTCCAGCACCATTTGTTAAAGAGGCTATCTTTCTTCTAGTTTGTATAATTGGCCCATTTGTCAAGATAAGGTGGCTGAGTGTGTTCGTAGGGGCTTCAACATCTACATCTATTCCATTGATTCTCAGGTCTATTTTGTTGCCAGTACCATGCTGATTTTATCACAGTATCTTTGTAGTATAATTTCAAGTCAGGAATTGTAATGCCTCCTGCCTTGTCTGTATTGCCCAGGATTGCCTTTGCTATTATAGGTCTTTTCTGGTTCCAAATAAATTTCAGGAATGATTTCTCAACCTCTGTGACATATGTTGGTGGTAGTCTGATAGGGATTGCATTAAATCTGTACAGAAATATTGGGAGCATGGCCATCTTCACAATGTTGGTTCTTCCTATCGAGGAGCATGGAATATCTTTACATTTAATGAAATCCTCTACAATCTCTTTTTTAAGAGTACTGTACTTTTCCTTGAAAAGATCTTTGACTTCTTTAGTTAGATGAATTCCAAGGTATTTCATTTTCTTCGGTGCTACTGTAGAATGTATTGTTTCTTCAATTTTCCTCTCAGTGTGTTTAGTCTGTGTAGAGGAATGCTATTGACTTTTGGGTATTGACTTTGTATCCTGCTATGCTACTGAATTTCTGTATTAATTCTAGTAGCTTCTTGGTGGAGTTTTTTGGGTCTTACAAGTAAAGTATCATGTCATCTGCAAATAAGTATAATTTAACTTCTTATTTATTTATTCTTATTCCTTTCAATTTCTTTCTCTTGTCTAATGGCTGTAGCTAATAATTCCAGAACTATATTGAATAGGAGGGGTGATAGAGGACATCCTTGTCTTGTACCAGGTCTAAGAGTAAAGATTTCAGTTTTTCCCATTTAGGATTATGTTAGCCATTGGGTTTTCATAAATGGCTTTTACCAGATTAAAGTAGAGGCCATCTGTTCCAATGTTCTTAGGACTTTGAACATGACTGAGTGTTGGACTTTGTCAAAAGCCTTTTCTGCATCAATGGAGATGATCATGTGGTTTTTAGTATTCACTCTATTGATATAGTCTATAACATTTATGGATTTTTGAATATTGAACCATTCTTGCCTCCCTGGGATGAATCGTACCTGGTCATGGTGTATGATCTTATAGATGATTTGCTACATTCTATTTGCTAGTATTTTATTGAGGATTTTGGCATCTATGTTCATGAGGGAGATAGGCCTATAGTTCCCTTTCTTATTTGCTTTTTTCCCTGGTTTTGGTATCAGTATAATACTTGTCTCCAGGAATGATTTTGGGAGGAATACTTCCTTTTCCATTTCATGGAAGAGTTTGGGGATTATAGGGACTATATCTTCTATAAATTTCTTGTAGAATTCAGCTGTGAATCCATGCGGTTGTGGACTTTTCTTTGTCAGTAGGCTTTTAAGTACATCCCCTATTTCAAAGGCCGATATGGGGCTATTGAGAGTGGGTATATCTTTTCGATTCAGTTTTGACAATTTGTAACTTTCTGGGAATCTCTCCATTTCTTCTGTGTCTTCTATTCTTTGAGAGTAAAGATTCTCAAAGTAGCTATTGATAATCTTCTGAATTTCCACTGGGTCTGTGGTGATTACACCCTTTTCATTCCTTATTGCTTGTATTTTAATTTTGTCTTTCCTCTTTTTAATGAGGTTAGCTATGGGCTTATCGATTTTGTTTAATCTTTCAAAGAACCAGCTTTTTGCTTTGTTAATTCTTTGAATTGTTTTCTTCATCTCAATTGAATTAATTTCTGCCCTAATCTTTATGATTTCTTCTGTCTTTGGTCTCTTGGTTAGTTTTCCTCTTCCTTTTCTAGTTGTTTAAGGTGTAGCATTAGGGTATTTATTTCTTCCCTGTCTGTTTTCTTAATGTGTGAGTTCACAGCTATGAATTTCCCTCTGAGAACTGCTTTCATCGTATCCCATAAATTACGATACCTTGTGATTGAAATTTCATTGAAATGTAAATATTGTTGAATTTCATGTTTAATTCCATCTGTGACCGTTGGTTTCTGAGTAGGCTGTTGTTTAATTGCCATTTATTTAAAGTTTTTTTCTGGTTTCTTTTCTGATTTATTTCCGGTTTCATTGCACTGTGTTCTGATAATGTGCAGGAGATAATTTCTGTTTTCTTACATATAGTTAAGTATGACCTATGGACCAATATGTGGTCTATTTTAGAAAATGATCCATGTGCAGCGGAGAAAAATGTGTATTCAGCTGTGTTTGTGTGGAACACGCTGTATATATCCACGAAGTCCATTTGTTTCAAGCCCTGGCTCAGTTCTGTTATTTTTTTTGCTAAGTTTTTGTCTGGTTGATCTATCTTTTGGGGATAAGGGTGGTAAGGTCTCCTGTTAAGATTGTGGTATTGGATATTAGATTTTTCATGTCCATTAAGTTTTGCTTTATATAGTTATGTTCAACCATGCTTGGTGTATACATATTTATGAGTGTTACCTCTTACTCTTGTATTTTTCCCCCTAACTAGTATATAGTGGCCTTCTTTATTTCACTTGATAATTCTTGGTTTGAAGTTCAGACTGCCTGAGAATAGGATTGCTACTCCTGCTTTTTTCTGAGGTGCTGGGGTATGTAGTATTGTGTTCCATCCTTTGACTTTCAGCCTTTGAATGTCTTTATGAGTTAAATATGTTTCTTGTATCCAGCATATTGTTAGATTTTGTTTCCTAATCCACTGTGCCAGTTTATTTCTCTTAACTGGTGAATTTAGTCCATGAACATTGATGGTTAGAATTGAGATGTATTGAGTTATGATGGACATGTTATTTACCTGTTGTCATTTACTCCTTTTTCTCCTGTGTTTAATTTCTTGCCCTATTTATTTGCTTGCTTCTGATCTCATTCGTGGAGTTCTGAGCATTTTAGACCCTCTCTAGCACTTCTTTCAGTAGCCTTTGTAGTGTTGGCTTTGTCATCATGAAATTCTGTAGTTGTTTTTTGTCATGAAAGTATTTCACTTCTTTATCAAACGTGAAAGAGAGTTTTGCGGGGTATAGTAGTCTGGGCCAGAATTAGTTTTCATAGAGGATTTGAAGTACTCTGCTCCATGCTCTTCTTGCCTTCATGGTTTGTGAAGAGAAGTCAGCTGTAATTCTGATGGGTTTTCCTTTAAATGTGATGTGCTTCTTTTCTCTATTGGCTTTCAGTAAATTGTTCTTGTGCTGAATTTCTGGGATCTTGCGTATTATATGTCTCGGTGTGGTTTTCATTGGGTTGCGGTTACTTGGCATACTCTATGCTTCGTTTACCTGAATATCAGATTGTTTTCTCATATTTGGGAAGTTTTCTGCTATTACTTCTGCCCATTTTTTTAAATGTTATTTGTGTTGACTCCTTCTTTCTCATTGATGCCTATGCGTCTCATATTGTTCATCTTTGTATCATCTTGCTGGTGATGGATTATTTTTTCCTGCATCCTAGTTGTGTTTAAGAGATCTTTTCTTACCTCTTCACTACCTGCACCAGCTTTTTCGAGATCTGAAACTCTGTCTTCACTTTCACTTGTCCAGTTTTGCAAGCTTCTGATTGAGATTTTAATTTCCTCTATATCTCTTTTACTCTGCTTCATGCGATCTATTTTTTTCCTGAATTGCTCATTGAAGGAATCTGTCATTTTTCTAATCTCCTCTATTTTTTTAATCAATGTCTTCTTTAGAAGCAGTTATAAATTCTTTGCTGCAGTGTTTTTTTCAGATTTTGTTTCCTCCCTATGTTTCTGTCGTTCATTCTTTACTTCAGATGCTATGAGTTCTTAGAATTCTTTTTTGATTTCAGAAAATAATTCCGTTCTGAGTTCTTGTACGACTTCCTGCTGTTGCTTATTTACAATCGATGCTGTTAATTTATACATTTGAGCTGAGTTAGCAAAAAATAATTCTGTTCTGAGTTCCTCTATGACTTTCTGCTGTTGCTTATTTACTATCAACGGTATTAATTCGTACATTTGAGCTGAGCTAGTTTCCTCTGCACTTGTTCTGGGTGGGCCTTGGGTTTCCTCCATATGTTTATGCATTTTATTTTTTACTGCAGGTATTTTTAATTCGGGGATTTCTTTTTTTATTTCCAATCTGAGTTCCTCTATACCTTTCTGCAGCTGTTTCTTTATTTCTGATGCCGTTGTTTCATTGTTTTCAGCTGTTTGATTCCCAATTTGTTTTGTATTAGTGTCCTCTGCCCTTGTTATGGGTGTGCTTGGGTTCTGAGATTGCTTTTTGCTCCTTCTCTTTGTCATTTTGTGTAGTACTGCCTTCTGACCTTTGTTGTAGATATTTGTTGCAGTTATAACCTTAGCACCTACTGAAGTTCAGGTGTAGATCCACAAATTTTGGATTTATCCAGCTGTGCCTGGTTTGTGTCTGGATGCTGTTCTCAGTTCCTTCCTGTTGCTGCCCTTTAGAGTGAACCTGTTGTGCCCCTCTGGCCAGATGTTCTGCTCCTGGACTATCTTGGTGGTTCTGTCCCCTACACTCTCTGAAGGGATTGCAGCTGAAGTGTTTCACCCCAGCCTGTATGCCAAGCCTAAGCTGAGTTGCAGGGGACAAGGTGGAGTAGGGGGGAGAGGCAACTCTCCCACACACTCACCTGGCCTGGACTAGGACTGGATCTGGGGATTCACAAAGCTCGACCAATATTCCTACTCTGTGGGCGGGGTGTGAGGGAGTACTATGGTTGGTGTCCCAAGTGGGTGAAAGTAGGTGTCATGCACACTTTGCCTGCACTGGGACCAGTAGCTCATGCCAGCACAGGGTATCAGGAGAGTCTCCCACACACTCACTGGACCTGGGCTAGAACGGAACGTGTTCCCGGAAAGTGGCAGAATTTCCTACCTGGTGGGCTGGGTGGGGGATGTGCTGCGGAGTGGTGACTGGCATCCCAAGGGGGTGGAGGTGTGTCTCACCCTCGCTGTGGCTGGGCTATGACTGGTAAGTCCCACTGGATGATTGGTCGCTGGAAGCTCTCCCACACACTCATGAGCCCTGGGTAGGACTGTGTCTCACCTCAACAAATTTCTAAATTCAAACAGTCACTGTGTTAACTGATCACACATCAGATATGTGCTGATTTCTTTCCCACTATGTAACTGGAAAAAATACTTAGAGTTTTTTTCAGTATTTTATTATTTTTTATTGTTTTCCCATAATTTTATTGAGAAACAAATAGCAAAGAGACAGTTTCAAATCAAATTGGTGGGACAGTTCCATTAATTAACACATTGCATACCCTTTTCCTAGAGGTTATTTGCTGTACAAGATGCATACATGGTATCCTAGTTACAAACACTATTAGAGCAAATCCCTTTATTCAATAAGATAAGGTAACTATATATCTATCCTAACCACTTTGAATACACAGATACAAAGTGGACATTCATCTGTATACCCCTTTTTATTTAGTTCAGTCATTTGAATTTTATAATGTGATAACTCAGCAAAATATTCTAAAAGGATCCAGTATTCCATAATATTATTGGGTCTTCTGCTTGACTGGCAGTGTCAGAAATTGTTGACAAGTGTCCCCTACAGCTCAACATAACAGCATGGCTTTACTTCTTATACTTTGTTTTTATACTTTTTTGATGGTTGGTTAAGAGCAAGATAAAGCAAGACCTACGCAACAAAAGTTGTAGCTTTTGGATCTGATGAGGTCAGTCAAATCCCCTTAGGATTTATTCTGAGATCCTGTAATTCCAATTGTAGATCCTTTGTCAGTGTCAGCCATGTGGATGAGTCACGCCATTGCTTGGCCAATGTACTTTCTGTGAAAGCTTGAGAGAATGTTTTCTCTCCATGTGACTCTCCTTAGGCACACTCTACATCATTGATCACTTTCCCCTTTGGCCCCATAATCTTGATCAGAAAATTTGGGACACTATTGAGTTACATAACATTACAGTCAAGTTTTCATATGTCTTGAGTCTTAATTGGCTTTGGAAGGCTAGAGCCAAAATGTTCGCTTTTTGCGGCCCTTATTTTTGTCTAATTTTGGTCTGCAAACTTAGGTTGTTAACCCTCCAGAAGAGAAGCTTATTGTTATTACCATACAACCTAGGCCGTTAAGCTTAACCTTACTGTCTGAATATCAAACATCTTAGGTATAACACGGAACAGGTATTTTTCATCAAGTATTGATATGATGAATTTTAAATCCCTACGGAACATAATGAAAAAACATTTAAAAATTAGAATATATTTTAAAATGGTCATAAAGAATTATATACTTCTTATGTTAACACATAAGTCCAGAAATCTAATCAACCATATACAGCCCTGTAGCAGGACAGTCCCACAACATTCCTTTTCCTGTCTCCTGCCCTCATTCACCACCCTCTTCTTTTTGAACAATCATCTACCCAAGTGATATCACAGCAGCAGTTGGCATGTCATAACAAGCAGCCCGTATTCAGAAGACCAAAATGACTGGTACTCCAAGCATGAACCCACTATTACAAATTGCCATCTTCAGAGCAGTTCCTTAGTTCACAGGTGTCTGTATATTCAGTTAGTCAAGGTGAGAATCATTCCAATTAACTGCTAGATTGAAAAATCTTCTGAAGAGTCTCAGGATAATTGCCTTTCCTATTTTCTATATATAACAATATGGCTTCCTCTGTCATGTTTCCTAGCTCTTCTTGCTTTCTTTTCATTGTCTAGTCTTCAAGTTCTTGCTTTCCTTTTAGTTGTTTTATACCTATTTGTGTTTCTTTCTTTGAGTTCTTATACTAGGGAAACTATACAATGTTTATACATGTGTGTCTGGTTTATTTCACTTATGAGTATATCTTCAAGTGGCATCCACTTCAAAATAAAGGCTTCGAGTTTATCATACTTGGTACCAGAGTAATACTCCATTGTATAAAAATCCCACATCTTTTTCAACCATTCCTCAGGTGATGGGCATCTTGGTTGTTTCCAAGATTTGGCTATCACAAATTGTGCTGCTATAAACATAGGCACACATAGGCACACGATGTTTTCAGATCCTCTGGGAAAATTTCCAGTAGAGGCATAGCCGGTTTAAATGGGATTTCCAGTCCAAGATTTGTAAGGAGCCTCCACACTGATTTCCATAATGATTGCACCAGTCTACAATGACACCAGCAGTGGAGAAAGGTTCCTTTTTCCCCACAGCCTCTCCAACATTTGTTGTTGGGTGATTTCTTTATGATAGCTATTCTTTCTGGGGTGAGATGATATCTCAATGTTATTTTAATTTGCATTTCACGAATGGCTTGTGATGTAGAGCATTTTTTTCATATACTTATTTGCTTCTTTAATTTCATCTTCTGAGAAGTGTGTGTTCATCTCTCATGCCCATTTCTGGATTGAGTTTTTAAATTTTGGGCCCCAATATTTTTTAGTTCTTTATAAAGTCTAGAGAGCAGACCTTTGTTTGAGCACTTATTTGTCACAATTTTTTCCAAATTTGTGGGTTGTCTTTTCACTTTGTTGGTAATTTCTTTTGACATGAAAAAACAGCTCAGTAAGTGCAGGTCCCAGTTGTTAATTCTTTCAAGTGTTTCCCGTGCTATTTGATTTTTGTTCATGAAGTCTTTGCCTACGCATATGTCTTCAAGTTTTCCTCCTACTTTCTCTTCCAGGATATTTAGTGTGTGTGTTTTAATGTTTAGATCTTTAATCCATTTTGACTTTAGCCTAGTGCATGGTGGTGGACCTGTTTCGAGTTTTAGTTTTTAGCATGTAGAGAGCCAGTTTTTCCAGCACCATTTGTTAAAGAGGCTATCTTTCTTTCAATGAGTATGTTTGGCCCCTCTGTCAAAGATAAGGTGGCTGTGTGTGTGTTTGTAGGAGTTTCAGTGTCTCCTAATCTATCTCATTGATCCTCAGGTCTATTTCATTGCCAGTACCATACTGATTTTATCACAGTAGCCTTTTAGTGTAATTTCAAGTCAGAGATTTTAATGCCTTCTGAATCATCTTTATTGCCCAGGATTGCCTTTGCTATTCTAGGTCTTTTCTGATTCCAAATAAATTTTAGGAATGATTTATCTATGTCTGGGATGTATGTTCCTCGTAATTTGATAGCGATTGCATTAAATCTGTACAGCAATTTTGGAAGTATGGCCATCTTCACAATGTTGGTTCTTTCTTCCAGGAGCATGGAATATCTTTCCATTTTCTGAAATCCTCTACGATGTCTTTTCTAAGACTACTGTTTTTTCCTTGAAAAGATCTTTGACTTCTTCAGTTAGATTAATTCCAAGGTATTTCATTTTCTTTGTTGCTATCATAAAAGTTATTATTTCTTTAATTTCCATCTCAGTGTGTTTGTTATTATGTGTAGAGGAATGCTATTGACTTTTGGGTATTGACTTTATAACCTGCTATGCTACTGAATTTCTGTATTAATTCTAGTAGCTTCTTGGTGGAGGTTTTTGGGTATTCCAAGTAAATCATCATGTCGTCTGCAAATAATGATAATTTAAGTTCTTCTTTACTTATTCTTATTCCTTTTATTTTTTCTCTTGTCTAATGGCTGTAGCTAATGATTACAGAGCTATATTGAATAAGAATGGTGACAGAAGATATCCTTGTCTTGTACCAGATTGAAGAGTAAAAGATTTCTGTTTTTCTCCATTTAGGATTGTGTTAGCCTTTGGTTTTCATAAATAGCTTTGTCTTAGTTACTTTTTACTCATTGATGGGACAAATACCCAACACTCAAAATGAAGAAAGGAAAGGCTTATTTAGCTCACAGTTACTGGAGGGTTCAGTCCATATTCTGCTGGCTCCAAGGCAAACAACAGCAGTTTATGCAGCAGAAAACAATGAAGAGCAGAGGAGGAGCAGCAGCTGCAGTGGCGTCCATCAAGCCTCTTTCTCCCTTCTGCGCTGACTGTGAAAACCAGTGCTCCACAGTGAAGATCGGAGCTCCTCCAAAGTGGTGTGGCTGCCAAGAATGAAGCTCCTCCAAAGACTGGGACTTCTCTGGAAGCAGGACTTCTCTGGAAGCGGGGCGGGGCAGCAGGAGGGAGGAAGTCGGGCTAGGCCACAGGAAGCCTTTCTCAATTCCTGGGCCCTGCCCACCTGCAGGGCGAGGCCCCCACGCTGCCAGAGCTGATTCAGCCAAGTTGACACAATGTATCAACTAACACAATCCACCCCTTGTCAACTTGGCAACTAGACATATACCTTTTTAAGCCAATTTCCAGGTGCACAGACATGCTTAAACATTTTACAACTAGAACACTGCATTACATTAGCACCATGACATGTTACCCCTGACCATCCAAAGAGTCAAGCACATCCATTTATGCAAAAGACATTTTAGTCCATCTCTAAGAGTTGCCAAAGTCCTACCAGTTTCAGCAACTGGTAGGAAACTGAAAAAGTCCAAGTCCCAAGCTTCCAAGATCTAAGGCAAACTCTTAGCGGCAAGCCCCTCTACAAATGAAAAGTTAAATACTTCTAACATTCACAGGCATGAAATAAACATTGCCATTCCAAAAGGTATACACAGCTGGATACAAACAATTGGGACCAAAACAAGTCCAAAATCCAGAAGGGCAAATGTTAAGTCCTGTAGCTCCCTGTGGACCATCCAAAGCACCCTGTAAGGAGTTGTGAGGTCCAAAAGCCTTACATGGCTCCACCCCTATGGCA
>NW_004524606.1:122397-122915 GCF_000260255.1 Octodon degus
ACTGCCCTCTCAGGGGCACACTGCCTGGCCTCCCAGGCCTTCTTGTGAAATCTGGGCAGAAGCCTTCTGAACCTCAGAACACCTGCATTCCTCATGCACCTACAACCAAAGCCATGTGGATGATGCCAAGGGCTGCTGCCAGTTGGAGCAGAAGCCAGGGTTTCCTCTCTCTTGGCTGTAGGGGTTGAGTGTGTGGATGGTGGAACACTCTGACCCTGATTCTGAGAAACAAATTCTCCATGCCAGCGCCATTCTGGAACCTGGTGTGGCCACCACCATCCTGGAACAGGGAGCCCTACAGCTTTCCCCTTAAGGCAAAGTCCCTGACCTTTGCAGTTCTGAGGCTGCAAAGGGTGGAGACCTGCCTCCTCCTGTGATGCCCTCAGGCCATCCCTTCCATTCTCAGGTTCCTTCCTGGAAATGGAGATCCTCTCAGCTCCATCTTTGCAGTCTACAGCTTTCTTGGTGCTTTCTTTCTGGCCAAGCTCACAACATTTTAAATCCTCATGCTGGGCTCC
>NW_004524606.1:123305-128634 GCF_000260255.1 Octodon degus
AAGCTGTTCCAGCTCTTCACAAGTAGAGGATTTCTTCAAACCTTTCTTATCTCTTCCCATAAGCCATTCCCAACAGCTTGTAATCCACATGGTAAGGTTTATCCACAGCAACGACCCTACTCCTGCAGTACCAAATTCTGTCTTAGTTACTTTTTACTAATTGCTGGGACAAATACCCAACACTCAAAATGAAGGAAGGAAGGTTTATTTAGCTGACAGTTACTGGAGGGTTCAGTCCATATTCTGTTGGCTCCAAGGCAAATAACAGCAGTTCATGCGGCAGAAAACAATGAAGAGCAGAGGAAGAGCAGCAGCTGCAGCAGTGTCCATCAAGACTCTCTTTTCCTCTGCACTGACTGCGAAAACCAGCACTCCACAGTGAAGATCGGAACTCCTTCTAAGTGGAGTGGCTGCCGGGATCAAGCTCTTCTGAAGACTGGGACTTCTCCGGAAGCAGGACTTCTCTGGAAGCGGGGCGGGGTGACAGGATGCAGGAAGTTGGGCAGGGCCACAGGAAGACTTTCTCAATTCCTGGGCCCTGCCAACCTGCAGGGTGAAGCCCCCACTCCGGAGCTGATTCAGCCAAGTTGACACAATGTATCAATTAACACAAGCTTTTACCAGATTGATGTGGAGTCCATCTATTCCAATTTTTTGTAGGACTTTGAACATGAATGAATGTTGAGCTTGTCAAAAGCCTTTTCTGCATCAATGTAGATGATCATGTGGTTTTTAGTTTTCACTGTACTGATATATTGTATTACATTTATAGATTTTTGAATATTAATCCATCATTACATCCCTGGGATGAATCCTTCCTAGTGATGGTATGTGATCTTCTTGATGATTTGCTGTATTCTATGTGCTAGGATTTTATTGAGGATTTTGGCATCTATGTTCATGAGGGAGATTGGCCTATAGTTCTCGTTCTCATTTGTGTCTTTCCCTGGTTTTGGTATCAGTATAATACTTGTCTCCAGGAATGATTTTGGGAGGATTGCTTCCTTTTCAATTTCATGGAAGAGTTTGAGGAATATAGGGACTACATCTTCTATAAATTTCTTGTAGAATTCAGCGTGTAGAATCCATCCGGAGCTTGACTTATCTTTGTTGGTAGGTTTTTTTTTTTTATGACATCTTACATTTCTTTGGCTGTTATTGGGCTATTGAGTGTAGTTATATCTTGTCAAATTAGTTTTGATAATTTGTACCTTTCTAGGAATCTGTCTATTTCTTCTGTGTCTTCTATTCTGTGCAAGTAAAAATTCTCAAAGTAGCTATTGATAATCTTCTGAATTTCCACTGGGTCTATGGTAATTACACTGTTCTCATTCCTTATTGCTTGTATTTGAATATTTTCTTTCCTCTTTTTGATAAGATGACCTATGGGCTTATCGATTTTATTTAATCTTTCTAAGAACCAGCTTTTTGCTTTGTTAATTCTTTGAATTGTTTTCTTTGTCTCAATAAAATTAATTTCTGCTCTAAACTTTATGATTTCATCCCGTCTTTGGGCTCTGGGTTCAGTTTGCTTTTCCTTTTCTAGTTGTCAAAGGTGTGGCATTAGGGTATTTATTTTTTCCCATTCTGTTTTCCTAATGTGTGAGTTCACAGGTATGAATTTCCCTCTGAGAACTGCTTTCATCATATCCCATACATTACAATAACTTGTGCTTGAATTTTCATTGAATTGTAGATATTGTTGGATTTTTTTTTTTTTTTTTTGTTGTTGTTGCTCGAATGCCTTCAGGGCACTTTTGGCCAGCGGGAGAGGTGTGAGGTTCGAACTCCAGCAACCTGAGGCTGACAGCTTTGTGGAAGCAGCCACTTAAAGGCCTGAGCTAGGGCCAGGCCCCCGATATTGTTGAATTTGTTGTTTAATTTCATCTGTGATCCTTTGGCTGCTAGTAGGGTGTTTTTTAATTTCCATGTATTTAGGTTTTGTTTTTTTCTGGTTTCTATTGTCATTTATTTCCAGTTTCATTGCACTGTGGTCAGAAAATATGCATGGCATTATTTCTGTTTTCTTTCATATACTTAAGCATGACCTATGGACCAGTATGTGGTCCATTTTAGAAAATGACCCATGTGCTGCTGAGAAAAATGTTTATTCATCTGTGTTTGGGTGGGACACTCTGTATATGTCCACCAAGTCCATTTGTTTCAAACTCTGGTTCAGTTCTGTTATTTCTTTTCTAAGTTTTTGTCTGGTTGACCTATCTTTTTGGGATAAGGGTTCATTAAGGTCACCTGTTAAGATTGTGATATTGGGTATTAGATTTTCCATGTCCATTAAAATTGGTTGATCTAGGATTTAGCTCCCTGCGGCCTGAGTGCCTACGGGTTGAGTCGGTTCGCTAGCTGCCCTGAGAGCAAACTTCGTTGCAGGGAAGCACAGAAAGGGTTTGGCAGGGTTTGCCTATATCTCCTAGACTGAGCATGAACTCCCTGGGAAATCGGAACATAGGTATTTGTCCCAGCAACAAGAGAAGAGTAACTGAGACAGGAGGCAATATGATGGCTGCAAATGTAGGTTTGATTTATTTCACTCAAAAGTATGGTCTCAGGCTAGGAAGATGGCTCAGCAGTCTAAGCGCCTGCCTGAATGAAGAAGGAAAAGTGATCCTTTCTGCAGCTGATGATATAGTTGCCTTTTGGTGCTAATGCTTCTGGAAGAACCTTGACTGCCCAGGGACTTTCAAACCCTGCTGCTCCTAATCTTCAGTCTTCTGATCACTTTGGAACTAGGGTTGCCAGGTGACTGCCAGCCCTCTGTGAATCGATAATCCTGCCACACTGTGTCTGAGGACCAAATAAGTAATACTTTAATTTGATCAATTTTTGGATTCATGATATTTTACTTACATATTTGGTTAGATATTTGGTTTGTTACCACCAGGGATCAAACTCAGGATGTTGTGATTGCCATGCAGGCGCTTAAGCCGCTGTGCTACCTCCCAGCCCAGATTCACGCTATTTTAAAAAATTCATTCACATAAACTTTGTGAACAACTATACTAGCATATAACTTGAAGACAACTTTTTGAAGTTTTATGTAAGGAATTTTCATCACATTCAGTAGTTACAGTATTATTTTTAAGTTTGAACTTAAAAGTAATATTTGAGATGAAATCTCAGTGAAGTATGTTATTTTATTTTAGCCAATATCTCCTGGAGTATATTGGTTAGAACTAGGTTATAATTCAATGTCTTATGTACCTACGTATTTTACTAAATTAATACTGCAATTAAGACAAGGTGTTTCTTAGGTTAGACACGTGGCAAAACTTTTATCATAGTCAAATGTGTATTTCTCCCATGGTTAAAGATATCATACAAAAAAATAAAGATAAAATAATAAAATAAAAATAAACAACTATACATTTTAACCAGAAATTTAGAAATCTAACTATATACAACTTTGTAGCAGGAGAAGGGCTACAAGGATAGCCAATATTTTCGCCCTAGCCTTTCAAGGTCAGTGAGGGCTTAGGACATAAGAGAACTTGTACTGTATCATCAATGCTACAATTACAAACTGTAATTCAATGGTGTCCTAAATTTTCTGTTCAAGGAGATTGTGAGACCACAGAGGACAGTGGTCGATGATACAGAGTGTGCCTAAGGAGAGACACATGGAAAGAAAAAATTCTCTCAGGCTTTCACAGAGAGCAAATTGGTCAAGCAATGGCCATGACTCATCCACATGGCTGACACTGCCAAAGGATCTACAAACTGCTATACAGGGTTGCAGGGTAAATCTTGAGGGGATTTGACTGACCTTGTCAGATATAATAGTTTCATTTTTAGTTATATAGGTCTAGCTTTATCTTGGTCTTAACCATCCATCAGAAAAGTATAATCATGAGGTATAAAAAGTAAAGCCGTATTATTATGCTAAGCTGTAAAAGACTCACAACAACAACTTGTGACATTGCCAGTTCTGAGGCTAACCCACTACTATTATGGACTATGAGCTATATTGGGTTATTGCTCTGAATTCATGCACCTATATTTGAATGGCAACGGACCACCATCTTTGACAAAACTAAAAAAAAAAGGGGGCATGTAAATGAAGGACCATTTTTGTAGTGAAAAAAAGTGTATATGTATGTATGTACAAAACAGGATAGGTATACAGCTACTTTGTCTTAGTTCAATGAGAAGAAAGAGTGACTAAAAGTGTTTAGACAAGATATCATGTCTACATCTTGTACTATGTATAACTACTACGAAGATAATATGCAATGTATTAATTATTGTAACTGTCATACTAACCTGTTATGAAACTGTCTCATTGCTATTTGTTTCTCAATAAAATTAATATAAAAAAGAAAAAAATTGGTTGATCTAGTTGGGTGCTCACGTGTTTGGTGCATACATATTTATGAGTGTTACCTCTTCCTCTTGAATTTTTCCCCTATCCAGTATATAGTGGCGTTTTTATTTGCTTGGTCATTTTTGGTTTGAAGTTGAGACTGTCTGAGAATATGATTGCTACCTCTGGTGTTTTTCTGAGGTACTGGGGAATGTAGTATTGTTTTCCACCCTTTGAGTTTCAGCCCATGAATGTCTTTATGAGTTAAATGTGTTTCTTGTATACAGCATATTGTTGGATTTTGTTTCCTAATCCATTGTGCCAGTCTATTTCTCTTAATTGGTGAATTGAATCCTTTTACATTCATGGTTATAATTGAGATGTATTTACTTATGATTGACATGTTCTTTACCTGTTGTCATGTACTTCTTTTTCTCCTGTGTTTAATTTTTTGCCCTATTTAGTTGGTTGCTTCTGATCTCATTTGTGGATTTCCGATCATTTTTGTCCCTCTCTAGAACATCTTTCAGTAGCCTGTGTAAGGTTGGCTTTGTCATCATGATATTCTTTAGTAGTTCTTTGTCATGGTAGTATTTCACTTGTCCATCCAACTTGAAAGAGAGTTTTGCAGGGTATAGTAGTCTGGGCTGGAATTTGTTTTCATAGAGAACCTGAAGTACTCTGCTCCATGCTCTTCTTGCCTTCATGGTTTGTGTAGAGAAGTTGCCTGTAATTCTTATTGGTTTTCCTTTGAGTGTGATCTACTTCTTTTGTCTAGCAGCTTTCAGTATTTTATTCTTGAGCTGAATTTCTGGGATCTTGACTATGATATGTTTCGGTGTGTTTTTAATTGGGTTGAGGTTACTTGCATTCTGTATGCTTCAGTTTTCTGAATGTCAGATAGTTTCTTCATATTTGGGAAGTTTTCTGCTATTACTTCTGCCCATATTTTTTTTTCTTTTCAAAGTTTTATTGATAAACATATAGCAATGAGACAGTTTCAAATCAAAT
>NW_004524606.1:134478-142858 GCF_000260255.1 Octodon degus
TATTACATTGATAGATTTTCGAATATTGAACCATCCTTGCATCCCTGGGATGAATCCTACCTGGTCATGGTGTATGATCTTCTTGATGATTTGCTGTATTGTATTTGCTAGGATTTTATTGAGAATTTTGGCATCTATGTTGCCTGGAGGGGGCAAGGTGAAGTAGGGGGAACAGGAAGCTCTCCCACACATTCAGTGGACCTGGGCTAAGACTGAGTCCGGGGTTCCCAGAACACCGCAAAATTCCTACTCGGCAGGCAGCGTGGGGAGGTGCTGCGGAGTTATAGGTGGCAGCCCAAGGAGGTGGGAGAGGGTCTGCCCCATGCTGCGCCTTGGCTGGGACTGGTCCTGTTGGCGCAGGGTAGCAGAAAGCTCTCCACACACTCACCATACCTGAGCTAGGACTGCGTCTCTTAACTGTGTTTCTTATACCTTTCAATTTTTATTTCTTCTTCTGAGTTCTAGTTCTAGGGAGACAATATGATATTTACAGCTGTGGGTCTGGTTTAATTTACTTATGAGTGTAGTCTCAAGTTGCATCCAATTATCTATGAAGGCTTCGAGTTTGTTTTTCTATATTTTTATCTATTTGCATTTTTTATTTTAAAGAGAATTTAAAATTTTAAAATTATTTTTATCTTTTATTCATTTTAATGAGAAAGAAAGATAAAACAGCAATGAAAGAGTTTCAAAACAGGTTACTAGGACAGTTGCAATAATTCATACATTGCAGGCCAGGGCAATAGCTCAGTAGAATAAGTGCTTGAGTGGCAAAGTCAAGGGACTGAGTTCAATCCCTGGTTCTGCCAAAAAAAAGTTAATTCATTGCATATTATTGTCTTCATAGTAGATATTCAGAGGACAAGATGTAGACATGATATCATGTCTAAACAATATTAGTACAAACCTTTCTTCTCATTGAACAAAGAGAAAGTAGCTGTATATCTAAATCTGTATATCTATCTATCTATCTATCTATCTATCTATCTATCTATCTATCTATCTATCTAATGGTTTTACTACAAAACAGTCCTTCATTTCTATCCCCCTTTTTTGCTGTCTTTTGTCACAGATTGGTATTTCATCACTCCTAGAGAAGCTGTATTTGGAGAAGTCTTTCAAGGATCTTTTCATACTTGAAGCCTGTCTAAAGATAGTAGGTACTTGAATTCAACAAAATAACCCAATATAGTCCAATAGTCCGTAACAGTAGTGGATTATCAGCACAACTGGAAATTGTCAGAAGTTGTTGACTTGAGCATTTTACAGCTCAGCATATTAATATGGCTTTACTTTTTATACCTCATGGTTATACTTTTCTTCTGGATGGTTAAGACCAAGTTAAAACAAGACCTATATCACTAAAAATGTAACTTTTGTATCTGCCAGGTTCAGTCAAATCCCCTCAGGATTTTCCCTGGAACCATGTGGATCCACAGCACCTTGTGGATCTTTTGTTAGTGTCAACTATGTGGATGAGTCACAGCCATTGCTTGACCAATTTGCTCTCTGTGAAAGCCTGAGAGAATGTTTTCTCTCAAGGTGACTCTCCTTAGGCACACTACACATTGTCAATCACTTTCCTTTGTGACTCTATAATCTCCTTGATCAGAAAATTTGGGACACCACTGAGTTACAGAATGTCACAGCAGAGGTTCTCTTATGTACTGAGTCCTCAATAATCTTGAAAGATTAGGGCCAAAATATTGGCTATTCTTTTAGACCATCTATCTCTCTAATTTTTGTTTGAAAATTTTAATTGTTAAATATCCAGAAGATAAGCTTAATGACATTACTCTGCAACAGGGGCAGTTATGCTTAACATCACTATTTTGTCTGAATATTAAACACCTTAGATATAAAATGCTAATGCTATTTTCCAACAACCATGTATATTCTAAAATTTAAATCCCTATAGAATGTTAAAAAACAATTATGCATTTTTACACAGAAATTTAGAAATCAAACCATATAAAACATTGTAGCAGGATAATCCTATGACATGTTTTTTTCTTGTCTCTTGTTTTCTTTTTATTACTTTTTTTTTTTTTACAAACATTTACTTTAAAGAGAATATGGCAATAATTGTTATAACATTAGAAGAAGTACACATTTAGAAGACCAAAATGACAGGTATTGGAGCTGGGGAGATGACTCAGTAGAATAATTGCTTCCCTTGCAAGCTCTAGGGCCTGAGCTCAATCCCCAGTTCTGGAAAAAAAAAAGACAGGTATTGCAAGCATGGCTTTAGTATTACACATTGATGTCTTCAATGTAGTTGCTTAGTTCATGGATATCAGCATACAGAGTTAATCAAGGTGAGAATTCTATGTTGGACATTTTTGATGTACTATTATTTTTAGATTTAATTCTGTTGTGGTCAGAATACTTTCATTGTTTCAATTCTTTCAATTTTATTGAGAATTGTTTCAGTGCCTATATCTTGCCAATTTAGTAATTCTGTGCATACTGGAAAAGAACATCTCCTTGCAGTAGTTAGGTGTAGTGTTCTATAATTGTCAGTAAATCAAGTTGATTTATATTTTTGTCCAAGTTTTCTGTATAATTGCTGATATATTGCCTATTGGTTTTATCAATTATGAGACACGACTCCTGACATTTTCACCTATGATTATAGATTTTTCCATTTAACCTTTCAGTTTTATGAGTATGTCCTGGAATGTTATTATTATATCTTTCTAGCAAATGAATTCTTTTATCCTTTTTGTCTAGCAATATAGTGTGTCTTGAAGGCTAATTTGATGTTAATGTAGTTGCACTAAATTTCTCATGATTAGGATAAATAAGTATGCCCTTTTTGGTCTTTTAATTTTTCAAGTGAGTATGCTGTAGATCATATGCAATTAAATATTGTTTTAAGAAAAATCTTTATCATTTCTTTTTTAATAAGAGGAACATTTAGTCATATATATGTATGTTATTTATCTATATAGTTGGGTTTTGGTCTATGATTATGATGTGGTTTTATATTTGCCCCTTCTGATTTTGTTCCTTTTATCATTTTTCCTAACTTTTTTTTGGCTGAATATCTTTTAGCATTGTATATTATTTCCTCTATTGGCTTAGTATTATACTTCTTTTATCCATTTAGTGGTCACTAAGATTTATATTATAGATTTTAATGTATCATGTTTTCCATTCAAATAATAATGTCACATAAAACATAAGAATATTGCAAAACTTTAAATAAATTTCCCTTCTTCCATGCTTTCTATTTGTATGAGTCAGCTTTTCTTTGATGGGACAGAATGCCTGACATACATAAGTTCAAGGAGGAAATAGTTTATTTTTGTCCACCTGGTTCTGGTAAGAAATCTTCATTGCAAGGGAGTATGATGGAGGAAACTGTTCAACTCATGGCATCTTGGAAACAAAGAGCAGGGGAAGAACCACAGGAAGAGACACATACTTTATAGGAATCCTCCCAGGGACCTACCACCTCCAACTGGGCTCTGCCTCTTAACCACGCATTCAGCTATGAATGCATTAGTGGACCAGTCACCTTCCAAAATCTCTTTCTTATGGTTAATGGAAGGTGTGTGTGTGTGTGTGTGTGTGTGTGTGTGTGTGTGTGTGTTTAAAGATGTATTTAGTACAGGGTTTATAGGGTATTACTACACAGATTGGACTTGTAGTGATCCTCCTGTTTTCAGCCCTCCAAGCTCTGGGATTACAAGTACATGCCTCTGTGCCTAGTCTTGTTCACCATCTCAGTGCACATTCAGGATGGTGCCTGCATGGCATGCTGGGGATCAAAGTCTGCTCCTTGCACCTGCCTAAATAGGCACTTTAATCTGATGAGCTATCTGGCTGGCCCCTGGAACTTGAATTTGAGGAATTTTAAGTTAAGATTGGGAAAATTGGGGGTATTATGTTGTTAAATATTTCTTTTATTTTTTTCTTTCTCCCTTTTGCAACTCTACATCTATGTTAGACTACTTGATATTGTGCCACAGGTGTAAAAGTTTTTGATAAAATTTTAAAAAATATTTTGTACTCCATATTTGTTACTGGACAGTTTTTCTTTTCTATGCTTTTAAGTCACTGATATTTTCTCCTACAGCATCTAATATATCATTTAGCACATCTAGTCATTTTTATTTTCAGAAATAGTGATTTTAATTTTTATACACTATAGTTTCTCTATAACTCCTATATCTTTCCTTATTTTTTAATGTTTTTCTGTAATTTCTTTTGTATTTGTAAACAATGCTTTAATATTTTTCTCAGGGACCCCTCAAACCCTCCGGACGCAGCCCAGGCTGGGTTGTGAGTGAGAACATCTGCTGTGCACTGGGACCCCTCAAGACCCAGCACAAGCCCAGGCCCTGATAGTGTGTGGGAGAACTTTCGCACTTCCTTACACCCGCTGAACCCCTCTGTACCAAGCCCAGGCCTGGTACATGAGAATTTACACCATGCTCTTGGGACAACTCACTCCTCTGGACCAAGCCCAAGCCTGGCATGTGAGTGGGAATTTTCACCATGCTTTAGGGAGATTTCCACTCCTCTAACACAGCCCAGGCCTAGCTTGTGAGTGCAAACTTCCACTGTGTACTCAGGACCCCTCTATACAGAGCCCAGGCCCAGGACCCATGAGTATGTAGGGAGCTTCCACACTCCCTTGCACCCAATGGACCTCTCACCCAACCATGGCTTGTGAGAACTTCCACCACGCTCTCTGGACCAATACACTCAGCTCTAGCCTGGCATACAGGCCTTCTGTGTAACTACAGTTGAAGTCCCTGCAGAGATGCTAGGGGTCAGAACCACCCAGATAATCCAAGAGCAGAACATATTGTCAGAGGGACACAGAGGTTCACTTCCAAGGGCTGCAAGAGGAAGAAGCTGAGCACAACAGCCAGACTCAAGCCAGGCACAACTGGATGAATTCAAACTTTGTAGATCTGCACCTGAATTTCAGTAGGTTCTAAGGTTATAGCTGCACCAAAGGTCTACATCAAACGTCAGAGGACAGTACTATGCAAAATGACAAAGAGAAGGAGCAAAATGCAATCTCAGTCCTGGGACCACCCAGAACAAGTGCAGAGACACTAACACAGAAGAAATTGGGAATCATACAGCTGAAATACTGAATTAATAGTATTTGAAGAAAACAAACAACTACTGAAAGGTATAGAGGAACTCAGATCAGAAATAACCTCAGAAATAAAAAAAGAAATATCTCAATAGCGTCTGAAGTAAAGAATCAAATGCAGAAACATATAGAGGAAATCAGATCAGAAATAACCTCAAGTAAAAATAAAAGAAAGGATAACTATAAGAAAGAATTAATAAATGCTCCTCAAGAAGACACCGATAAAAAATAGAGATAAGAAAAACGATAGAATCCTTGAATGAGCAATATAGGAAAGAAATAGATCACATGAAGCAGAGTCAAAGAGATACAGAGGAACATAAAATCTCAATCACAGCCTTGCAAAATCTTTTGAGTGAAAGTGAAGATAGAGTTTCAGATCTTGAAGATGCCATTGCAGCTAGTGAAAAGGTAAGAAAAGATCTCTTAAAAGCAACTAGGATGCAGGGAAAAATAATTCATCACCTGCAAGGCGATGTAAGATGAACAATGTGAGACTAATAGGCATCAATGAGAAAGAAGGAGTCAAGACAAATGATATAAAAAGTATAAGGGCAGAAGTAATAGCAGAAAACTTCCCAAATATGGGGAAACAATCTGACATTCAGGAAACTGAAGCATACAGAACTCCAAAGAACATAAATCCAATTAAAAATACACCAAGACATATAATAGTCAAGATCCCAGATATCCAGCACAAGAGGAATATACTGAAAGATGCTAGAGAAAAGAAACAGATCACATTTCAAGAAAAACCTATCAGAATAATGTCAGACTTCTCACAAACCATGAAGAAAAGAAGAACATGGAGCAGAGTACTTCAAGTCCTCTATGAAAAAAGTTCAAGCCCAGACTACTATCACTTGCAAAACTCTCTTTCAAGTTGGATGGAGAAGTGAAATACTTCCATGACAAAGAACAACTAAACAATTTCATGACAACAAAGCCAACCCTACACAGACTACTGAAAGATGTTTTAGAGAGGGACCAAAATGATCAGAGCTCCATGAATGAGAACAGAATGAACCCACTAAATAGGGCAAACAAGGCACAGGAGGAAAAGGAGTAAACAACATCAGGTAAAAAACATGTCAATCATAAGTCAATGCATCTAAATTATTACTATTAATGTAAATGGACTCAATTCACCAATTAAAAGAAATAGACTGGTACAGTGGATTAGGAAACAAAATCAAAATATATGCTGTATACCAGAAGCACACTTAACTCATAAACAAATTCATAAACTGAAAGTCAAAGGATAGAAAACAATTCTACATGTCCCAGCACCTCAGAAAAGAGCAGGGGTAGTAATCCTGTTCTCAGACAGTCTCAACTTCAAACCAAGAATGATCAAATAAAAAAGGAAGGACACTATATATGAGTTGGGGGAAAAATACAAGAGGAAGAGGTAACATTCATAAATATGTACCCAGCAAATACAAGATCACCCAATTATATAAGACAAATTTTAATGGACATAAAAAATCTAATATCCAGTACCACAATCTTAACAGGAGACCTTAACACACCCTTATCCCTGAAAGATAGTTCAAGCAGAGAAAAAATAAGCAAAGAAGTAGCAGAACTGAACTACAACTTGGAAAAAAATGGTCTTAGTGGACATATAGAGTGTTCCACACAATAACAGCTGAATATATATATTTTTTTCAGCTGCACATGGGTCATTTTATAAAATAGACCACATACTAGTCTATAGGTCATGTTTAAGTATATGCAAGCAAACAGATATTATCCCATGCATATTATCTGACCACAGTGCAATGGAACTGGACATAAACAATAAAAGAAACCAGAAAAAACCCCATGAATAAATAGAATATAAAGAACGAGAAATCCCCATCAAAGCAGCTATCCCCCCTACTAGGAAGCTTCCCAGAGTAACTGAAAATATGATATCATAATGATATATGTGTACCCTTGTTTATAGCACCACAATTTTTGATAGCCAAATCTTGGAAACAACCAAGATGCCTGTAACCTGAGGAATAGATAAAAAAAAGATGTGGTATTTTTATACAATGAAGTATTACTCAGGTATAAGGAATGATAAACTCAAAGTCTTTATATTGAAGTGGATGCCACTTGAAGATATACTCATAAGTGAAATAAACCAGACCCACATGTATAAATATTTTATAGTCTACCTAGTTTAAGAACTCCAAACAAGAAATAAAAAGAGAAAAGTATAATATAAGTAAAAGGTAAGTGAGAAATTAAAGATTAGACAATGAAGAGAGGGCAAAGAGAAAAGCTAGGGAACATGAGGGGTAAAGCCCTACATTTATAAGCACAATACGGTTAAGGCAATGATTCTGAGAATCTTCAGTGGGTTTTTAAAACTAGCAGTCAATTGGTGGATTCTCACCCTGACTAACTATATATGCTGATACCTGTGAACTAAGCAACTGCACTGAAGATAACAATGCGTATCACTAGAGTCATGCTTGGAATACCTGTCATTCTGGTCTTCTAAATACGTACTGCTTGTTATGTCATACCACTTGCTGTCATACTGTCTGTCAAGTAAATATTTGTTTTAAAAAAGGGTAATAAATGAAACAAGGGACAAGAAAAATAATATAATGTCGTAGGATTGTCCTGCTACAATTCTGTATACGGTTAGATTTCTAAATTTCTGTGTAAAAATATATAATTGTTTATTCCTACCTTTAAAAATATTTTTTGTTGAAGTAATAGCAGAAAACTTCCCAAATATGGGGCAATAAGCTGACATTCACATAACAGAAGCATATAAAACTCCAAATAACATCAACCAAATGAAAACTACACCCAGACATATAATAATCAAGATCGCAGAAATTCAGCATAGGAAGAGTATACTAAAAGCCACTAAAGAAAAGAAACAGATCACATTTAAAGTAAAACCATTAGAATAACAGCATATTTCTCTACACAAACCATCAAGTCAAGAAGAGCATGGAGCAAAGTACTTCAAGTCTTGCAAGAAAACAAATTGTAACCCAGACTGATATATCTTGCAAAACTCTCTTTCAAGTATAATGGAGAAGTGAAATACTTTCATGACAAAGAACAACTAAAGAATTTCATGATGACAAAGCCAAACTTACACAGACTACTAAATGATGTTCTAGAGAGGGAGCAAATTGATCACAGCCCCATGAATGAGAATGTTAAGAACCCGCCAAATAGGGCAAACAATTAAACAGAGGAGAATAAGAGGTATACAATAGTAGTCTTTCAGTTATTCTTTTGTGT
>NW_004524606.1:142958-146358 GCF_000260255.1 Octodon degus
TTTGTTGTAGATCTTTGCTGTAGTTATAACCTTCACACGTACTGAAGTTCAGGTGGAGCTCTATAGATTTTGGAGTTATCCAGCTGCGTCTGGCTTAGGTATGGCTGCTGTGCTCAGCTCCTTCCTGCTGCGGACCTGGGTAGGATTGGGTTTGGAGGTTCCTGGAACTCGGCAGAAATTCCTGGGCTAGGACTGGGTCTGGGGGTTCCCGGAAGTCGTGCCCATATTTTTTTAATGTCCTTTGTACTGACTCCTTCTTTCTCATTGATGCCTATTAGCCTCACATTGTTCATCTTCACATTGTCTTGCAAGTGATGCATTACTTTTTCTTGCATCCTAGTTGTTTTTAAGAGATCTTGTCTTATCTTTTCACTAGCTGCACCAGCATCTTCAAGATCTGGAACTCTTTCTTCACTTTCACTTGAACACTTTTGCAAGGTTGTGACTGAGATTTTAAGTTCCTCTATATCTCTTTGATTCTGCTTCATGTGATCTATTTGTTTCCTGTATTGCTCATTCAAGGAATCCATCATTTTTCTAATCTCTATTTTTTTAAGTAAATTCTTTTACTGCAGTGTTTTCTTCAAATTGGGTTTCCTTCCTATGTTTCTGTAGTTGATTCTTTACTTCAGATGCTATGAGTTCAGAGAATTCTTTTTTTAGTTTAGAGAAGAATTCTGCTCTGTGTTCCTCTATAACTTTCTGTTGTTGCTTATTTACTATCGACGCTATTAATTCATACAATTCAGCTGAGCTAGAATCCTCTGCACTTGTTCTGTGTGGTTATTGGGTTTCCTCCATATTTTTCTGCATTTCATTCTTTACTGCAGATGCTATTAATTCAAGCATTTCTTTTTTTTGTTTCCAATCTGAGTTCCTCTATACCTTTCTTCAGTTGTTTCTTTATTTCTGAAGTTATTGCCTCATTGTTTTCAGCTATGTAGTTCCCAATTTGCTCTGTCTTAGTGTCCTCTGCACTTGTTTTGTGTGAGCTTTGTGTCTGAGATTGCATTTTGCTCCTTCTCATTGTCAATTTGTGTAGCACCGTCTTTTGACCTGTGTTGTAGAGCTTTGCTGCAGTTATAACCTTCGCACCTAGTGAAATTCAGGGGCAGATCTACAAAATTTGGATTTATCCAGCTGTGCCTGGCTTGGGTCTTGCTGTTGTGCTCAGCTTCTTCCTGCTGCCACCCTCGGGAGTAGATCCTGTTGTGCCCCTTTAGCACCATGTTCTTCTCCTGGACTAGCTGGGTAGCTTGGTCCCGTACTCTCTCTGCAGGGATTTCAGCTGCAGGGTTTCATTCCAGCCTTCAATGGCAGGCCTGAGCTGAGTCTGGAGGGGACAAGGTGGAGTAGTGGGGAGCAAATCTCTCCCACACATTCCCTGGGCCTGGGCTAGGGCTGGATCTGGGTGTCCCCAGAATGTGGCAGAAATTCTCACTGGGTTGGTGGGGTGGGGGTGGGGTGCTGTGGAGTACTGCTTGGGGTGGGGTCACAATGGCGTGCAATATGGTCTCACCCATGCTGCTCCTGGGCTTGTGCCAGCAGATCTCTCTGGTGCAGGGTAGCTGGAAGCTCTCCCACACACTCACTGGGTCTGGGCTAGGACTGGATCTGTGGGTCCCTAGAATGCGGCCGAAATTCTCACTGGGCAGGTTGGGTTCGGAGGTGCTGTGGAGTGGTGGTGTTTTTCCTAAGGGCGTGGAATTTGGTCTCACCTACGCTGCACTTGGGCTTGGAATGGCAGGTCCCGCTGGTGCAGGGTAGCTGGAAGCTCTCCCACACACTCACCGGGCCTGCACTAGGACTGGAACTTATTTGGAGATTTTGAAGTAGCAATCTTCAACTCTGGTTAATATTGGGATTACTTTGGGCTTTATGTCAGACATACAATGTTAGATTTTTGGGAAGCAAAACACAAAGAGTCGCAGTTTTAAAAGCTCCACAAGTAATTCAGAGTCAGAGCCAGGACTGTAAATCACTGTCTTGATACAAGGGAATATTTTCTTAATATATGATCAGTTCTTAAATCACTTGCAATAAAATTACTAGGGGAGGGGCTTTTAATTTTTAATATACAGATTGCCAAACCTAGTACCAGATTTACTGAATTAGAATCTTGAAACTATATAACTACTATATTTGGTATTGTGTTAAGATGTTCACACTTATTGAGAACTTACTCTAAGTTCTCAAATCCTTTTAATATAGATCTAATTTACATTTTATTCATGAAGGAGATCAGATGAAATAATGGATGCTCAGTATCAAGATCACAAGGGGGAAAGGAAATCTGTATTTTTAGCAAGTTCCACAGATGTATTTTATACAACACAGAATTTGAGAAGCATTAGAATCTGAGATGCTTTTTGTTTGTCACTTTCATGTGAAGAAATTCTAAATCTAGAGCTGCAGAGATAGTTCAGTGTCCAAGCACTTGCCTGGCAAGTGCAAAGACCCAGGTTTGATCCTTGGTACTGCATGCTGTGCCAGTCCCAGAACTCTGGGCATGTTGTGTGGCCTCTGAAACCCAGTATGGTGGTGCAGGACTGTAATCTCAGAGCTGGGGAAGCTGGAACAGGAGGATTGCTATGAGTCTGAGCTGTGTAGCAAGACCCTGTACCAAATAAATAAATAAGGTGTCAGGATGGCTGAGTGGTCTAAGATGCCAGATTCAAGCTCTGCTTCTCAAATAAATAAATAAATAAATAAATAAATAAATAAATAAATGGTTTAAAAAATAAAGAAATTCTAAATCAGTCACTGGGAGCTGTAACACCATAGAAAATTTACCTGTTTGCTCTTAAACATGGACAAATTGTCAAAGCTTATTAATATTAAATAAATTTGTATTTAAAAAGTCTATGAATTAGCATTTATACTATTTTAGTAATTCCCTTAGTAGAATATAATGATAATTCACTGGAAATGCTTAGAACAACAGCTATACTCTTTTATTTTGCAAGTAGAGTAAATATGAGTAAAGTATAATCTAAAAATTTTGAGTGCAATCAAGGTTAACAGAAGCTAATTAACCAGGACATATGCAGAAAACATTCTTAATTAATCTTTAAGAAATTGTCACTTACCTTTTACTTCAACTGTTAAAAAGAAAGGACCTAGAAATAATGGTAAAGCACGCCTGTGTTAAGGAAGACCATGCCTCAGACCATCTGGACACAAAAACAGATATTAATACACAGAAAAATAAGGAAGGCTGAATAGCTGTGACCTTAGTGTTAAAAATTGTCTTACTAGGTAGAGGACAAACTAAATATGATTTCTCCCTGGGATTAGATAAACTCATGTCATCAAAAATGAGGCAGGTGGTTTTGGATAATATATCCAAAGAACTGCATGCTCTCCACCAAAAATTATATATCTATATCTATATCTATAT
>NW_004524606.1:146924-147578 GCF_000260255.1 Octodon degus
ATTTGGGGTTGTATTGAAGATGTTACCCTTTTTTATCTTTCTCTTGCATTCTATAATCTACTTTCCACTTCTGTTGTCTTCTATTAGTAGCAACACTTGCAAAATACTGCTAAAGCTCAAGGGTATGAGACATGGAGAGAGAAAAATTCTGAGAGAGAATGTGGGATGAAAATTATTGTTGAACCAAATTTGCAAAAACATAATCTGTCAGGATTTTAAGAGAAATGTTTCTATATCATTTAACAGATTTATTGACATCGTGTTTCATGCTAGTCTACTATTCCTTTTAAAACTAGCAGGATCTATGTATGATAATGTACCTTTTTCTGATCTTATTATTAATAAATGATATCTTCTTTTTTCTTAATTATAATATCAAAATAGCTAGATGTTTATAGATCTATTGATTTTTTTCAAAGAACAATTTTGTAATTTCACTGGTTTATCTTTTTTTTCTTTGCTAACTTTATTGCTTTCTACTCTTTGAAATTTCCTTTATTCTCCTTATTTTGGATTTAATGTTTTTCTTATTTTTTTCTTCTTTTTATTTCTATCAAAACTAGTAAGATAGAGGCCCAGATAATTTTAGACTCTAAC
Source organism: Octodon degus (assembly GCF_000260255.1). Taxonomy (NCBI): domain Eukaryota; kingdom Metazoa; phylum Chordata; class Mammalia; order Rodentia; family Octodontidae; genus Octodon; species Octodon degus. The sequence continues at coordinate 147,522 of NW_004524606.1, forward strand.
TCTTCTTTTTTTTTTAATTTTTTTTTTAATTTATTTGAGAGAGAGAGAGAGAGAGAG
>NW_004524606.1:147678-160534 GCF_000260255.1 Octodon degus
TTCTTCCTCTGAGAAGTGTGTGTTTATCTGGGATGCCCATTTCTGGATTGGGTCTTTAAATTTTAGGGCTCTAGTGTTTTTTAGTTTTTTATAAATTCTGGAGAGCAGACCTTTTTTCTGAGTACTTATTTGTCATGACTTTTTCCAAATTTGTGGGTTGTCTTTTCACTTTGTTGGTAATTTCTTTTGAGGTGAAACAACTTCTCAGTAAGAGCAGGTCCCAGTTGTTAATTTTTTCAGCTGTTTCCCATGTGATTTGATTTCTGTTCATGAACTCTTTGCCTACCCCTATGTCGTCAAGATTTTCTCCCACTTTCTCTTCCAGGAGATTTAGTGTCTCTGTTTTAATGTTTAGATCTTTAATCCATTTTGACTTTAGTTTAACGCATGGTGATAGACCTTGGTCAAGTTTCAGTTTTCAGCATGTAGAGAGCCAGTTTTTCCAACACCATTTGTTAAAGAGGCTATCTTTCTTCCAGTGAGTATGTTTGGCCCCTTTGTCAAAGATAAGGTGGCTGAGTGTGTTCGTAGGGGCTTCAGCGTCTTCTAATCTATTCAATTGATACTCAGGTCTATTTTGTTGCCAGTACCATGTTGATTTTATCACAGTACCTTCTAGTATAATTTCAAGTCAGGAATTGTAATGCCTCCTGCCTTGTCTTTATTGCCCAGAATTGCCTTTGCTATTCTACATCTTTTTTGGTTCCACATAAATTTTAGGAATGATTTCTCTAGGTCTGTGAGGTTATGTCGGTGGCAGTCTGATAGGGATTGCATTAAATATTTATAGCAATTTTGGTAGCATGGCTATCTTCACAATGTTTTTTCTTCCTACCCAAGCGCATGGAATATCTTTTCATTTTCTGAAATCCTCTACGATCTATTTTTTCAGAGTAGTGTAATTTTCCTTGAAAAGATCTTTGACTTATTTAGTTAGATTAATTCCAAGGTATTTCGTTTTCCTCAGTGCTATTGTAGAAGGTACTGTTTCTATAATTTCCGTCCTAGTGTGTTTGTTGTCTGTGTAGAGGAATGCTATTGACTTTTGGGTGCTGACTTTATAACCTACTATGCTCCTGAATTTCTGTATTAATTCCAGTAGCTTTTTGGTGGAGTTTTTTGGGTCTTCCAATGAAAGTATCATGTCATCTGCAAATAAAGATAATTTAACTTCTTCTTTGCCTACTCTGATTCCTTTTATTTCTTTCTCTTTCTAATGGCTGTAACTAATGATTTCAGAGCTATATTTAATAGGAGGGGTGATAGGACGTTCTTGTTGTGTACCAGATCTAAGAGGTTCTTTTTTTTCTTTCTAATGTGGAATAAGATGTTATTTAATTTTTTCTTCCATAGCTAATATTTTTATGTATATGCTTTCATGAATTTTTTCTTTACAAGAAGTTTTAGACAATTTCATTTTTGTGCATCTTATTATGATTTTATTTAAATGTCTTTGCAAAAGGTTCATTTTTCTTGGAAGTGGGGTATTATAAGTTGAACTAAATTCAGAAATTTTAAATCTTTAAAAAAATGCTTAAAACTATTGTTTGAAGGAAAGTACAATTCCCTTAGGATGAATGCTATGATTACGTATATATAAAATGTACCAATAAAAAAATTCAAGGAAAAAAATAAAATAAAAATAAAAAAAGAAAAAAATGGTTAGAATAGGTATATAGCTACATTGTCTTAATTCAGTGAATAGAGGGATTTGTTCTAATAATGTTTGTAAATAGGATATCATGTCTGCATATCTTGTACAATAAATAAACAGTAGAACACACAGTATGCAATGTGTTAATTATTGAAACTGTCCTGCCAATTTCATTTGATAGTGTCTCATTGCTATTTGTTGCTCAATAAAGTTATGGAAAATAAAAAAAAATGTTTTTTAATTTTTTTTCTTCACATTCCATAGGGACTTAAAGTTTAACATATCAATACTTGATAAAAAATACCTGTTCCATGTTATGTTTAATATGTTTGATATTCAGACAGATAGTGAGGTTAAGTTCAACTGCCTGTGTTGTAGGGTAATAATAATAAGCTTCTCTTCTTGAGGATTGACAACCTAAGTTTGCAGAACTGAAAATTAGAGAGAAAGAAGGACTTCAGGGATAGTCAACATTTTGGCCCTAGTCTTTCAAGGTCAGTGAGTAATTAGGATAATTGAGAACCTGTACTCTCACACTGTGACACTCAGTTATGTCCCAAATTTTCTGGTCAAGGAGATTATGAGGCTACAGAGCAACATGATCAATGATGCAGAGTGTGCCTAAGGAGAGTCACATGGAGAGAAAACATTGTCTCAGGCTTTCACACAGATCAAATTGGCCAAGGAATGGCCATGACTCATCCACATAGCTGATACTGATAAAGGATCTACAAACTGCAGTACAGGGTTTCAGGGTAAATCCTGATGGGATTTAACTGAATTTGGCAGATACAAAAGTTACATCTCTTGTCATATAGTTCTTCCTTTATCTTGATCTTAACCATCAGCAGAAAAGTATAAAAGCAAAGTAAAAAAGGAAAGCTCATATTAATATACTGAGTTGTAAAATGCTCAAGTCAACATCTTGAGACATTGCCAATCCTATGGATAACCCATTACTATTATGTACTACTGGACTATATTGGAATATTTTGCTGAATTAATGCACTTACAATATTTAAATGACAATGGAATACCCTTCTCTGAAAAAACTAAACATAAAAAGGGGATACAAATGAAGAACCATTTTGTATCTGTATATTCAAATAGGATAGATATACAGCTACTTCCTCTTAATTCAGTGATTAAAAATGTTGTTCTAATAGTGTTTAAGGACAGGATATCATGTCTGCACCTGGTACTATGAATAACCACTAACAATGCAACTCTAGGCAATGTATTAATTATTGAAACTGTCCTACTAATCTGTTTGGAAACTGTCTCATTGCTATTTGTTGTTCAATAAAATTATTAAAATTTTTGTTCTCTAGCATTCCTTAATCTCTGACATGGGGGAGTATGACTATATACCCATTTTTTTTTACGAACACTTTTGTTTGCTTGTCTAGTCATTTTTATTGCTTTTGGAACAAAGATATTATGAATATTAGTGTTGAGTATATTTTGTTCTCCTTAAGAATGCTGGACTTCATTTTGTAGAGCTTTTAAATAACTGGCAGGTAAGCCTTTCTTTCTAGTCTTGTTTTTAGGTGTGTGTGTGTGTGTGTGTGTGTGTGTGTGTGTGTGTGTTGGGAGTAGTTAAGTTTGGTGTAGTTTTACTAGTAGTTCCTTTAGGGCTATATTTCCTTGATATTGCATCTTTAACTTCCAGATGTTCAACAGGGTTATTTTGGTATAAGGGAAAGAAATTCCCAACCTGCTAGATATCTGGGATGAGTTTGTGTTTTCCAAAATAGAAGAATGAACTTGAGTAACAACGGACTTAGGAGCAGACTATATTTATTGAAGGAAAAAAGGTTTCCATCCAAGAGAGTGACAGATGAGAACCTGATTGGTTTCCAAGGAATCTGTCTTTTCTAGGGATTATTGTAGAGCAAATCCACAATATGAAGGAGGTCAAAGGTGGGAAAGATGGGAGCCTGCATGGTCAGCATGAGGTGGACCAAATCTATAGTCAGCCAATAATGTTACAAACATAGTTGCTCAGGTAAAATTGATTATATCAGGATCAAATGGGGAAGTGAGTTATGTAATAAATGGACAAGAATATAGAACAGGGGCTTTTCCTATAGGGGTTGGGTTAGTGACTCTTCCTGGCTTTCTCAAGGTAATACAGACCTATTTAGAATTTTAATCCTTCATGCTTCTCTTTAGGGAGGTAAGTGAGTGCATTTGTTTTATATTTTGTCTTAGAGTCTGGCCCACAGCTGCAGGTATCTGTTTCTCCCACAGTTGTAAGTCATCTCATCTTTAGCACCGGCTCTTTTAATGACTCAGCTCTGTCTGACTGCCCACAACATTTCTACATAACTCAATTGCCCCCTACAACAATGCCACTCTGGCCAACTGGAACTTGACTGTCTCTCAGTCTCAATGATTCTGGGAATGACTCAGCTTGTAATTCCTGTTCTTCTTGTCCAATGGACTTTGTTCTATGTAGCAGACTATAAGAAATTCCCATGTAAATTTCTGTAATGCTTTCTTTGACTGTCTCCCTCATATAGTGTACTTTGCAACAATACTTTAGTTGTGTCAGTTTTCTCAAAGTCCAATCTACCTCTTAACAATTTATAATTTACCATGACCACTGAGATCTTCATGTTTTTTCCATTTCTGTGACGTGATGGAAACATAGGCCAAACAGAGGGTCAGAGTTCTTCTGAACAGTTTGCTTCATCATCAATGACTTCCATCCATCTTGTGATACCTATTGTCAATATAAACATGTTTTGCTATATTGTACTTTGCAGACATAGTGTTATAAACTGAAGATTTGTGCTATTCTTGCTGTGGTACATTGACAACTGGTGGTCAACTTGTAACACCCAGCTCAACTGAACAAGCATGGTGTTAGGTTTGGGAGGCTCACCTGAGGATTGTTGCTGGCAGCATAAGAGGCAGAACTGGGGAAGAAGGAGAGAGGCTATTGGGAGCTGGTAAAAGCTGTTGGGGAGCTAGCTGTTAGGGAGCTGCTGATTCTCTTGGGATATTCTGATGGAGGACCTTGTCATGCTGGCTTTCCTGATGAACTTGGCTGTTCTCCTCAGTGGAAGAGCTTGGGGCCTCTTTGTTGTTGCAAATGGCTATGGTTCACTTTGGGAAGATAGCTCTGGTCCTCTCTTTGAGCATTGTTTTCTGGCTTCAGAGGGGAAGATGGTGCACTTTAGCCTCCTGGACATGCTTGTCACATTGGCTTTCCTAATGGGAATGCAGCTTTTTTGATCATTGGAGAAAATTGGGACCTCACTGTTGCTGAGGATGACTGTGGCACTTTTTGAGGGAGCTCTGATTATTATTTTGAGTGTTGCTTCCTGGAAGCAGTGCAGAACCTTTATCTAGATCATTCATTCAGCTGGCATAGACTTTCTAACTTCCACCAAAGCTGTGCCACCATTTGGGCCTTTGGGCCTTCCCAGAGCATATCCATGAAACAGGCCTACAAAAACATTGACATGGGCTTTTGACCTCTAGTTGGACTTATGGGAGGCATTATTATAGGCTCTTAGTCTTCAGCTAGCTTCAAGCAGGACACTATTGTGGTACTCAGACCCTCAGCTGGATTATTTTGGTCTTTAGTGTGTGCATAGATTTCCTGTACTCTGGATATGACTCTTTGGGTGACCATTATAAAATGCTATATATTTTGTGTCCTGTATCAAATTGTGTTTTCCTTGCAAACCCCAGACTACAATACCTGCATTAAGCAAGTTCATCAGTGCCATTTTCAGCAGTTCAGATGATTAGCATATTTTAGCAAGAAAATCTTTTAAAGTTATTATATTGTTTAATAAATACACTTAATAGATAGTAATAATAGCATAAACACAAATTTCATCTACCCTGAGGAATCAAGTTTGTGTGATTAATTTATTGTAGTAGTATGGAACTGAACTGTGAATATCTCCAAAGTATGATGGTGCACTGTATTTTATAAGCCAGGAAGGGATGGGGTGGCAAAAACTGAATGGAAAAATAGGTGGGATCTATCCTTAGGACACATGCACATAACAGTTCCAAAGCCCGGCACATGGATGTCTCCCAAGAACTCAAGCAGGTTTTTATTAAGGAAATATCACCAGGCTGGGAAAATATTAAAAAGCCAGCTCTTCTTCAGTGCTGCCTGTCATCTCTCCTCATGATAGCCCATCCTTATTATGTAGGGAGTATTTTAAGTTTTCCCACTTCTTCCTACTTTTACTGAGCCCAAACTCTCTCTACAGAGCTTCTTCTCTACTTTTAAAAATTTTTTAATTTTTTATTTTTTAAAGAGTATAAAATGGAATAGAAAAAACAGCATTAGAAACAATACAAAATTTCACTACACAAAGTAATAGAAATTCAACAATGGTTGCCGTATTGCATGATGGTATCTTCAAATTAGTTGTTCAGGTTATCAGATATAAATGTGCAAGATTGGTTTAAAGAAACAAAACAAAACAAAACAAAACAATAACAAAAGTTTTAAGAAATTCAAAAGAAAAAATAATAATAGAAAACATTTTAAGCATTAACTACTCATTTCAAAAGACCAGCAGAAATTGGCAGTACAAATATGCAAACTATCCTGTATATATACCCAAATATATCTTTTTCCCAAATGTAAAACTTTGCCATCATTTATGATTTTAACCAAGAACAGAGAAGGCACTTCTAAAAGGAGACTTTCCAGCACCCAAAACCTAATATCATTTAGAAATACCCATCTATTGTATTTAGGCCTATTTTTCTAGTCCTTTATAGTGCAAGGACAGGTCTAGCATCAGATATTTCAACACAGACAAGAGTAAATTTAATTTTAATATTATGTCTACCATTAGTGGGAATAGTTTTTTAGAGAGGAATGAATGTTAGAACTTTTCTTTTTTTAAAGCACTGCCTATAGCTTTTTCTTTTTCTTTTTCTTTCTTTTTCTTTTTCTTTTTCTTTTTCTTTTTTGAGGCAGAGTCTTGCTATATAGTTCAGGCTGGCCTTGAACTTAAAGCAAGCCTCCTTCCCCAGTCTCTAGTTCTGGGATTATAGGTGTGTACAGCTAATCTGTGCAACTGCTGATAACTGTTCTTTGAAAAGAGCACATATACTTTCATCAGTTTTACTTCATGGGCCAGAGTAGTTTTAAAGGAACCTAGATGGGGCCAGTGAGATAGTTCAGCAGACTAAAGTACCTGCTTAGGCAAGCACAGGGACTGCAGTTTGATAACCAGCACTATATGCCATGCCAACCCTTCCCCCATGGCTGGCTGAGCCGACCACAGAGTCTGGGCATAGTGGCACATGCCTGTAATCCCAGCACTGGAGAGGCTGAAAACAGGAGGATCACTGTAGTCAGAGCTGCATGCTGAGATCCTGTAACAACCAAATACATTAAAAAGTAAATAAATAATATAAAAGGACCTAGAACTGAAACCAGACTCAGAGGCATGTTAGCTTTTGGCAAGGGGACATTTGTAGTTCTTGTCCTGCAGGAAATTTAGTTTAGAATCAAAGGTATGTGGTACTCAATACAAGCAATAAGATTCATTATATGGTAATGATAAGATATGAATTATGAATTAGGCCCTATTTTACAAATAACAAAAATTTGGGCAGTTTTTTGTTTTCCCCTTTCTGATAACTTTCCTTTGGAAAACTACTTCTGTACACAGTCCACATGGGTTTTCCTCTCCCATCCCAGAAATAGCTATAGACATAATAAATAGCATCCTATTTTGTTAAGGATTGTTCAAAGATTAAATATGTGGTCCAGGCAAGATCAATTAAATGTCTTCCATGAGATTGGCATAGACATTCTTGAAGAAAGATAATCTTCCTTTTACTGAGGTGGCTGGATTGAAATGATTTAAATTTATAGCTGCCCATGGCTATATTCTCTGGGTTGAGGAAAGAAGAATTTTCTTAGTAAGAGAAAATGAGTTCAGTGCTTAGAGAATTAAAGGCAAAAGGTGAAGAGACAGCATGATATCATCATTTAAAATTCTAGATCCATTTGTGTCTAAAACCATTAAGGTTTGCAGCCTTTTTTTTTTTATTTCCTGAATTGAGTTTCAGAGATTTCTTACTAACACACATTATCATGTTAACTTAGTGAAGGTGTTATGGTTACTACCCTGGGATTTTAGAAAAAGGAATTAAGACATAGATTGAACGAATCATGAAAATATGTATTCAGTAACTACTTAGCCATTGGAAACCAAGCACATTGTGTTAAGAGCCTTAGCTCCTTTCCAGTGAGACCCTTCTGAAAACTACCTTCCTATTAAATAATTAGGATAACAGTATATAAAAAAGTAACGCACAGTTTTGGTACTTAAAAGACACAGCATTAATATCAGCTTATTTCTAGTGATGGCCTTCCTGCTGGCACAGTTCCAGGTGATAACATGGCAAACAGAGAGCATGAACATCTGTGTATTTGGTCTCTATTGCCCTCATTAAAAAGTAACTCAGGTGCAATCATAGGGACTCCACCCTAATGACCTTATATAAACTTTATCACTTTTTTTTTGGACTAGGGATTGAACTCAGCATCTTATGCTTGCCAGGGCCAGGCAGGCACATACTTACACTGCTGAGCTATCTCCCGGGCCAGCCTTATCTCTTTCTAGAATTCTCAATTCCAGATGCTATAACCAGATTGTTTCCATTTTCTTACTACCATTAGCATATAAATTTGGGGATTACAGACCTGCACAGGTTCATGACAAAGAAGTGTGGGCATTGGGAACTAATAAACTATATCAAAATCACAGCAGAGATTACTATGCTCATTGAAAATCATTTTCTAATTTATTTTATTAAATAACTTTTGCCAATTCTAAAGTGTATAGTTTAAAAATCATAACTCAATTATATTGATATAAAGAAAAAAATAATTTTGAATATTAAGATATGCATCCATAAATAAGCCTCTGATTATAGACTGTATCCAAAAAATAAGGAAAATAATGAATCCCAAGTCTATGAAATACAGCCAAACATGGAAGGAAAAGTAAATATAATTTTAATGATATTTGTTATTAAAGAAGAAAAACTGAAACACAGGAAACTTAACATCCATCTTAAGGAATTAGAAAATGATAGCCATAAATAATAATAATGATATAATGTAGGAAGAAATTATTGATAATCTTATCTGAGAATAGAGGAGAAAAATCATATAAAATGACAAATGAGGTTAGTGACATAGTTATTAGATAACATTAAGTTTCACTCTTATGGGAAAGAATTTCTAAAATTTAGAAAAATCAGATGAATTGCCTACAAAGTATAAGGGACCCAAAGCATAGAACAGTAATGGAATATGTGAAGAGATCAATTACTGTAGATCAAAGCTATGTCATAAATTTCCCTCAGGGGTCTTTAAGGATTATTTCAACACAGCCTTGGAAATTATGCTTGGAGAGGCTTATAAAATGAGTGGATTCATATTACTCAATAGCAATATAAAAATGAGACACAGTAAGACATGCAAAAGATATGGGGGAGCACCAAGGGACCAGAGCCAACTGAGCAGGTGGGGGCCTTACTAATGGTGCTCTTATCCAGTGTCAGGGAAAAGCAAGGCATACACAAATTGTATACCAAATACCTGAGTGGATTTCAGTGGTAGAGTCAAATGTCCCTAGTCTTAGGGGAAAGTAAGGGAGAGGCTGTGACAGGAACTGGATCTGTCATACTCTTGCTCCTGCTTGCCTGTAGGGTAATTGTAGACTGTTTATAGAGTTGTTGAGACATCAGGAAAATAAGAGAAGTTGGAAGTATGATATAAATTTTTTTTCCATGCAGGGTCTCACTACACATCTCTGACTCATAGTGATTTTCATGCTTTCTGCATCCCCAGTGCTTGGATCACAGGCATGCATCACCATGCCTGGACTCCACCCCCAGCTCAGCACACCCAAGGGTGGGGCCAGAGCAGCATGTGGTGACAGGGATCAAATCCCAGTCCCTGCACTTGCCTAAGCAAGCACACAGTCTGCTGAGCTATCTTGCTGGGTGTAACATGGAAAGCTGATTGAAGATCTATCATAAAAGTCACCAGGATCAGATGATTTTTCAGCTACATTCCAACTTTCATTAAAAAACAGATAATTCTAGGGATGTAGCCTAGTACTATAACACTTGCCTCACAAATGGGGAGAACTTGAGTAAGATTCTTAGTTCTACAGGATGATGAAAGAGCACATAACTAATATCACAAAAGTTATTCTGGAGCTCAGAAAAATTGTGGCACTTAATATTTTCTATGAAATAAGAAGAATTTAATACTGTAAAACTTGATTTAAAAAATTATATGTCAGCAGAAGCTATAGTATCAGAAAGAATTCAAAACTACATAACAGTCTCATTTACAAATGCAGATGTAAACTTCTAAAAGAAATTAGCAAATAAAATTCCAGCAGTGCATTAAAAACTGACACATTATAACCAGTTATGGTATTTTAAGAATGCGTCATAATAAGGAAAATTATAATTTATCACTGTTATGGTTTGTGTCTAGTTGTCACCCCAGAGCCTCACATAGTCGGGGCAACTTCTAGAGTTTGTGATTAATTCATGATCTAATGCTGGGATAATGGGTGTGAGTGCTATGCCTACCCTGAGGCAGATGATCTACATAAAAATAAGGAAGGGAGAGTCTTTCTAGCTGCAACATCAGGTGCTCCTCCTTTTGAACTTGCTGTTTTCCACCACCACGAACTCTGCGCTCTGCCATGTTACACTCTTCCTTAGAAACAGCGAAGTATGGACTGAAAACTCCCATAACTGTGAGCTAAATAAACCTTTGCTTCTTTAATTTTGGGTGTTGGGTATTTTGTCCCAGCAATAAGAGAAAAGTTACTAAGACAGAATTTGGTTCCACAAGTGAGGTCATTATTGTGACTATATACCTGACCATATGGATTATGAACCTTTGGGAATGGCTTATGGGAATAGATAGGAAAGGTTCAGATATGTTTCCCAAAAGAGAATTGCTGGAATGCTTTTGGCTGTTTTGTATGGGAGGTCCTGGTCAGATCTCAGAAGGCCAGAAGGCAGATAGAAATTCTGCCTGTAAAAACCAGGCAGGGGAGGTTTCTTCTAGGAAGAAGGACTGCATTGGTCATTGGACTGCAGACAATGTGTGCTATGGCTTGGTGTAAAGTTTGTTTGCATTTTTCTCATGTCCAGAGACTTTTCCTGAGACAGATTAAGTGTGGAAGACTGATGAATCTTGCAAGAGAAATTTCAAGGCAGTCAAATGTTGATGCAGTGGCATGGCTATTGTTGGAAGCTTTTAAGTTAGATTTACATTGAGAATGAAGAGTAAAGAGCCCAGCAGGATGATTTAAAATGTGAGTCTGACCAGAAAAAAAGCTCCAATAAAGCTATGGACTGCAAAGATAGAGCCGAGACGATCTCCATTGTGGAGAAGGAACAGAATAGAAAAGATGGCCTGAGTGCATTACAAGAAACAGCAAGTCTCCACCCTTTGCATTCTCACAACTGCAAAAGTGTAAGACATTGCTTTGAGGAGAAAGATGCAGAATGTTGTGTTCAAAAATAGTTCCAATAGCCACTTGACTTTGGTGTCTTCCATATGGCATTGCTTTTAGGTGCATGCAGAATGCAAGAGTTCTGAGGTTAAAAAGGCTTCTACAAAGATTTCAGCAGGCCTGGAAGGCCAGGCAATGGGCTCCTGGGAGGGAGTGTGAGAACAGAGAGTGAGAACCTAACATGCAGTGGAAATCACAGAAGTTTGGAAAATCCAGGAATGTGGATCATCTAAGGAAAGTTACAAGGAGGGAACAAGACAGCCTAAGAGAGAAATCATAGATGGAGCCACATGGAGCTCACAATTCGTGACAGATTGCCTTGTTCCCATTGCATTTATTCTCCTGGGATGCTCCACATGGAGTTACAGGACTTAATATTTTCCCTGTGTGACTTTTTTTTTTTTAGTTTTAGGTGAAAATATTTCTTTTTTTCAATAAATCGCAGTTTTGACCATTATTTTTTTAAAAAGTCTTCATTACAATCTGCTTCTCAGGGTCAGAACTATTTCTTGTGAATTTTTCCCCATAATTTTATTGAGAAACAAATAGCAATGAGATAGTTTCAAACCAAATTGGCAGGACAGTTTCAATAATTAACAAATTGCATACATTCTTCCTAGTGGTTAATTACTGTACAAGATGCGGACATGATATCCTATTTACAAACACTATTAGAACAAATCCCTCTATTCAGTAAGAGAATGTAACTATATATCTATCTTAACCATTTTGAATACACAGATACAAAATGGACATTCATATGTATCCCCTTTTTTGGATAAGTTCCATTATTTGAATATCATAGGCATGTTAACTCAGTAAAATATTCTAAAAGAATCCAGTAATCCATAATAATGTTCGGTCATCTGCTTCACTGGCAATATCAGAAATTGTTGACCTGAGTCCCCTACAGCTCAGCATAACAGCATGGCTTTACTTAAACATGGTTTTTATACTTTTCTGCTGGATGGTTAAGACCAAGGTAAAGCAAGACTTATGCAACAAGAGTTGTAGCTTTTGGGTCTGACAAGGACAGTGAAATCCCCTCAGGATTTATAGTGAGATCCTGTACCTCAGATTGTAGAACCTTTGTCAATGTCAGCCATGTGGATGAGTCATGGCCATTGCTTGGCCAATATGCTCTCTGAGAAAGCCTGAGAGAATGTTTTCTCTCCATGTGACTCTCCTTAGGCAAACTCTACATCATCGATCACTTTCCTCTTTGGCCCCATAATATTTGGGACACTACCGAGTTATATGATGTTACAGTACATATTCTTATATGTTTTGAGTATTAATTGACCTTGGAAGGCTAGGGCCAAAATATTGGCTTTCCTTGCAGCCCTCCTTTTTCTCTAATTTTGGTCTGCAAACTTAGGTTGTTAACCCTCCAGAAGACAAGCTTATTGTTATTATCATACAACATAGGCTGTTAAGCTTAACATCACTATCTGTCTGAATATCAAACATCTTAGGCATAACATGGAACAGGTATTTTTCATCAAGTTTTGATATCTTGAACTTTAAGTTGAATATATGATGAAAAAACATTTAAAAATTAGAATATATTTTAAAAATAGGCATAAATAATTATATAATTCTTCTGTTTACACATAAGTCCAAAAATCTCAACATATACAACCTTGAA
>NW_004524606.1:160634-163275 GCF_000260255.1 Octodon degus
TGCCAGGCAAGCACTTATTCTACTGAGCTATCTCCCTGGCCCTCTAACTCTTCTAAAACATAAAATTATTTAAAATAATAAATATTATTCTAAATTCTATAAATGTATCTTATACATTTTACTATGCTATATTTTTATTATCGTGAAATTAAATATTTTCCAATTTCCTCTTCTTGTACTCAAGGGTTATTTAGAAGGTGTTTTGTTTAATTTCCAAATAATTTTGTATTTTTCATTGTAATGTTTGCTATTAATTTACTATTGTGATAAAATTCTCATAAAATTAAAGCTAATCATTTTGCTATATATATTTCATTAGCATTTAATACATCTAATTGTGGGATCATCATCTCTGTCTATTTCTAAAATATTTTCACCAAGCCTAAAAGGCATCTTTTTGAAGTCATTGTATATTGTCTTTTATGACAATCATTAACTTTTTATCTACATTGGTTTGCCTATTCTAGATATATCTTGTAAAAACACAACCTCTGATCTCATATCTGGATCTTTCACTTAGCATGATATTTTTTTAAGGTTCATCCATGGTGTAGAATGTATGAGTACTTCATGAGTATTTCATGAATAAATAGTATTCCTTGTATGAATATACTCATTCATTAGTTGATGGGCATTTGGCTTGTTTGCATCATTTAGTTATTGTGAATAATGTTTCTTTAAAAAATTTTTTTTTCTGTATTTTAGGGAAGGGTCTACAGCGTGTTCAGATTGGACTCATAGTGATTCTCCTGTTTACAGTCTCTGAAGTGCTGGAATTACAGGCGTGTGCCACCACACCCAGTCTTGTGAACAATGTTTCAATAAATATTTTTGAGCCAGGTTTTGTTTGAATAGTTGATTTTAATTTTTGGGAGCATATACCTACGAATAGAATGATTGGGTCATCTGGTAATTCTATTATTATTCCTTTCAGAAACACTGAATTTCTTCACTGAACTTGAAAAATTTTTCAAGTACTTTTTGTTGTTGTTACTTGTGCTTTTGGTAACAGCTCTAAGATCTATTGCCAAATCTAGTCATGAAGACTCATCATATTTGCTTCAGGTAGAGGAGATTATTCTTTTCCTGTTTTATGGGTTTCGTGCTGTTGTTCAAAATCAAGTCACCACTGACATATGGGTTTACTTCTGGTCCATATATCCACCTCATGGCAGCCTCTCACTTTTGTTCTTTCTCTTTTTTTCTTTCTTTCTTTCTTTCTTTCTTTCTTTCTTTCTTTCTTTCTTTCTTTCTTTCTTTCTTTCTTTTTTTCTTTCTTTCTTTCTTTCTTCTTTTTTTTTGTCCCAGGGGATTGAACTCAGGACATTGCGCTTGCCAGGCAGGCACTTGTTCTACTGAGCTATCTTCCCAACCCCCCACTGTTTTGATTACTGTGGGTTTGCAGTAAGTTTTGAAATTGAGAAATTTGCATCTGAATTTTACTATTACTTTTAAAAGATTATTTTGGCTATTTGGGGTAACTGGAAATTCCATATGATTTCAAAGTCTTTCTCATTTCTACAAATAAGGCCTTTGGAGTTTTGCTAAATATTGCACTGAGTTTGTAGATTTATTTGAAGAATACTGCCATCCTTAACCCATAATAAACCCTGTAATCCTTGAAAATGGATATCTTTTCATTTATTTAAATATTCCTTAATTCCCTACAGTAATGTGATTTACTTTCCAGTGTACAAGTTTTTCAGCTTATTTTTAAAAATAATTTTAATTTATTTTAAAGACTAAAAACAAGAGGAAGAGAAACAAAAGCTAAGCGAGAAACAGGGTAACATATAACAATATACATATTACAGATTTTCAAAACAAGAAAAGCTGATTGAAGGGCTGGGGAAATAGCTCAGCAGAATAAGCACTTGCCTGGCAAACTCAAGGTCCTGAGCTCAATCCCTGGTACCACAAAATAAATAAGTAAATGAATAAAACCCAGCTATTTTAACTCATTTGCCTGGGAGATAGCTCAGTAGAATAAATGCTTGCCTGGCAATTGCAAAGTCCTGAGCTCAATCCCTGGTACCGCAAAAAAAAAAAAAAAAAGAAAAAAAAGAATAACTGATTAACAGTCATTGAAATATTAACTATTTTTATTGTCAGATCTGTTGCTCAGATTAACAGATATAGTTATGCAATATGGGGGATATGGTAGAATACTACCACATGGTTTCAAGAAATGTTAAATTTTGTTCTCTCTCATTTTTTTTTGCTCCCTATTTTTTTAAACAAACATTTACTTTAAAGAAAGTATAGCACTAATTGATATGACATGAGAAATTACACATTTAGAAGACCAAAAAGACCAGAATTTCAAGCATGGTTTTAGTATTACACATTGCTGTCCTCAATGTAGTCGCGTAGTTCTCAGATATCAGCATAGAGAGTTGGTCACAGTGAGATTTCTACTCATTAAATTCTATTTTCAAAAACCTGATGGAGATTCTTAGGACAAGTGCCTCATGTATCTTGTGTGAATAGATTTATGGTTTTGCCCCTGTCTTATCTCCTAACTTTTTTCCTTTCTCACTCTTCATTGTTT
Source organism: Octodon degus (assembly GCF_000260255.1). NCBI lineage: Eukaryota > Metazoa > Chordata > Mammalia > Rodentia > Octodontidae > Octodon > Octodon degus. Next base: position 163,186 of record NW_004524606.1, read on the forward strand.
AATTCTTAAGTTTTGTTTCTTTCCATTTAACTGTGTTTTTTTTCCAAAATTTTATTGATAAACAGCAATGAGACAGTTTCAAATCAAATC
>NW_004524606.1:167781-177080 GCF_000260255.1 Octodon degus
TTCTTACATATACTTAAGCATGACCTATGGACCAGTATGTGGTCTATTTTAGAAAATGACCCATGTGCAGCTGAGAAAAATGTATATTCAGCTGTGTTTGGGTGGGACACTCTGTATATGTCCACCAAGTTCATGTACTTCAAGCTCTGGTTCAGTTCTGTTATTTCTTTGCTAAGTTTTTGTCTGGTTGACCTATCTTTTGGGGATAAGGGGGTGGTAAGGTCTCCTGTTAAGATTGTGGTATTGAATATTAGATTTTTCATGTCCATTAAGATTTGCTTTATATAGTTGGGTGCTCCTGTGTTTCGTGCATACATATTTATGAATGTTACCTCTTCCTCTTGAATTTTTCCCCTAACCAGTATATAGTGGCCTTCTTTATTTCACTTGAACATTCTTGGTTTGAAGTTGAGACTGTCTGAGAATAAGATTGCTAACCTTGCTTTTTTTTGTGGTGCTGAGGCTACTATTATTGTGTTCCATCCTTTGACTTTCAGCCTATGAATGTCTTTATGAGTTAAATGTGTTTCTTGCATACAGCATATTTTTGGATTTTGTTTTCCTAATCCACTGTGCCAGTCTACTTTTCTTAATTGGTGAATTGAGTCCATTTATATTGATGGTTAGAATTGAGATGTATTGACGTATGATTGACGTGTTATTTACCTGTTGTAATTTACTCTTTTGTCTCCTGTGTTTAATTGCTTGGTCTATTTAGTTGGTTGCTTCTGATCTCATTCGTGGAGTTCTGATCATTTTGGTCCCTCTCTAGAACACCTTTCAGTAGCCTGTGTAGGGTTGGCTTTGTCATCATGAAATTGTTAACTGTTCTTTGTTATGAAAGTATTTCACTTCTCCACCAAACTTGAGAGTTTTGCAGGGTATAGTAGTCTGGCCTGGAATTTGTTTTCATAAAGGACTTGAAGTACTCTGCTCCGTGCTCTTCTTGCCTTCATGGTTTGTGAAGAGAAGTTGACCATAATTCTGATGGGTTTTCCTTTGAATGTGATCTGCTTCTTTTCTCTAGCGGCTTTCAGTATATTATTCTTGTGCTGAATTTCTGGGATCTTGACTATTATTTGTCTTGGTGTGTTTTTAATTGCATTTTGGCTACTTGGCATTCTGTATGCTTAGGTTACCTGAATGTCAGATTGTTTCCTCATATTTGGGAAATTTTCTGCTATTACATATGCCCATATTTTAAAATGTCATTTGTATTGACTCCTTCTTTCTCATTGATGCCTATTATTTTCACATTGCTCATCTTTGCATCATCTTGCAGGTGATGGATTATTTTTTCCTGCATCCTGGTTGTTTATAAAAGATCCTTTCTTAACTTTTCACTAGCTGCATCAGCATCTTCAAGATCTGAAACTCTGTCTTCCCTTTCACTTAAATGGTTTTACAAGCGTGTGATTGAGATTTTAAATTTCTCCAAATCTCTTTGACTGTCCTTCATGCAATCTACTTGTTTCTTGTATTGCTCATGCAAGGAATCCGTCATTTTTCTAATCTCCTCTTTTTTTTTTATCAATGTCTTCTCTAGAAGCAGTTATTAATTCTTTTACTGCAGTGTTTTTTTTTCAGATTGATTTTCCTCCCTTTGTTTCTGTAGTTGATTCTTTTCTTCAGATGCTATTATTTCAGAGAATTCTTTTCTTATTTCAGAAAGATCCGCTCTGAGTTACTCTATACCTTTCTGCTGTTGCTTATTTACTATCAACGCTGTTCATTCTTACATTTGAGCTGAGCTGGTAGAAAAGAATTCTGCTCTGATTTCCTGTATGACTTTTTGCTGTTGCTTATTTACTATCAACACTATTAATTCATACATTTGAGCTGAGCTAGTGTCCTCTGCACTTGTTCTGGGTGGGCATTGGGTTTCCTCCATATTTTTCTGTATTTGATTCTTTACTGCAGATGTTATTAATTCAGGGATTTCTTTTTTGATTTCCAATCTGAGTTCCTCCATACCTTTCTGCAGCTGTTTCTTTATTTCAGATGCTGTTGATTCATTGTTTTTAGCTGTGTGATTCCCAATTTGTTCTGTGTTAGTGTCCTCTGCACTTGTTTTGGGTGGGCTTGGTTTCTGAGACTGCATTTTGCTCCTTCTCCACTCTCTGCAGGATTGCAGCTGCAGTGTTTCACGTCAGGCCTGTATGCCAGTCCTGAGCTGGGTCTGGAGGGAATAGGTCGAGTAGGGGTGAGATGCAGCTCTCCTTCACAGTCACTGGGCTTGCTCTGGTGTGGATCTGGGTGTTCCTGGAAGGTAGCAAAATTCCTATTTGGTGGACGGGGCAGGGTAGGTGCTGTGGAGTCATGGTGGGCCTCCCAAGGGGGTTGAAGAGGGTCTCACCCCCGATGCGCTTGGTCTGGGACCACTAGGTCCCACCAGACAGGGTAGCCAGATGCTCTCCCACACACTCACTGAACCTGGACTAGGACTGGATCTGGGAATTGAACACATTTAGAAGACCAAGATGAGATTTATTCAAGCATTGCTTTTGTATTACACATTGCTTCCCTTGATGTAGTGTCTTAGATCACAGATATGAGCATGCAGAGTTAGTTAAGGTGAAAATTCTAACTACTAACTGCTAGTTTCAAAAAACTGATGGAAATTGTTAGTACAATCATGTTAGCCATCCTGTATACATACTTGCATGTTATCCCTCCTTCCTTTTTACCTGTATTTTCTCCTTTCTCTTATCTTCATTGTTTAATCCTTAAATTCAGTTTCTTTCTGTTTTAATATATCTATGATACCTTTCAGGTGTTATTTATACTTTTGGGTTTCATGCTACAGAGACAGTACAGTATTTACACATGTGTGTCTGATTTATTTCACCAGTGAGTATAGCCTCTAGTTTTTCCCATATACCTATAAAGGCTTCTAGTTTGCCAGCATAGCTGGGTAATACTCCATTGTGTAAAAATACCACATCATTTTCATCCATTTCTCAGGTGATGGACATTATAGTTGTTTCCAGTATTTGTCTATGACAAAGTGTGCTGCTATAAACATGGGTGCAAATATATAACTATGGTATGATGATTTTAGTTCTTTTGGGAAAATACTCAGAAAGGGAATAGCTGGATTGAATGGAATTTCCAGTTGTAGGATTTTGAGAAGGCTACACATGGATTTCCATAGTGGTTGTACCAATCTACATTCCCACCAACTGTGGAGAAGGGTTCCTTTATCCCCACAGCCTCTCCAACATTTGTTGGTTGATCTCTTTATTATAGCCATTCTTTTTGGGATGAGATGGTGTCAGTATTGTTTTAATTTGCATTTCATGAATGGCTAGTTATGTGGAGCATATTTTCATGTATCTATACCCTTCTTTAATTTTGTCCACTGAGAAGTGTGTGTTCATCTTCGATGCTCATTTCTGGACTGGGTCTTTAAATTTTGGGGCCCTAATGTTTTTTAGTTCTTTATAAATTCCAGAGAGCAGACCTTTGCCTGATTGCTTATTAGTTAAGATTGTTTTCCCAATTTGTGGGTTATCTTTTCACTCTGTTGGTAATTTCTTTTTACATGCAAAAACTTTTCAATAAGAGGAGGTCCCAGTTGTTAATTCTTTCAAGTATTACTTGTGCGATTTGACTTTTGTTCATGAACTCTTTACTTACCCATATGTCTTCAAGAGTTCCTCCTACTTTCTCTTCTAGCATATACAGTATCTCTGTTTTAATGTTTAGGTCTTTAATCCATTTTGACTTTAGCTTAGTGCATGGTGATAGATCTGAGTCAAGTTTTAGTTTTCAGCATGTAGATAGCCAGTTTTTCCAGCATCATTTGTTACAGAGGCTATCTTTCTTCTAGTAAGCATGTTTGGCCCCTTTGTCAAAGTTAGGGTGGCTGAGAGTGTTTGAAGAGGCTTCTGCATCTTCTAATCAATTCCATTGATCCTCAGGTCTATTTTGTTGCCAATACCATGCTGATTGTATCACAGTAGCTTTGTAGTATAATTTCAAGTCAGGAATTGTAATGCCTTCTGCCTCATCTTTGTTGCGCAGGATTGCTTTTGCTATTCTAGGTCTTTTCTGGTTCCAAATAAATTTTTGGAAAGATTTCTCTAGGTCTGTGAGGTATGTTGGTGGAATTTTGATAGGGATTGCATTAAATCTTTATAACAATTTTGGTAGTATGGCCATCTTCACAACGTTGGTTCTTCCTATCCAGAAGCAGGGAATATCTTTCCAGTTTCTGAAATTCTCTACAATCTTTTTTTTCAGAGAACTGTAATTTTCATTGAACAGATGTTTGAGTCCTTTAGTTAGATTAATTCCAAGGTATTTTATTTTCTGCGATGCTATTGTAAAAAGTAATGTTTCTCTAATTTCCCTGTCAATGTGTTTGTTGTCTATGTAGATAAATGCTATTAACTTTTGAGTACTGACTTTGTATCCTGCTATGCTACTGAATTTCTGTGTTAATTCTAGTAGCTTCCCGGTGGAGTATTTTGGGTCTTCCAAGTAAAGTATCATGTCATCTGCAAATAATGATAATTTAACTTCTTCTTTACCTATTCTTATTCCTTTTGTTTCTCTCTCTTATCTAATGACTCTACCTGATGATTCCAGAATTATATTGAATAAGAGTTGTGATAGAGCACATTCTTGTCTTGTTCCAGATCTGAGAGTAAAGATTTCAGTTTTCCCCCCTTTAGAATTATGTTAGCCATTGGGTTTTCATAGATGGCTTTTACCAGATTGAAGTAGAGGTCATCTATTTCAATTATTTGTAGGATTTTGTACATGAATGAGTGCTGGAGTTTGTCAAAAGCCTTTTCTGCATCAATTGAGATGATCATGTGATTTTTGGATTTGGCTCTATGGATATAGTTTATTACATTTATAGATTTTCGAATATTGAACAATCCTTGCATCCTCGGGATGAATCCCACCTGATCATGGTCTATAATCTTCTTTGATGATTTGCTGTATTCTATTTACTAGGATTTTGTTGAGGATTTTGGCATCTTTGTTCATGAGGGAGGTTGGCCTGTAGTTCTCTTTTTTGTTGTGTCTTTCCCTGGTTTTGGATTCAGTATACTACTTGCCTCCAGGAATGATTTTGGGAGGACTGCTTCCTTTTCAATTTCATTAAAGAGTTTGAGGAGTATTGGGATTTTATCTTCTGTAAATATCTTTTAGAGTTCAGTTGTGAATCTGTCAGGACCTGGACTTTCCTTTGGTGGTAGGTTTTTTAAAAATTATATTTAGTATTTCATTGGCTGTTATTGGATTTTTGAGAATGGTTATATCTTCTTGATTCAGTTTGGTACTTTGTAGCTTTCTAGAAATATGTCCACTTCTTCTGTGTCTTCTGTTCTGTGAGAGTAAAGATCTTAGGGTGAAATAGCTATTAAAATCATCACTAGCTATTGATGATCTTCTGAATATCCACAGAGTCCTTTGTTATTTCACACCTTTCATTCATTATTGCTTGTATTTGAGTTTTTTCTTTTCTCTTTTTGATGATATTAGCTAGGGGGTTATCAATTTTATTTAATCTTTCAAAGAATCAGCTTTTTATTCTTTAATTCCTTGAATTATTTTCTTCATGTCAAGTGAATTAATTTCTGCCCTATTTTTAAAATTTCCTCTTATCTTTGGGCTTTGGGTTTTGTTTGCCCTTCCTTTTCTAGACGTTTGAATTGTAACATTAGGGTGTTTATTTGTTCTCATTCTGTTTTCCTAATATGTGAATTCACAGCTATAAATTTACCTCTAATAACTGCTTTCTTCATCGCATCCCATAAATTCTGATAAGTTGTGCTTGAATTTTCATTGAATTGTAGATATTGTTTAATTTCTTCTTTAATTTCATCTGTGACCCATTGGTTGCTGAGTAGGGTGTTTAATTTCCATGTATTTATGTGGTTTTTCTGGTTTCTTTTGTCATTGATTCCCAGTTTCATTGCATTGTGTCAGACAATATGCATGGGATAATTTCTGTTTTCTCGCACATATTTAAGCATGACATATGGACTAGTATGTAATGTATTTTAGAAATTGTCCCAAGTGCAGCTCACAAAAATGTATATCCAGCTGTCGTGTGGAACACTCTGTATATGTCCACTAAGTCCTTTCTTCCAAGTTGTAGTTCAGTTTTGCTACATTTTTGCTAATTTTTTGCCTACTTGATGTATGTTTTTCAGATAAAGGGGTGTGAAGGTCTCCTGTAAAGTTTGTGGTATTTACTTTTTTTTTTCAAAATTTTATTGATAAACAGATAGCAATGAGACAGTTTCAAATCAAATCGGAAGTACAGATTAAACAAATAACACCTGCATATATTCTTCTTAGTGGTTAATTGCTGTACAAGAAAGTTTGTTGTATTGAATAGTAGGTTTTTCATGTCCATTAAGATTTGTCTTATATAGTTGGGTGCTCCCGTGTTTGGTGTGTACATATTTGTGAGTTTTTACCTCTTTCTCTTGGATTTTCCCCTAATCAATATATATGGCCCTTTTAATTTCATTTGATCATTCATGGTTTGATGGTGAGACTGCTTTTTCTAAGGTCTGGGGCATGTAGTATTGTTTTCTATCCCTTGACTTTCAGTCTATGCATTTCTTTATGAGTTAAGTGTGTTTTCTGTATACAGAATATTGTTGGATTTTGCTTCCTAATCCACTGTGTCAGACTATTTCTTTTAATTGGGCGAATTGAGTCCATTGATATTGATGGTTATAATTGAGATGTATTGACTTATGATTAACATGTGATTTACTGCTGTTGTTTACCCTGTTTTCTCCTGTGTTTAATTGTTTGCCCTATTTGTTGATTTATTTATGTTCTCATTCATGGAGTTCTGATCATTTTGGTCCCCCTGTAGAATATCTTTTAGTAGTCTGGGTTGGCTTTGTCATCATGGAATTCTTAATTGTTCTTTGTTATGGAAGTACTTCACGTCTTCATCAAACTTGAAATAGTTTTGCAGGGTGTAGTAGTCTGGCCTGGAATTTGTTTTCAAAGAGGACTTGAAGTACTCTGCTCCATGCTCTTCTTGACCTCATGGTTTATGAAGAGAAGTCTGCTGTTATTCTGATGGGTTTTTCTTTAAATGTGATCTGTTTCTTTACTCCAGCAGATTTTTAGTGTATTGTTGTTGTGCTGGATTTCTGGGATCTTGGTTATTATATGTCTGGGTGTGTTTTTAATTAGGTTGATGTTCTTTGAGATTCTGTATGTTTCTGTTACCTGAATGTCAGATTGTTTCTCCATATTTGGGAAGTTTTCTGCTACTACTTCTGCCCATATTATTTTTATATCATTTGTCTTGACTCTTTATTTTTTGTTGATGCATATTATTCTCACATTCTTCATCTTTGCATCTTCTTGCATGTGATGAATTATTTTTTCTGCATCTTAGTTTTTTTTTTTTATTTCATGGAAGGATGTATATGGTGTTCAGGGTCTCACTACTAGATCATACTCTTAGTGATCTGCCTGTTTATAGTTTCCCAAAAAAGCTGTGATTACAGACGTGTGCCACCACACCCAGTCTCAATTTCTGTCTAAGCACTCCTGGAGTATGGGTGCCTGGCAGTATGACAGGCCCAGGAATGGATCCCCTGGTCCCTGTGCCTGTTTATACGCACTTTAATCCACTGAGCTATTTGGCTGGCTCCATCCTAGTTGTTTTGAAGAGATTTTTTCTTCCCTTTTCACTAGCTGTAATGTCATCTTCAAGATCTGAAACTATCTTCACTTCAAACAGTTTCACAAGCTTGTGATTGAGATCTTCCATTCCTCTATATCTCTTTGATTCCTCTATATCTTCATGTGATTTATTTCTTTCCTATATTGCTTATTCAAGGCTTCCATCATTTTTCTATACTCCTCTAATTTTTTATCAGTGTCTTTAGAAGCAGTTATTAATTCTTTCATTATAGTTATCCTTTATGTTTCTACTTCAGAGATTATTTCTGATCTGATTTCCTTTATATGTTTCTGCAGTTGATTTTTTCCTTCGGATGCTACTAATTCAGAGATTTCTTATTTCAGAAGATATTTCTGATCTGATTTCCTCTATACCTTTGGCAGTTTTTCTTTTTTCACTTCACACTCTATTAATTCAGACATTTCTGCGTGATCCCCACTTTCTTCTGTAGTAGTGTCTCCTGCATCTGTTCTGGGTGGACTTGGGTCTTGAAATTGCATTTTGCTTTTTCTGTTTGTCATTTTGTATAGCACTGTCCTCTGACCTTTGGTATATAGCTTTGGTATAGTTATAACCTTAGCACCTACCAAAATTCTTACCCAAGAAGGATTATATGATTAAGGCAGTTATAGTTTTGTATTTACAGAACTACATTTAGGAACACTAATAATGGGTAGTGATATTTAGCAGTTGACTAGCTTTTGTAATTTATTTTTTATTTAATTTTATTTTTTTGACATCAGTTATTTTTATTTTAAAGAAAGAAAAAAAAATAAAAACAGTGGTACCAAATCTCAAAACAAGATTTTAGGAGAGTAACAATGGTTAGCACATTGTGTATTGTTATTGCCAAAGTAGTTTCTCATATTACAAGATATAGGCAAGAAATAATAAATAAACAACATAGGTACAAACCTCCATTTTTTTTAAGTCAACAGAAAATGGAAATATACTTTTTAAAGTTTCTAATACTAGGAGAAGATATACAATGTCTTTTTAAATAAGTTGTAAGTCAAAGATACAGTATAAATCTTAGAAAAAAATTAAGATTAAGAAATATTCAGAAAATTAAATGCTTCAAAACAATTGAACTAAGAAAAAGTTTTCATGATAGCAAAGAAGTACTAAGAGTAAAACATAAGAGAAATACTGGAATGGCAAATAAATGACCAGCACTTCTAACAGTTTGAGGATAGGATATCGCACAAAGTTCTAGTGTGTTGTGAACATGCAGAATGACCGTAACAGTTAATGGTGGCTAGGTGTCATTTGTGGAACTGAGCTACAGCTATTTCTTTGAAATCCACCCTGTAGACTCAGGTGGAATCATGACTCATCAAGTGGAAGAGAAGTCCATTTGTAGAGTGCTAATGGAAATATTCTGCTGCTGAACACAAAAGAATAACTGAAAGACTACTATTGTATACCTCTTATTCTCCTCTGTTTGCCTTATTTGGTGGGTTCTTTCCATTCTCATTCATGGGGATGTGATCAATTTGCTCCCTCTCTAGAACATCATTTAGTAGTCTATGTAGGCTTGGCTTTATCATCATGAAATTCTTTAGTTGTTCTTTGTCGTGGAAATATTTCACTTCTCCATTATATTTGAAAGATAGTT
>NW_004524606.1:177848-190980 GCF_000260255.1 Octodon degus
CTATTATTTCAGAGATATCTGGTGTGTGATTTCCAGTTTCCTCAGTGCTAGTGTCTTCTGCATTTGTACTGGGTGGACTCAGGGCCTGAGACTGCATTTTCTTTCTTCTCTGTGTCATTTTGTAGACCACTGTCTTCTGACCTTTGGTGTAGAGCTTAGATAGAGTTATTACCTTAGCACCACATCCGGATCTATGAAGTTCGGATTCTTCCAGGTGGGTGTTGTTTGGATCTGGCTGCTGTGCTCCACTTCTTTCTGCTGCAGGCTTTAGAGTTGAACCCTTTGTGTCTCTCTGGCAAGATGTTCTGCTCTTGAATCATCTGGGTGGGTCTTGCCTCTAGCCACTTTGCAGGGAGTTCTGCTGAAGGGCTCCCTGCTGGGCCTGCAGCCTGGGTCAAATGAGGATCTGCGGGCCCCGGGTCATCTCCTTTACTCCCTGGGCCTGCGCTCTGTGTCTATTTAGGATCCGGAAGGCCCTGGGTCATCTCACTCACTCTCTGGGCCTGCGCTCTGGGTCTGTTCAGGATCCCGCTGCCCCGGTCATCTCCCAGCTTTTGTAATTAATTGGTTTGTATTTTAGACAGTAATAGCAAGCAATATATCTGTATAGCTCAGCAGATATTAAATTGGGACTTTGTTAGTTCCCCCAAATTCTGTCTGCTCACCTCCCTTTGATGTACCTGGTGTCTTCCAGTCAGACTAGATCAGTCTGGTTATCTTTTGTCCCCTCTGTCAGTCAAGAGAGAATGTGGAAGGATGCTGTTATAAATCTGGGTCTAGAGAAGTGCCTCAGCTTACTGGGTGCACATCTATAAAGTGTCAATTTGTCCCGATGTGCCTTGCTTGGGTCTAGCTGCTGTGTTTAGCTTTTTCCTGCTTCAGCCTGTGTAAGTGAACCCACTGTGCCCCTCTGGCAAGGTGTTCTGCTTCTGGATTAGCTGGGAGGTTCTGGCCCCTAGTCTTTCTGCAGGGACTTCACCTGCAGAGTTTCACACCAGGCCTGTATGCCAGGTCTGGGCAAGGTCCAGAGGGGTCTGGTGGGCATGGTGGAGCTTAATCTCTCCCACACACATGTCAGGCCTTTGTTGGATTTGGAGGTGTCTGGTGGGTGACTGAGCAGAAGCTCTCTCACACACATGCTGGGCCTGGGCTGGGTCTGGAGAGGTCCGGAGAGTAGGGCAGATGGTCTCAGTCATTTCCTTTTTTACCTGAAAGTTTATTTTTGATCTGATTTTCTCCATAGCCTGATGGGGTTGTTTCTTTACTTCAATTGCTATCATCTCTGAAATTTCAGGTGTGACTTCCAAGTTCTTCTATGATCTTGTCTCCTGTACTTGTTTTTGGGTGTGCTAGAGGTCTGAGATTGCCTTTTGTTCCTTCCTTTCATCATCTTTGAACCCCCATTGTTCTGTCTGACTCTGTAGTGATGGTAGGGGTGGGGGTGTGTGTGAACAAGGCTCTCTGGAGAGTGGGAGGGCAGGGTAGGCTCACCAAATCTCCTGCTGTGTGGGTTCAAAATAGCTTCTACCTTGGTGATGGCTGGGAGCAAGCCCCCACTCAAGAAGGATCTGATGATGGTGAATGCAGGCTGAAGTCCTACAAGACTCTTAATTGTGGCTTGCTGCAGGGTACAGCTCACCAGGCTCCTGCAAGTTCCTGTGGCAGTGTTCTAGGCACCTGGTTTCAGGTTTACTTAATGATGATAAATGGTAGTGGCTCAGCTGAGTTCTGGCAAGTGTAGTTGGTGAGGCTGGGAAAGGGCCACTGGGTCTCCTGGCAGTCTTCCAGGTGAGGCTGGGTGGCTGCAGCTCAGCCAAGCTCAGGCAAGGGTGAAGGGAGGGCAGGGCAAGGCACACCTGGTCCTGCTCATAGTCTTCTGGGTGAGGGGAAAGCAGGGAGTCAGACAAGCTTCCGTAGGTATGGGGTTTGAGCTAGTTCTACCAGGTCTCTCTGGCAGTCTTTAGGGTGAAGACAGGTTGCTGGGACTCAGAAGAACTCTGGCCATGATGAGGGGGTGGGGTGGGGTTAGCGCTTTCTTGTTTTTAGATGTAGGCTCCCATATTATAAAATATCTGCCTAGAACAATTGTTTCTGTATCCTAAATGTTTTGGCATGCTGTGTTCCTTTTATTTGTATGTCTATGTCTCATTTAATGCCAGGGAACTGCATACTACAGTTGACTTTGTTGAGGTTTGATGCTCCAGTAGCCTCTTAGTTTTTACTTTTTACATTTAAATTTGTGTTATTAAAACAATACAGTATACATTGGGGGCTTGGAAATCTCTCTTCTACCTAGCTAGCTCCTCCAGATGGATTCTTGTCTACTAGTTATATATTACTTAGTGGCTCAAAATATGCCTGGCAATAGTTACCAACTAGGTGTATAGGTAAGCACTGGAAGGTAGGTGAACCACATTTTATTGTTGCACTGTACCTTGAACATTGGCTTAGATTTATATGTTGGAGGATATGGTTGTAATGTCAGGATCCTAGAGTCTCTGTCTTAGATTGGCAGTATGAAAGAGGTTTTAGTGGAAAAATTAGTAAGGACTTTCCACTCTCTAGATCTAGATAGATTGTCTTTTCACCTGCAGATTTCTTTCTTTCAAGTAGCCCTTTCAACCATAAATTGGGGAATTGGACACGTGAGAAGGTGGGATTAAGTTCAGTGTTGCCAGTGTGGGTCTCAAGTTTTTATTTTGACCTAGACCCTAAGCATTATATAGCCAGAAATCTCAGTGTTGCCACAACACTCATTCATTTTTTAAAATCAGAGCATCCATTTGGAACAGTTTGAATTTGTTTTACCAGGTATAATGCTCAAGCTACAGATAGAAGTTCTTTTGACTTTTGGTTTATGAGTTTGAGTTGATTGATAAAAGGAGTTGAGACTGAGGTCCAGCTGCAACTGTGAAAAGAGTTGCTGCAAACACACACTGAGGAAACAGACATCCTGATGACAATTCATTTTTTTTTTTAAAAAATTATACTCACTGGATCAATCAATTTACCTGCCAGCACTTTCCAAAGCAAGACAACCTCACCTACTTCAAAAGAGACATTTAAGCATCATTAACTGTAATGAGATTAGATCCTAATAAGACTTTATTACTCCTCATAAAGTATATATTTTGCTGGTAGCTGGTATGCCACAAAAGAGTCTGTCCTAAATGAGAGAAACCCAACTTTACTTGACAGAGTAAATGAATGTGACACATTTTATAAAGCAGTATCTTTCATTTTTATGTTGTTTGTTGACATTTTCATCTTCTGAATTCTACAGCACATCACTAGTGTTGATTTCTGGGTCATTCCCATAATGTAGAGAACATTTCATAAGAAGATAGAATTTTCTAAAAGCATTGCATTAATTGACCTAAATTAATGTTTCCAGCGTTGCTGGTAAATAATTAGCTATATCTGTTTTACTCATGTGATTTAACTGATTTCAAAGAAGATAGAAGGCTGTGTTACTCTGCATATGCTAGTGGCATGGACCACTGTACTCTTCTTTTTGGAATTTTGTCTTTTATTTTTTCATCCTATATGAAACAGAGTTAATACAGTTAGTGTGACTTAAGACTGAAAAAATTCCTGGCTGTATAGATTCACTACAAATCTGCTATGGTTTCTTATTCCTATCATGTTGAACAAGTGTTTATAGGGCCAGAATAGAGCATTTTCAATATTATGTTCTTTCCCAGACAGAGTTTACTTAGCTGAATTTGAAGATAATATAATTTCAAGAGATTCATGCAGCCACAAGAAATGTAGGAATCTTACTTCTGCTGGAGAGAGAAAGGAGCAAAGTGATGAAAAGCTCAGAGTGGGCTGTAGACTGGTAAGGATTCACATCTGGCTTCCATCCCATTACCTTGATAATCTAGGTAATCAACATCCCCTTTTTAAGTCACTTTCTTCAAAATATCAAATGGAATCCATCCTTAGACTAAGTATGATGAGGTTTCTGAAGCTGAAAAAAGGAACCTAACTCACCTTTATTGTAGAATAATTTTTCAGGTTTGCTGACTCCCATCACAGAAAAAGAATTTTGAGAACTAGTCAATAAGAAACATGGGAAGGATTTTTCTTAGGCATAAATTAAAAGGTATATACTTAAAAAATGGAGCAAATGCTTCTGAGAGGGGTACTTATTTCCTGGGAACAGAAAATATTTATACTTCTTTTGAGAAGGTAGAAACCCTAGGAAAAGATGTCCCTTCACTGCATAGAATGGTAATAACCTATACTATAGATATGGGTCCAGTTTTTTTTTAAATAGGTAATATAAATATACTTTGCATTTCCTAAACCTGTTAATTTATTTTAGGATTAGGCTTTTACTTTTTGCTTCCTCAAGTCAATTTATAAATTTTTAGTATTCGTGAGGAATTTTATTTATTTATTTATTTATTTATTTATATTTTATTGTAATTTTATTTTATTTTGAAGAGTAAAAACAAAAGCAAGAAGAAAGATCAGATAAAAAGACAGAAGGAGGGTAACATATACTAATACATATTTTAGAGTTTTTCAAAAGGAAAATAGCTGATTAACAGTGGTTGATATATTATCTATTTTTATCAACAACTCTGTTGCTCAGTTTACTAGATATGTAAGATTGGACATGCTATTATACATTACCACTTGCTTTCAAGAAATCTTAAATTTTTGTTCTTGTCTATTTTAGATGTGCTCATCTGGACCTAGATGCAACCAAGGGAATGCTGTTACGGGTTATGCTGGGTAACCTTGACTAAGGCTCCAAAGTTATAATCGTCATACAAGTATTGTTTTTTGGTTATGATTTTTCTGTAATCTTTTTACCTATCTTTTGCTTCTGTCTTTTTGCAGAGGCTACCTTCATGGAGTCTTCCTTATATAGAAAGATGTAGAGGATTAAACACTAAGCATGAAGTGTAGTGTCTGTTTCTGTCACAATGATGAAGTTATCCCTAAACCCTGAATTCTTGACAACCCCAAGACAGGCTAGTTTGCCAATGATGAGGGGCAGTTTGCAGGTTGACTATAACTGCTTTTATCCTTTTCCCTAGAAGGGTAGCAAATTAATGGCAGTTCCCACCAGCCAGAATTCGAGGCTTTTTCTTTAAAGGAAGTTTGCCTGCATTCTCAGGGCCTTATGCCAGGAACTCTGTGTTAAGTAGCTACCTGACTCAAAATGTTTGTTTCTCCTCCATGATCTCCCATTGGTCTTACTAATGGGGAGAGTCTGAAGGCACTCCTAAGAACTTGTAGGCAGCCCAACACATTTCTAACATAAATAGTCCTGTTGACTTAGTCCAATTAGACTCTCTGGCTAATTATCCTGGATAGTTATGTTGCTTTCTGCTTTGGTCTGTGTAATACCTTTTTGTAACTATTTCTATGCTACTTACTTACCTCTTTTGTAGTTGGAGAAACTAATAGATTCTTCACAAAAATGCTGTAAAGTGCATAAAATAAAACACTTAGGCTCCAGTGGAAATAAATTGCATTGTTACCAGAATTAAATAATTACACTTTATGTCATTATTCAATTCATATCTATTGATATGAATGTAGTATAAAATCTAATAAGCATTCTGAGTTTGAAGTATAATCATATAATATTTCCAAACACCTGCAGTAATTGAAATAAACTATGAAAATATATGATGTCTGTTCTGATGGTATCTGTCATTAAAAAAGACACAGGTAGTTAATTTCATAATAGTTTGTAGCCTTCATTCATAGTAGAGGCACATATTCAATAATTAATCAGACATTAGTGCAAATAAAGACATATTTCTTCCCCTATGCAAATTCATAGACTACTGAATTTTTGAAGGTTGAAGTATTCTTATCAAAGAGAGTCATTTTCTTCTTTAGACAGACTCATGGCAAAAAATCAGAAAAACTTCACAAAATCTTGATAGTTGCCTTGGTTCTAAGTGTAGTGGTAAAAGTAGGAGATATTGTTTAAGAGCTATGGGTGTTAAGACAGATGTTGGGTACAGAGCAGTGATTGAATGTGTCTAAAAGGTGAGGTGTGCCATGCAGTGCTTGGTGCCTTAGAGAAATTTTCTTTACTTCTTTTTTAAAAGGGAAATGTCTAAAGTGTCATGTCCCCAATGATTTACTCACAAGTCTTCCTCTACTGTGCCTGGAAGGTGTGAGGGCCATAAGGCTCTCTCACTTTTCTGGTGCGTTCTTTGTGAGAAAATTGATGATGAAATCTATTTCTTGATATCTGTGTGGTGGTAAAGAAGTGATGTTAATACTTTTTCTTAATTGATTTAGAATAATGGCTTTCAGGTTCAGAAAACAAACTCAGAGTGATATAGGTATCTTACATTGTATTCAGCTTACAACCCCCAAACACACAATCAAAAATTTCATGCACACATACCATTTGTCTCCTTCCTAGTCTATGTCAATCAACCTATCTTCCATACATGTCTTGGAATGTCACTTCCCTAGATGGTTAAGTCACATCCTCTTTGATTGAAGGGGATATCAGAAAATAGAAAGATACCCCTGCTCATTGATAGGCAGAACCAATATCGTCAAAATGTTCATACATCCAAACCTGTCATATTAAATATATTGCAATTTTAACAAAATACCAATAACATTCTTTACAGAACTGGAGAAAGAAATTCTAAAATTTATATGAAATGGGAAGAAACCTAGAATAGCAAAGTTAATTCTGGGCAACAAGGGAAGTCACAATCTTAGACTCTAAGTCATACAATGAAGCTACAGTGATAAAAAAAATAGTATGGTCTTCAAATTTTAGGGGTCTGATTTTAAAAAAATGTTTATAGGATATGGCCTAACTAGAATTCTTTTGTCTGGACAGTTGGCTACATTTTTTTTCCAAATTTGTAGGGTTTTTAAAATAAATTCTTTTGATGATTTCTTTTCTTTTTTAAAAAGTTGGTTAATGGTATTTTAATACTTATTATACAGTGATAACACATTCCAAGTAACACAGTTCTCTGATGTATACTTACACCATTTACAATGTTTTTCCTTTTTATAAACTTAGAAATTCAAGAGAATAGGTCTTCAGGTTAAAATACAAGGTGTTGCTTTTGCTGTTTTTATGTAAAAAGCTTCTCTGTGAGTTTTTAAAAAATGTAGGCCTAGATAGGCCTGCTTGTCATATCCATATGGCTCCAGCTTGGGTTTTTCTTTCTAATTTATGTGCAGAGGCTTTATTCTTCATAATATTGACCAACTGATACTATTGTTTGGTGATAAGATTAAGTTACATCTATAGCAGGCCAAAATGAAAAACATATGCAAGTTTTTCTATTTTCCTTTAATATGGATTCCTCATTGGACACTGCTTTTTACTCACTTCAAAGCCATATACCCTTTCAGCTCCTAAAACTATGATACTAGGTAAAATAAGCCTGGACATATAATTCAAAAGGGCAACTGCTGGAATGACCTTTCATTTCAGGCATACATTGATAGGTTTTCCATGTGAGCTGGGAGAATATGTGTATTCTTTTTACTGATTAGAAAGTTCTTAACAAAGAGAATTTGTGTTTTGGAGATAGGGTCTTGCTATGTAGTCCAGGCTGGTCTTGAACTCATTTTGTAGCACAGGCTGGCCTCAAACCTGCAGCAATTTTCCTGCCTCAGCCTTCTGAGTGCTGGGATAACAGGAGTACTAGGATTGCAAGTGTGCGCCACCATACCCTGCATAACAAAGGGAATTGTTTTGTCTTTTTAATTTATACTTTTTGAGATAATTATTCTACTTGACCAGGTCTATTAGGTCCTTTCTCTGGGTAAATATCTTGAAGTATTAAAGCAATCACAATGAAAAAAAAGCCAATAAAGTTCCTATTATCCTTAGGGCTTTAAGCCAGTTGGGATAATGTGGGAAGAGAAAAACTTCCACATGTAACACTATCCCTATACCTATTATTACTGTGATTATAGCTTCACTGAGTCTTTCAGAAATGAGGAATGCAGACTATGAAAACACGGAGCTATATTGTTAGCTAAATTTAGGTAGGCTGGCTTGGCTGGACTACCTTCTGTCAGAACAAATCCCCACTTGACCCCTCCAAAAAAGGACAGGAAACTGGCTCCATAAGCCATCGGAGTAAAAGCCAATACAGGGATATAAGACTTTGTCATGACCATGATTAGTGGTGGAACAATGAAGGGGATTAGTCCCACCAGAGTTACATACACTGCTGGCCTTGGGCTTTCAGGCAGTAAGTGATGGTCACTGGTGGCCTGGCTGGAAGAACTTCTTGTTTTTGCTTCTTCTTTAAGTTTCATGGGGATGTATGGTAGCACTGTGCCTCACTCATGCGCATTGGAAATGATGGAAAACACCAAGGCCTTGGACATGAAGGGGAAAAGTTATGCTGGAGAGATGTCTTGAGGACAAGCCTATCTGTTCTCCTGCTGGCTCCTATTCTCACTGTGAAAGCACACTTCAGTACCTTTGAAGATGCTTGAGAAAAATCTCTGAATGAAGTGAAGCATCGTGTTTCCTACTGACAGCCTTTTTCAGGAAGATGCCAAATAGTTCTGATTAACATATTGTTATAGTTTAGTAGAGGGACTGAATCAGCAGCATGTTGCTCAGTTTGGAGGCCACAGGTGCAACCCTCACAGCAGTGGTGGCCCAGATTCTTGCCAAGGTTTTGTGGTTGATGATTTCTTTTAATGTGCAGAAACTTCAAAAAGATGAGATACCAGTTGTTGAATCTTTGAAGTATTTCCCTTGCAGTTTGATTTTTGTTCATGAACTCTCTACCTACTCCTTTGAGCTCAAAATTTCTACCTACTATCTCTTCCAGAAGATTTAATGTTTTAATTTTAAATTTTTGATCCATTTTGACTGTAGTTTTGTACATTGTGATAGGCATGGGTCTACTTTAAGCCTCTGGCATATGGAAAGCCAGTTTTTCAAGAACCAGTTATTAAAAAGTCTATCTTCCAGTGAATATGTTTGGCTCCTTTGTCAAACAAAAGGTAACTGAATGTGTTTGTAGTTGTGTCTGTATCTTCAAATCTGTTCCACTGATCCTCAGGTCTGCCTTTTTGCCAGTGCCATGCTAATTTTATCACAGTAACTTCATAGTATAATCCAAGTCTGAGATTTTGATGCCTCTTGGCTTTCCTTTTTTACCCAAGATTGCTTTGACTATTCTATGTATCTTCTGGTTCCAGATGATTTCTAGGAATGTTTTCTCTAGATCTATGAGGTATAGTAATGGTACTTTAGTAGGGATTGCATTGACCCTGTGTAACAATTTTATGAGTATGGCCATTTTCACAATGTTGTTTCTTTCTTTCCAGGAGCAAGGAATATTTTTCATTTTCTGAAATTCTCTGCAATCTCTTCTTTTTCAGAGTACTGTAATTTTTACTGTATAGATCTTTTACTTCCCTTGTTAGACTAATTCCTTAGTAGTTCATTATTTTATATATTATTGTGTAAGGTGTGGTTTCTCTAATTTCCCTCTCAGTGTGTTTTTTTGTTTGTGTGCAGAAATTTTATGGATTCTTGAGCATTGAATTTGTATCCTGCTATACTACTGAATTTGTTTATTAAATCTAGAAGTCTTCAAATATCCAGTAAAAAATGATCATCTGAAATGACTATACACTCGTCTGATGAAGAAATACAAAGGCAAATAAATATATGAAAAAGTGTTCAACATCATTGGCCATTGGAGAAATGTAAATTAAAACAATACTGAGATTCCATTTCACCCCAGAAAGAATGAGTATCATCAAGAAGTCAACTGATAACAAATGCTGGAGAGGCTGTGCAGAAAAAGGAGCCCTTCTCCACTGCTGATGGGAGTGTAGATTGGTACAACTATTATGGAAATCAGTGTGAAGATTTTAAAAAAACAACAACTTAGATTAGAGGTCTCATTCAACCCAGATAGTGGCCTTTTGGGTATTTTTTGAGAAGAACTCAAAACATCCTATCACAGCGATATATGTGCCCCTATGTTTATAGCAGCACAATTTGTAACAGATAAATCTTGGAAAAAACCCCAAAATGCTCATCAACTGTGGAATTGATTAAAAAAACATGGTATTTTTGTGCAATGGAGTATCACTCAGATGTAAAAAAGATATATTGAGGCTTTTATAGGTAAACAGATCCATCTAGAGACTGTAATTTCTTTTTGTTTTTTAACAAATTTTTTTTTTTTTGGCAGAACCAGTGATTAAACTCTGGTCCCTGCACTTGCTGGGCAAGTGCTTATTCCACTGAGCTATCTCCCCAGCCCCGATACTGTAATATCTATAGTCATAAGAAATAAATCAGATCTATATGTGTACACATTGTATTGTCTTGTTGGTATAAAAACTTGAATGAGTAGAATCTGAAAGGTATAATAGATAGTGTGAAAGTGAAAGAAACTGTTCAAAGGGGAGGAACAACTGGAATAAGGGAAAGGAGAAAATAAAGAAAAAAGAAATGGAAACAAATATACATTTGTATAAACAGGATAGCTTGAATAATTGTACTCCTGATTTCTGCTGGTCTATTGAAAGGAGTAGTTAATTTTTAATTTTTTTTCTTTTTCATTTTTAAAAACTTTTTGGTCAATTTTGTTTGCTTATATCTGCTAATCTAAATAACTAATTTGAAGACAATAATATGCAATATAACAACCACTGTTGAATTTCTATTATTCTGGTTAGTGAAATTCTGTATCATTTCTAATTTTTTAAACTATTTCTTATTCTCTTAAGAAATAAAAACTAAATAAAATAAGCACTTGAAAACAGCATGGTATTGGCAAAAACCAGTTTCACTGAACAATGAAGCAATAGAAGATACAAAAACACCTCCAGACACAGTCAGGTATGCTATTTTTGACAAAAGGGCAAGATTTCTTTGTTGCAGAAAAGATAGTCCTTAACAATGGTGTTGGAAAAACTGGCTAGCCACATGGTAAAGGCAAAATATAGAACAGTATCTCTCATCATGCACTAAATTAAAATCAAAATAGATTTAAAAATCTAGATATTAAAACAGGAACATTCTTGTGGAATACAAATAGTTAAACTCTTAAAGAAATAGGTCTAGACAGGCTTTTTGAGCAAAACCTCAGTGTGCAAGAAATAATACCAAGAATCAACAAATAGGATCACATCAAATCATCAAGCTTCTGTACAGCAAAGAAAATCACTAAAAAAACTAAATCAAAAAACTAAAATAAGGATTACATTTGGCCCAGTTATTCCCTTTCTAGGTATATTTCCAAAAAAGTTAAATATATCCTACTATGGTGATGTATGCATGTCCATGTTTATAGCAGCATAATTCATAATTCAGAGTTAAAAGACAACTTACAGAATAGGTAAAAAAATTTCCCAGCTACTTCTCAGACAAAGGATAAATACTACCATGTATGAAGAATTAAAAAAATTAGACCCCCAAACTTTAGACTCAATTAAAAATAGGCTTTGAAATGAATAGATACCTCTCAGATGAAGAAATACAAATATGGTACATAAATACATGAAAAATTCAACATTTGAGAAATGTAAATCAAAACAACACTGAGATTCCATCTCATTCCAGAAAGTGAGTTATCAACAAGACATCAACCAATAAAAAATGCTGCTAAGGCTATGGGAAGAAAGAAACCCTTCCCCATTGTTGGTGGGACTGTAAACTGAGATTACCACTATGAAAATTATTATGTATATTCTTCAAAAAACTAAAATAAGGATTACATTTGGCCCAGTTATTCCCTTTCTAGGTATAGTTCCAAAAAAGTTAAATATATCCTACTATGGTGATGTATGCATGTCCATGTTTATAGCAGCATAATTCATAATAACTAAACTTTGGAAACAGTCTATATGTCAGTCAATGGATTGAATGGATTAAAAACTGTGGTACTTACACACAATAGAGTACTACTGTGCTATGAAGAAGAATAAACATGAGTTATTTGTAGGACTCCTGGACACACCCTGAGACCATAACATTAAGTGAAGTGATTCAGACACATGAACCTAAATAGCACATGGTTTCTTTTATACGAAAAAACTATAATGAAATAGAAGAAAGACACTAAGAAAAGAAAGAAATGTTATCTAGTGTTAATAATGTACCTAAAAGTATACCTTGACAGTACAATTATTTTGCATGTTTTGTATTTTGTTTGAACCATTAGTCTCATTTTAATCTGTATATATTATATTAACTTTGTAAGGTCTTATAAAATAAAGAAATGAATCTGATGCTGGAAAAACAAAAGGAGTGGTGGGGAAAAAGAAGGGAATTGAAATGTGTTATGCACATGTACCAATCCTCTACAGTGAATTTAATCATGTAGTACTGCAAACATGAATCAATAAAAGTAAAAAAAAATAAGTGAGTTCCTCTTCCCAGAGACTTTTGTCCTGCTGGTGCAGAAGTCTGGTGTGAATGTTTCACATGTGAGCTGCATTGCATCATGCTTGGAAAGGAGGTTCCCTGCTTTGGGGACAGGAATGGACAATGTAGGATTCCAAATGAAGGTGAGGAAGGTGTGATGACAATGCTAGGGGAACACTGTTCTGCCCAGCAGTGGCAGCAAACTTATTGCTATTTGGGCACCCTATATGAGCACAGAGGTAGGTGGTGTGAATTGCAGAGAGAAGCCATTGCCAATGTCTTACTCATAGAATACTAAACACTGTGGGTGACCTACGGAGGGTCTCTGAAAACTTAATCAGTGTCAGCCCAGAGTTTTCTAGCTATGTGAAACTGCTATTAGGATGGCTCCCCAGAGCACAGGAAAGGGTACTGAGAAGACAAAATATCTGTTCATAGATAATTTGGCCTCTTTTCCTTTTCTATTATGAGATTTTCTTGTTTGGACCCTTATGATTTACTTAGACCCTCTCTCAATTCATTGACAAAAGAACAGCCATAATCTGCCACATAAACAATTTATCTTTAAAGTCATTATCCACACAGATCATTTGACTTTATTTATTTATTTTCTACAGTTTTATTGATAAACAGATAGCAATGAGACAGTTTCAAATCAAATCAAAAGTACAGTTTCAACAAATAATACACTGCATATATTCTTCTTAGTGGTTAATTGCTGTACAAGATGTGGACTTGTGATCCTATTTACAAACACCA
>NW_004524606.1:198415-221158 GCF_000260255.1 Octodon degus
GGTGTTTGTAAATAGGATCACAAGTCCGCATCTTGTACAGCAATTAACCACTAAGAAGAATATATGCAGTGTATTATTTGTTGAAACTGTCCTTCCGATTTGATTTGAAAGTGTCTCATTGCTATATGTTTATCAATAAAACTGTAGAAAAAAAAAGAAAAAAGAAAAAAGAAAAAAGAAAAAAGAAAAAAAAGAAAAAAAAAAGAATTAACAGTTTTGGAAGAAAGAAAGCAGGAGGCAGGACTGGGCAGAGGGAGAAGCTAACCTGTGACACCGGTAGCAGTAAGCTATGACCAATACCATGGTGAACTCTGCAGTAAAATCTGCTCATCACAGTGGCTCCAGTAGGGCTGAGATCCAGTAGGACTGAGATCACAGGACATTGCCTACCAGCCTGTTAGTCAGTTATGGCTGCCTTTGTCAGGGTGTTCTTTTGAGTGATTCTGCAGCTGAGGCAAATCCTGGAGTAGCTGACAGCTGGGTCAACATGTCACTCCTTCAAGAGATTCTTGGTGACACATCCCCATGCCTACAACAACTAGTGACAATTGAGATTATGCTCAGATTGGGGACAGGACTCTGGTGGTTTCTCCATGTATTCCTGGGGAGAAATGGTGGCAGGAGTGAGGAAAAGACAGACAAGAAGACAAGAGCTGTGTCAGTTGGTGGCCCATTTCCTGACTGGCAGACAACTCCCTGAACAATAGTAAGGGCATTTCTTTATACTATTGCAAAGTTAGTACCACATGACACAAGGTTTCCTAGTGACTAATATCTAACATTAACAAGGAAGGATGTTTTTCTCAGGACTGAGGTAGCTTGACTGCTTTAGGCACTAAGACCTAGTTCTGCTCTCATGCATTTGACCAATTTCCAGCTTCAGGGGCTCCCAACACTTCCCTCTTTCCCACCTCACTCTCTCCTTTTCTTCTTCCTTTCCTTTTTTGTTTTTCCCTTCTCTTCATATCTTCCTCCTTCTCTCCCTCCTTCCCTCCATTCCTCCCTCGACTCCTTCCTTCCTTCTGCTACTAAATACCTGTTGAAGACTTTCTTATGGCTGGATATTTTTGTTTTCTTTTTTGTTTTTATTCTTCTGCAGAATGTATTTAAGGTGGACTGCTGCTTCACATAACTTACAGACAGCCATTTGCTACTTTTTCATAGACAAAGCCCCTGCCTCCTAAGAAAGTATAAGGGAAAAAGTTATTTAACTCCTTCTTTTCTTTAATGAATTGTTTTATTTCTTTCTTTTTACTAAATCTGATAAAGAAAAAGTCAATACTGATATACACGTGTCTTGAGCTAAAAGGTATGGGGAAACAGGCAACAAATACTCATTACATTTCTAAGAAATATGAGGCAAAAAGGTGAAATCTTCGGAGAAAGGATATGTTTGTCCACAGAAGCCAGATATGCTACCATCCAAAAAGTGAAGGGAACTATTACACAACATAAGAAATAATTTAATGCATTTCTTAAGAATAGAAATCGACTTTGCTAAAGTTTCATATTCCACCAGAGCATCTACAGAGCCAATCCACGAATGGGCGCTCTTTTCTTCTATCCATTTATGCGGTAGTTTTCATGGATTTGTGGCTGGATGTCTTAGGCAAAGGCCTGGCAGTTTGTCCAGGACCTCCTCCCTGTTCTGTCAGAAGTAGATCTGCAGGACGGCCACCTTCTCCTGGGTCTCCTTCTCCACTTCGCAGCTGCCATGGGATCCTAATGCTGCAGCTTACTTGACCTTGAACTCCTTCTCCCTCTGCAGGCCGTACTGCTTGATCTCAGCCTGGGCATCTTCTTTGGCCTGTTTTAGTCTCCGGTTCTTTCGCTTGCAGGACTCGGCCACCTTCTCCGCCGCCCGCTTCTCGGCTTGCAGCAGCTGGGGGATTCCTTGTGACTGGCTAGCCGTGGCTGTGGAGGCCACACTCGGGAACAGAGCACCTCATTTTTGTTTTGTTTTGGTAGTGAGGATTCAGTATTGAAAAGATAACAGAAACAGGAATAAAATATCTTTGCCCTTAGGGAATTACATTGTAGTTGGGAAAGGGGAGGAGATAAGCTGTAAACAAAAAATAAAACAGGCAGATATTGGATGATGACTAAGCATCATGCTGAAAATAAAACATGAAAAGTGGGAAGAACTGTGTGTGTGTGTGTGTAGGGGGAAGGATAGGACAGAGGATATTGTTTTGTTTTTTAAAATAAAATCACAAGAGGACTCAAAAGACAGAGTGTATTGGCTCACAGACTGAAAGAAGAGGGAGAGTGTGTCTTGTGGACATGTTAATAATTTCAAACAGAGAAAACATCTGGTGCAAAGGCCTAGCTCAGGAACATGTCCAGAGAATTCTTTTCATAGCATCCCTTTAAGCTTTTGTGCATAAAATGACATTGAGCGTTGGTTTTAACACAGAATGCACTGTTTCCAAATTTCACTCATTTGTGTACCACTGTAATCATTCTTATAATACTCTTACACAACCAGTAGTACTATTTAATCAAGTTTTTATTTAAATAAATGCCCCTTCACAATTAAGTTCATTTATTTTAAAAAGAAGTTTTAGACATAAATTAAGACCCACTGCTATGGTTTCAGCATTCATCAGTACTTCTTGTGCTGAAATTTAATCCCATTATGAGCTATTAAGGGGATGGAAATTTAACCTGATTAAGGTGTTCAAAGCTGGGCCTTTGGAAGGTGGTTATCACAGATAAGGATTTTGTGATTAAGCCCTCCTGACTGAATACTTGTGGTCTTATAAGAGGGAGCAGGGAGATCAGAAGAGATACATCTATACACGTGTGTATGCTGCCTCTTACCATATGATATCTGTGTGGCCTTGGGACTCTGCCATAAAGAAGGCTTTCACCAGATGCAACTCTTTAACTGTATACCTCCAGAACTGTGAGTCAAAATAAACCCTTTTCCTCTGAAACTTACCCAGTCTATGGTGTTGTATTATTAGCAACAGAAAATGCACTAAAACAACTACTCAAAATGAGTATTCAGAGTCACCATTCTTTGCATCTGGACAAGATCAGGGACAGGTGGAGAGCTAGGAAAGGAGAAAAGAGGGAAAGCTTTTTCAGGTGTACCCAGATCTGAAGCTGTTGGCATGGGGACATTGTCACATCATTTAGGAGAAACAGAGCAACCTTATTAATCAGTTTGATCACAAGTTGGAAGTGGGGCAAAAATTGGAGAAGCTGCGAGTTATCAATCAAATCCTTTTTGTTTTGGCCCCATCATTTACAGGAGCTATTACTTGGCTTCCTGGAGTGGTGATAGAAATACTGATTTAGCTTCCTAAAAACTGATTTACAGTTGGCCTTTTGGGTTGACACTGTACTATAGACAGTGATGGGCACTGTGGCTTATATCAAGCTGACTCCCTAAATCCTCATGCACTCATAGGCAGGGCTTTCCAGAGTGATTAGACTATGGGGGATCAGCCCACTGATCAGTTTACAGCTAAGTAGGCTAGGAGGGGGGCCTGTCAGAAGAGGAGGGTAACTTCGGGTGTGATCTAAAGAGGTCCGTATCTCTGTCCCTTTATTCTCTGCTTCCTGTGAGCAGTTCTCAGTTGGGAACAGCTCTCCTTTGCCAGGTCCCTGTGCCATGCCATCCTGCCTTGGAGCCATCCCACTGTGGATTGAAATGTGAGACAAAATAAAACTCTCCTTCAAGTTATAGGTGTAAAATATTGTGCCTCAGAGAAAAGGAAGTGACTAAGATACTGGTTTCCTGAACTGGTTTCTGCAGCACACTGGCTTAGAGTTTTATTTCTGTGTGTGGTCTGGTTATTGTACTTTTTTGGTATCTAGTACAGGGTCTGCAGGGTCTCACTACACAGATCAGACACGTAGTGATCCTCTTGTTTTCAGCCTCCCAAGAGGTGGGATTACAGGTGTGCGCCACCATGCCCAGTATTAAACACCATCTCAGTGTGCCCTGAGGGTGGGGCTGGCATGTATTGTACATTTGCATATTAAGTTTCTCAATTTTATTTCCTTAAGTTGGAAATCTAGTATTTATGTGTTTATTTTTAAAATAATTCCATAAAATAACTACAGAAGTAAACAAACATACATGTACCTACACAATTAGAAAAAAGTTTGTCTTGAACTATGTGGAGACCAATATATCCTAAATCTTGAGTATATGTCCATACATTTTGAGTGTATGTGTGTGTGTGTGTTTGTCTTAAAGTATGTGTGCATGTTTATGTCTTAATACTTTGTCATCTGCTAGGAGGCTGAACATGTTCTATCACTAATTTATTCCCTGGTGAGAATTTCTCCAGGAAGATTTGTCATAATGGATTGATTTTAGTTTCTCTAAATATTATAGGAATTTTAATGCAATAGTAAAATGAAGAGAGTTAATGATTTGGGAAGCCAGAGCAATTAACTAAGGACATTAAGTATTATATATGATGAATAATTAGATGAATAAACAAAGAAAATACAGTATTTGTATAGAATGGACTACTCTGTTGCCATAGAGAATAATAAATTTGAGCTATTTGTAGGAGAATTAATGCACTTTGGGACCCTAATGTTAAATGAAATAAATCAGACTCATAAATGTTATGTGAAGGGCTGGTGAGATAGCTCAGCAGACTAAGTGCCTGCTTTGGCAACAGCAAGGACCCTGGTTGGATCCCTGGTCCTCATGCTGTGATGCCCCCATCCCCGGGACGTGCTGAGCCAGTGAGACCAATTGTGGGTGTGGTGGTGTATGTCTGTAGTCCCAGCACTGGGAAGGCTGAAAACAGGAGGCTTGCTATGAGTCTAAGCTGCATAGTGAGACCCTGTCCCAAATACATAAAATGAAAAAAATTTGTGTGGTTTCTCTTATATAAAGAAACCCAAAATACAAACAAAGAGCAAAATAAAAGATAAATAGTAGGAAGTAGAGAGGTAGATCTTTCTCAAAAGTGAAGGGGATCCAAAGATGGAGGAAGGGAGAAAGAAGAAGGGGATGGATAAAAAAAGAACTGAATTGTGTCATGTACATGCATCAACTCCCTGCATGGAATGTAATCATTATTTACTGCAAATATGTATTAATAAAAAATAGCCAAAAAAATGTGAGGGACAAAAGATGAATGGGTTATAAAGACAAGCCTCCACAGGTTGTGGGAACCTAAGACCATCATCACCAAACTGTTAATGAGGTCACCACTTCTTTTTCTAGTGTTCTTTTGCCTGTTCTTCACAAACACACACTTTGTGTATATAGATACAATGTGTTTATCCATTTAGCTTGCTGCCATTTTATATTGTATATGCCTCAATTGACTGTGAAATCCTGTAGGGGAGCTAGAATGAGTCTTATAGAAGCCTGAGTTTCTACCTATTAGTTCTGAGTTTGCCAAATAACAGATGCTGAAAAAAATTTCAATTAAACAAATTAGCAAATAAATCTTCAGGGCCTTTGTGTATTTTCTCTAAACACTGTAATTATAATTCTTTAGCTTGGTGAAAATAATGGCCATTCTGTGTCATCCTCCCCCTAGAGTCTTACAAACAAATATACTTTGATTTAATGTTTAATAGGTAAAAAGGCAGAGTGGAGAGACAGCTGGCTGATTCCTTGACACCCAAGCTCATGATTGAATATTATGATTTATAGCCATTTGGCCAAAATTAAACACATTTTCTGCTTAATCTCTGTCTGATAAATTACCTCACTCTTCAGTTACAGAGATTTGCTTTTAGAAAGGTAAGAAATGAGCACTGATTGAAGAATTTTGGCAAAGACTGCCAAAAATACCCACTGTGCCTGGCTAAACTGTTTTTTTTTCCTAGCCTGTCTTCACATTAAAGAACAATAAAATAGCTCCCAAAATTGCTTTCTCTTAATGGTCATATTTTTGATGGTCCTGTGTTATCACCTTAACTATATGCTTTGAGTAACCTATGTGTCTGTGTGTATTTTCCTAAGAATATGAAACAGACTTAATCTTAGTATTTCACAGTAATGTCTATATTCCCATGTGGAAGTTAATTTTAAGGAAAGTGCAAATTTAGATATTCAGAAACTTTTACAATAATGTAAGAAAAATTCACCAAAACAGAACCCAAACTTGTTCAGAGAGATAGTTGTATCATCTCAGCCTGCCAAGATCCAGAAGTAGTAACTTCTCCCTTTCTGAGGAAATAAAATAGATGTCAACACAGATGTCAACAGACATGCCAACTTAATTAGTGAAGAGGTTTACAGTCTGAAAGACATCAAAAGCATCATGGTGGGACCAATCTCTAAGACCATTGGCAAATTAATCTTTTTGAACCTTGATGCTAGGGAATCCTTATTTCCCTTTTAAATGTTAGCTATAGTACTTGCTATAATGTTTGAAATTTTGTCCAAGATATCAGTGCAGCAGTGTGGTTTTGGGTGTACTAGTTGGTGCTAGGCATAAGGATAGGAAAAACAAGTTGGAGCTTAAGATGTCCACTCTCCACAGGTGACTTCTGTAAGCACTGTAATCACCTCTGGCCAACACTACACATTTTGCTAAGCAGCATAATGAGTATTAGAAATCAATTTTCATAGGAAAAATGAATATCTGTTAGTCATCACAATGGACTTAACAGTCATTACTGAAACTGCTAGTATGGAGGATTCTGTGATTGAGCTAAAATATTTTGGAAACAGCACTATCTCATGAAAAAGGCATAAAAGAGCTACTGAACCTGAGTATCTTAGCTATTGAACTTGAGGCTGAGGCTATAAATAGTCCACATGCAGCCATTGTGTCTGAGGGTTTGCTAGTCTCTTGGCTAGGGTGAACAAAATCCTGCCTCTGAAATATAGTCACATGTGCCTTGAGTGAACATTCATGCAAAGTGATGGTAGTTCTCTGAAAAGAGAACTGAGGCCTCATCTTACATGCAGCACAGTTTTTGTGAAATGTTTTGTGCTGCTTTTGCTGATCAGTGTTATTTAGCCAGACCCTACAAAGTGGCAAATTTGCATTGAAATTTACTTTCTTTAAGATAGGATTAGGTTGTTATGGCACAACTAAAATTTGCCCACCTAGATTTTTAGAAGAGTAGTTTTGCCTTATCACAAAGAGCATCGGAAGGGCTGGTGAGATAGCTCAGTGGACTAAAGTGCTTCTTTAGGCAAGTGCAGGGACCACAGGTGATCCCTGATGCCACATGCTGTACCAGCCCTGACCCCAGGGAATGCTGCACAGGCCAGAGTCTAGACGTGGTGGCACATGCTTGTAATCCCAGCACGGGGGAGGCTGAAAGCAGGAGGATCACTATGAGTCTGAGTTGCATAGTGAGACCCTGTAGCAACTAAATACATTAAAAATAATACTAATTAAAAGAAAAATGATCATCAGAGTTGGTTATGGCCAAATAAGTGATCTCCTCAAAACATGCTCTTTTCTTTTACACCATGTTTTGCTGTGGTTTAATTCTGAAACCCATTTAATTGTCAGGTTCACAGAAGCAAATCATTAGGAGATATATATCAAGAGATTTATTTCAAGGAGTCGGCTTACATGATGGTGGGGTTGGCAAGTCTGAAATCTGCAGGGAAGATGGTTAGGCAGCCACAGGCAGCTGGAACTTTCAAGTATGAGCTCTATTTGCCTTTAAAAGGTGTGGTTTCTTCTTCAGTGAAGCTTGAGTTATGCTGTTATGCCCTTTAAAGTGATTGAATTATGTCCATTTAGATTATCAAGGCCCATCTCTTTTGCTTAAATAAACTCATTATGAACTTTAATCACACCTACAAAATATCTTCACAGAAACACCCAAGTAAGTGTTTGATAAAAAAAACAAGGCAGTAGCCTACCAAGCACACACATAAAAAAAAAAAAAAAAATCATCCTTTTGTTGCTTTCACAGGTAGCCACAACAGGCTTGGTGCCAACCATTTCTGTGCAGGCCTCCTGCAGGTCTAATTACAAGAGGTAACTGATTGTGTTTAGTCTCATGGGAATCTTTCTGGTCTCTCTCATCACACTTTTTCTTATTCACAAAAATGAAAAAAAGTAGTGCTTCTAAGGAGACTAAATAGCCTACCTTAACTTTAAAGTATTTTCCTTCTTGAAAATCTGTTTGGACGTGCAAAATGGACATCTTAATCCTCTGATGGAAAGGGGCTTTTTGCCCAAAACACATCTTGCCAACCAGGTGCCATATTGTTCTGCATTATATTTAGAGCAGTTGTAGCATCACAGGGTGAAGGGCCATGGCGTGGGCATGGAATTAATAGGTAGAGGCACTGAAGTCCAAACTTTTCTGGTTCTGAATTCTAGAACTCTAGAATTCTTGAACTTTGGTTCTGCATTGGTTTCACAGAAGTAGTAATGATGGTTTTCTTCAAGAGTTATTAGGATAATTGGAAAGACTATTGGAAAAATGACTGGTAAGGATAGACTTTTAAGACATGACTGTCATCATTAAATCAACAGCTGTACCCTTACTGTATTAAATATTCTAATCAATCCCTCTAACTCTAAAATCCAAAAGACTCAGATCACTAAAGAAGAAAAGCTTGGAGTTAAGACCTTCAACATAAATATTATTCATACAAAAAAAATCTCAGCTATAAAGTTGACAAAGACTAAAAGATCTCTACTTTGCAGTTAGCAGCGCTAAATCCTTTGTGATGTTGCATATTCTTTTAACTCTCTTTTGAGTTAATGAATGTGTTTCTATTGCATCTTTTGTCTCTTTTATTATTTGTTTTAAAAAAGTCAGTCCCAAAAAAGTCCCAGGCAAAACCACTTTGCCGCTATTTTATGTTTGTCGTATTTTATTCACTCAGTATAAATGGATTTATGCTAATGTTATGTATATTTTATGTTTTATTTTAATATTTAACATTATACATGAGAATGGTCAAATAAAGCAGGCCCTTTATATTTGGAAAAATTTAATTTATTTCTTCCGAGAACCAGAGAGTGTAAGCATTTTTAATTTCTAACTTTCTTTAAATCTAATATATTTTGTGCATCAGGCCTCAAGAAATATGTTCTTATATTCAGCTTTTATGTACTTAAATTCTTTGATTAGTGGCAGGGAGGAGATAAACTAATTAAAAAGACAATGTCATACTTTTTGCAACAAAATATTTTAAGCTATTAAGAAGTATACAAAATAAATTTAATGATTCTTGGAGTTACTATACTACTGGGTTTGGAAATAAATCTTGTAGACAAAGATAGCATGAAATAAAATTATGTAAAAATTTTTATTTTATTACCCTTTCCCTTTCCTGATTTTCTAACTGCCTAATTGTTACTATCACATTTTTCTCAGGTGAGTTTTGTCAGCAGTGTTCCCCATTTTACAAATGTTTTGCCCATATAGGCTACTGGACTCTTTTAGAATATTTTGCTGAGTTTACACACCTATAATATTCAATAACGGAACTTAGAAAAAATGGGGTATACAGATGAATGTCCATTTTGTATCTGTGTATTCAAAGAGGTTGGGATAGATATATAGTTGCATTGTCTTAATGAATAGAATGATTTGTTCTAATGGTGTTTGTAAATAGGATCACAAGTCCGCATCTTGTACAGCAATTAACCACTAAGAAGAATATATGCAGTGTATTATTTGTTGAAACTGTCCTTCCGATTTGATTTGAAACTGTCTCATTGCTATCTGTTTGTCAATAAAACTTTGAAAAAAATAAAATAAAATAAAATAAAATAAAATAAAATAAAATAAAATTAAATTAAATTAAAAAAAATGTTTTGCCCATTTTTGCCTCAAAGAACTTCAAGACCCAACCGAACTAAGCCTCAGACAGCATTCACTAGGAGAGGTCGGCTACAGAGGTTCCAAAGTATATTGCAACCATCATTTACCCTGCTGTGATCTAGAATGGTCTTCACCAAGTGACACCCATCATCTTGAGAGCCCCTGATAGCCAATAGATGAACTATTTCACAGAAATGTGGGTGTAAAAAGAAACGAATACCAGCATTTCAACACAGAAAGGTCACAGCTTTTCAGAGGTTTACAATGTTCTATTTCATCATAGTTCTTTTTCTGTTAAGTTGAACTAGAAGAAATATGACCACAGTCATATATGCTATAGGCAAAACCATGCTTGTGGATGAAAAAATATTTCATATACTCACAATACAGTACTCAATAAAATGAAAACAGGAAACTAAAAAAAAAAAAAAGAACTGACTTCATTCACTGAGTGCAGGCATTTGTGTAATTCTTCTTCCTAGTCATATCAAGAACTCTTTCTTCCCTCTCTTTTGTCCCTTTCTTGCTTCTTGTTGTCAACAAATAGTGATTAATTAGGTACAAAACACCAGACACTTTATCAAGTCCTGGGGTGTAGAGAATAAGACGCATGGCTCCTGCCTTCAGCAAAATGTCGTAATCCATTTTCCTCTGGAATGGAAGAATGATACTAATGGAGTGATTTATTAAAATATAAAGAAGGTTTTCACATGCCTAGAGTCAGGGAAGTCTAGTATCAAAAACTGGGATCTAGTGGAGGTCTTCTTGCTGCATCTTACTGTCGTGGAGGGCATCAGATAACAAAAGAGCACATGAGAGTGCAGGAGTATGGGAGCAAGACAGAGCCATGACACTGACCCCGGCTGTCCAATAACCACTCCTGGGGTAACAGTCCCATTCCTCAATAATGGCCTTACTCCTGTGTGGGGTGGAGTCCTCAGTCTGGACAACTTTCAAGGGCCCCACTCATCAACAATACTATTCCTTCAGTCCTCTTACTTTGGCAATCAAATTCAATATGTTTCAGGAGGAAACATTCACACCATAGCACAACCTTACAGTAGAACAAGGAGTTAGACATTGAGAATATAATTAATTTTTACAATAGATATTTGCAGGTCGAATACAAAGCAGAGTTCTCCTGAAAAATCTGAGAATCTCAGATGTTTTAAGAGGTAATTCTCAATGGAGGAGCAGGAGTTTGCTAGAGAAAAGAAGAAAGGAAAGTGTGTGCATGAACATCTGGGTATATATGCCTGAGAGGGGAGATCTTCCTCATGGAGGAAACTGTGTGCACAAAACTTCAAAGGACTTAAACAACTTTGTATTGGAAAGTTGCTAATCATTCATGTTATGTTTGCATCTAGTTGTTCCCCCAAAGCCTCATATAAATCATAGGGTGGTTGTGTCAAGGCTCAAGTAGCAGCAAGTGCCTTGGTGGGTGAGGCCTGACGACCAAGGTGTGGCTCGAGGGGTGGGGCCAGAGAGTCATAAACCTTTAAGCCGCAGCCTGTGCTCTGGCCTGGTCGCCCCCACCTCCAGGCCTGGTGGCCTCTCTTAGAGGTATTGAGTGCATCACCCTGGACACAGTAGTGCTCCCCAGACTCTCCTCCAGACCCTGTAGAGTGGGGGCAGTCTCTTGAAACCTCTAGTAATTGTGAGCTAAATAAGCCCCTCCTTCCTTCATTTTGAGTGTGGGGTATTTGTGCCAGTAATGAAAGAAGAGTAACTAAGACAATTCAGTTGTGAATCATCTTATAATTCAGTAAAGAGGAGAAGAGGTAGTAAAGAGGTTTTATGGTGTTATAGAGAGGAAAGAGATAAAACTTCAAGAATACATGGAGGAAGAGAAACTTGCACTTTATTATTTGGATGGGGACTATAGAGCAATTGCAAAGAGATAGTGTCATGCTAATCAATTACTTGCTATGGAAGTTTGTCAAGAATAGGAGTAAAAAGGTCATTTTAGAGATTTTGGCAGTATTTCAGGAGCAGGGTAAATAAGAGAGGTGGACATTAACTACCAAGTTTATTCATACTTTGATAAATATTTGTTGAACACTTACAGTGTGTCAGGCATGAGGTAAACTGAAATGAATAGATTGTTCCTTCACTCACATTGATTATATGGCCAGTGGGAAATTAGACATGAAAAAGGTTCTTTTGGGCTTCAGAGTGTCTTCTTTGGAGATTCAATATGGTAGACATGAAGGAATTTTTGGATCAGACTGGTCAGGTTTTAAAAGGCAAAAGATTTATATGATCTTAAGAGAAACTAGAGTATCTGGTCAGGTTTCAAGCCAAGCCTCTGAAGTTTTCTAGTTGAGGCCTTTGGCAAGTTCCTTGCTGTCTTTAGTAAAAATGGCTATAATAGGATACAAGCATTTTACACCCCAGGGTTTTTGTGAAGATAGGAGGAAGAGAATATATGCAGGGGACTTAAGACCATGTTGGGCACACTAATATCATTTCCCATTTCCCATTTTAGAGCTACAGGAAGAATGAGAAGCTGGAACAGCTGGGTGGTAGGATGTAGGCTCACTGTGGGACACATGCATTATTTATGACTGCTAGAGAGGCTAACACAAAGCCATGCTGCATTAGGGAGATTCTTTTCTTCCTTATTCCTTACAAATCTTTAAAATTGTATGAATACTTGTTTCCAGTACATAGTTTAAGGTCCTTGTGTGGACCTGGTACACGTATATAACACATTGTAATTTTTTCTTTATCCCCTTCCTTCCCATCTCTTGAGCCACATCATCAAAACAACAAAAATGAACAAACAAAAAAGAAAATACAATGTAGGAAAGAGAAAAGGAGAAAGCACCAATAGTCAGAGAAAAGATTACCATCCATCTGGGGAGAAGGGGTACAAACTTGAAACTTTTCAAGAATTTTATACATCTAAAACTCAGTAATTGGTGATTGCCTAAATTCATGATTTTGAGCTACTAGAATAATCTCAAAATAGCTGGATTTAGAAGTAACTGGGCCCAAATCAGTCCCAAGGTGAGTAGTGCCCATTTGACAAGTACCTATTGCCTTGGAAAATGCTCTAGGGGACTACCTGGAATCATTACGCTTTAAATGTGAGTTTCGCATTACAGAAAGAAATTTTATATAAAACAATATCAGGTCCCTCACCTGAAGATAGATAATATCTCAAAGATAGTTCTTTTTCGAGATTGCAGTCCAGGAAGTCAAGAATATCTCTTCTAGAGTTGCCATGGCAACATCTCATTTTATGACACAGAGGAAGATAGAGGTCATGATGGTGGGCTGTTTAAATGTTGCTCTGATCGTGTTTTTTATTTCCATGGGGAGAAAAGAGAAAATGGCAATAAGCAGGAAGAAAAACAAGAATAGAAAATAAAATATATGAGATAAAGGGATTCTTGTGAGTGATTTTCTGAATAGATTTTGTTATTGAGGGATTCTTATTAATCCAATTGGATTTAAAGTCTAATAAGAAAATCCAAAATGAAATCTCTGACACTTGAGAGGGTAGTGAGTGTTCAAGTACACAATGACGCAATGGCCCCTTTTATATTGTGAAGAGGGACTTAAGATAGATTGGAGGAAAAGAAGAGGCTATAAAAACTGCCACTTGAGGTTTATACCAAGTGTAATAAATGGCTTTCTTTAAATTAATATGGCTCCTTTCAATGATTTCAACTCACTTTTTGAACCCACAGTTTAGAATGATAAAAAAGTCCTGTGCTGAACTAGAGAATGGTATGAGTCAGGGCCAGTCTGAAAACAGAGCCAAAGAGTCAGTTTGGTGAAAAGAGAACTAGTTTATAAAGGAATCAGAAAAGTTAAAGAAGATTTTTATTATGTACATTTTAAAACATATACACACCAGTACAGGGAGATAAGAAAGAGACAGACAGAGACATAGAGGCAAAGACTAAGAGAGACTGGAAGAGAATAAACAAAACAGGGGCAACTCAGCTTAAAGAAAGCAGAAGCTGCACCCTCCTCAGCTCTGGCTGGGAAGACCAAAAGGGGAGGGCAGTAGCATAAGGCTTCAGGGGCTGAGGCACCCTTGTGGGGGCTGTGATCTTGGTAAAGGCCAACTGTAGGGCTGAGACTGCAGAGAAAACGAATTGCTTCTGGAAATAATGCTATTCAAGTGGTGTGTGTGTGTGTGTGTGTGTGTGTGTGTGTGTGTGTGTTGCTTTATTGCCTTTCTTCTATCTTCTCTAATTTTTCATTTTCCAATCTCCTACCAGTATTTCTGTTATAGCTCATATTTTAATGTGTCCATAAAGCCTCACGTGTTCATAGGTGGGGCTTTATGGGAGGTACCTGGATCTAGGGTGTGTGATAACTAAATTAATCCCTTGACTGGCTCAGCATAGTTCTGGGTATGGATATTGGGAAGGATTAACCTGGCCATATGTGGCACCAACCAATAGATTCATACTTTGAATTAAAAAAAAGGGAAAGAGAAGCTAACTGCAGCTGTTTCTTGTTTTCTGCTGACCTTCTACAGACTGTTCCTTCTCTGCCGTAGCCCTCTTCCATGTCACTCTGCCTTGGAGACAGCTGACTATAAACTGAAACCTCTACAAATCTTGAATACACCTTTACTTCTTCAACTTGTGGGTGTAGGGTATTTTGCTCTAGCAATGTAAAGAATCAGTAAGACAGTCTCCTATTGACTAAGCCTAACAGAAGCCTGATTGCTAAAGAAAAGTGGGAAATAGTGCTGTGGACTGGCTTCCTATAATGCAGAACAGAAGAAGGCCAAAGGGATCTTACAAACAATGAGAAAAAGGAACAAGGGACAATAGGAAAATTATTGGTAAATAATTAGGGAATTTTCCTTAGGGACTAGGGAAAAGTGTAACTTGAAGAAGACAATGACAAAGCATGTGGATTTAAATCTCAAAATGTATGCCAGGTTATATATTTTGTTTCGAGTCTGAGATTGCTAAAAATCTGAGACCTTGAGTTAGAAGTCTAGAAACTCTTGGTTCTGCCTTCTGCATAGCATAATATGTAGCATTAAATATTGTGCATTGTTTAAAGTAGGACAAGTCCCTTTAGTATCATAATTAGATCCCAGAATAGTAAATTTGAAGAATAAAATATATTTCTTTACTCAATAACTAATTGTGCTTCTAAACTATTGCCAAGAAAAAGTACATAAGCTCCAACTCAATTTTAAGAATTGATAAAGTGATAAAAGTTAAGCTATAAGAAAAAAAACTTAGCAGAATGTGATGTCATCTCTATGCTAGAACCCCAGGATATCAAGGAGATCAACTTGGAATCTAGAACACTGTCCTTGGCCCTTTTGTCCTTGAACTATCCCAGGGATCATATGTTCTTGAAGCAACCCATGCCATTTTCAGATATAATGTTAACATAAGTTTCATTACACTGAACCAAAAATCTGTCTTCTGGAATTTTGCTGCATTAGATTGAGCCTGTTCTGGCATTCAGCAACACTAATTCCTTTGCTCCATGACATTCCATCAAATTAAACAATTAGAGTCAATTAAAATTGGATCCATATGCTCCTGACTTTGAGCTTTCTCATCCTAAACATCTCTGAATTATTCATAGATTTCTTCTACTAGAGGTCCATTGACTATTCTCCATTAACTATTTTTTCCTGCTGCCTATTATTGTCTTATACTTTATATAAACCTAAATTTTACCTATTCCATGATGGTTTTTTATTCCTCAGAATGAGGGAATCTGATGACTGGTACAGATGGGTACAAGGGAAACTCTCTTCTTGTTTCCCTTGACCTCTCTCTTGCATTGTGTTTATGTTTGGCTTTGCAGACCTGGCTGGGGTGACTCACCAGTGAACCTCATAAACCTCTGAGCTGGTATACCAACTGCTATTGGCCATTAGGATAAAGTATAAGGAATTTGTTTGGTCCCTTAGTGGAAATTCTAATTTCTCATTTTCAACTAACAGACCCAATTGGGGCCATTCACCAGTAGGACCTGAAGACAATAGAAAAAAGTCCTCTATCATGCATAAAGTTAAGGGGCCATCTTATTTTCCTTCAAGACCCCCTCAATTTTGATGTACAGTGCAGTTGGCAATGGCTTAAGGGCTACATAAGGGCTCACCTGTGGGTTTTGAGAACCATCACCCTTAAGGAATGTGTTCTGCCTGGATCGTGCATCTCCAGTAGGACCCCAAAGTGGGTTTTATGTTTTCTACACTTATGACTCATTCATGGAATATATTTTTAAAAATTATTCCTAATTTAACCTTCTATCTCCCCCCAAAATCCCATTTTTTTTTTCTGTACAATACAGCTCCTGGGTAAGGAACTTTGGCCCCTCAGTGGCACCAATACATTGTAACACCATCCTGTAGTTGGAACTTTTCTGCCACAATCTAAAAAGGACTCTGAAGTTCTTATATTCAGCCTTTATGGCCATGCCATAGGGTCCTTAGTAACAGGAAGGCTGCACGGAGGCTTTTCTAAATCCTTTCATAGTCTGACTTTCTCAACATGAAGTTCTAAAACTGATGGATTTAATGATCTTCCTTTTGGTTTTTCTCTAAACCAGCTTTCTTTCTCCTGCTCTTCTTTTGTGCCCTGATGCTGTTTCTTCCTTCTCCAACTCATCAGTGCAACTCTATGATGATAAAATAAGTATTACAAGAGATCTCAGTCATGAGTCACATAAAAATAAAAGGTGCTAATTAATATCTCCTAGGGAAAATTCTGACTGACTATATTTATAGCTATAAATCCTAAATTAAGATTATAATTTAAAATGACTGATGCATTTAAAAGTGCTGATTTAGGGTAAGTGCTTTGTGTCACACATGGTGTTATGTGTCTGCCTGCTGGCCTATGTTTTTAATAATTGGCTAAAGTGTCTGCAGCTGCTGTATTAAAATTTTTTTGTCATATTGATTTCTTTCTGAACATTTGCCCTTATAGACTTCTGGCTTTCAATTAAATCATTAGAATATAAAAATTGTTAGGCTTAACATTTATATAAATCATGCAAATAACTTAACATTGGTAACATAAAGATTATATAATTTAAGTTAATGTATGTTTCTGTGTTAACCTTGGTCTAAAAATAAGTTAACTTAAGTTGACTTAAAAATGAAAGGAAGTTTCAAAATTGCTACCATATTAGGTTTGATTAGGTTATTAACTCATCAAGATAATATATATCTTTGTAAAAAATTTAAGATACAGCATCCTTTGCTATTATATTTCAAATATGAAACTTTTAAAGTTTTTTCCCTTTGGTTAAACATTATGTATATTTTAAAATTTAGTTTGTCTATACTAGTCTTTTTTTTTTTGTATTTTTTAGGGAAGGGTCTACAGGGTGTTCAGATTCTCACTACTAGATCGAACTGATAGTGATTCACCTGTTAACAGCCTCCTAAGCACTGGGATTACAGGCGTGTGCCACCAAGCCCAGTCTCAATTGCAGTCTCAGCACACCCTGAGGGCGGGGCCAGCATGGCAGGTCCACAGATCAAACCCTTGGCCCCTGTGCCTGCTTGTAGGCACTTTAAGCTGCTGAGTTATTTGGCCAGCCCTAGTCTTGTATTTTGAATTTCATAAAGAATCTACAATAATTGTTCAAAGGACTAAGCAAATAACTAGAATTAATGATTATAAATATTTATAACAACATCTGAGTCATCAGTTACTAAATTTGAGAGTTCTTGACTTAAGTTGAAAAACAAAATATTTGGTTCCATTATGTCTTTTTTTTCAAGTTACTAATATTGTTTTCTTACATTTACTGAGTTAAAACCCTAAATAAGAATATTCATATGTTTCCCATTAAGTGGGGACCCTGAGTCCTTGACACTACGTGACAATGCTTCTAGCATAGGTAAAAAGCAGCTTTGAGAATCACCTCACTTCTGTTTTGTTTTCTCCATACTGGGTGATTCTTTCCCTAGAGTCCCACCACACAAAAAGTAACTTAAAAAGTATTACACATAATTAAGTTAGGTATAGTTAACAAGGTAAAGTGTATTCTATATTTAAAACAATAAAGTTTTCTTAATTTATTAAGATGCTGTTTAAACTTACAAAAACTAGACTAATAACTTACAAGAACTACACTCTACAAGACTAAAGAAAAAGGCTTTTGTGTTTTACCAATGTAATTTCTTGTACAGAGTCTACCAAGAAATGTACACATCAGGAAAAAATGTATAAATATTTTAATACACAGTTTATTGAGACATTGTGAAAGCAAGTCAACTTTGGCCTCTGCGGTTACAAGAGGTGCTCAAAGTGGTGGTCATGAGCTTTCAGATATTTATTAGTACAGTGAGCTGTTGAAGTATGTACATAGTTTTTGGTAGACTCATCTGACAATGAAATGTGCTGCTACTCTAAGCTTCAGCTAATGTTAAAAAGTCTATAAAAGGGCCAGCCAAATAGCTCAATGGATTAAAGCACCTGCAAGCAGGCGCAGGGGCTGGGTGTTCGATCCCCAGACCTGCCATGCCGGCCCCACCCCCGGGGCATGCTGAGGGGGCAGTTGAGACTGGGCGTGGTGGCATGCACCTGTAATCCAGCTCTTGGGAGGCTGTAAGCAGGCAGATCACTATGAGTCCAATCTAGGAGTGAGACCCTGAAGGTATTCTAGATCCTTCCCTAAAAATAAAAATAAAAAAGCCTATAAAGTTAAAATTATATATGCTTAATGCATATAGAGCTTATGCACTGTCTTCCATACTACATTACATCTGGTCCTTGGTACAATTTAGTCCTGCCATCTAAAATGACCTACATCAACTGACTTTGACTAAACAAGCATTTTGTTATAATTCATTATAATTGTCATCCTAAAATTCTATGTCTTCTCTTTCTAATACTAGGATTTTAATTAGCATATTTGTATTACATAAAGTTTACATGCTTTATAGAGAATAGGTTTGCACACATAAGGCATCTTAATTTCTTTTCAGAATCCCCTTTCCATTTCCTCCCTCCATCTCCACCTAATTCTGTTTTTGTACATATCATTTTATTTTGCATTTTTTTCCGAAAGCATTATAATTGTCATCTGCTAACATTCTACAGGAGTACAACTTCTACTATAGCCTGATGGAGTTGTTTCTTTACTTCAGTTGCTATTGTTTCAGAAATTTCAGGTGTGTGATTTCCATTTCTTATATGATGATATTTCTCATACTTGTTTTGAGTGGGCCGGAGGTCTGAGATTGCATTTTCCTCCTTCATTTTGACATTTTCTATTTCAATTTTTTTCTTTTCTGTATTAATTCTTATGAGTTTTGGTAGTAGGTAGCTATATTACTAATACCAAGGCTTCTCCAGGAATAGTCTGTATTTCAGGGATACTTTCTGTGTGTTGGAGATTCTTAGTTTGTGTCTGACTTAAGACCTTTCTACCTTCTTAATTAACTGAGAGTGAGATATTGATTTCTATTTGGTTCAGGGAACTGAACTCAGGTTATTGTGTTTGCCAGTGGTGCTTCTGCCACTGAGCTATATTCCTGCCCTGAGCTTTCCAATATTGTTACACAAGGGAGAACAACTGATTATAAGAAATATGACATCCTAGCTGCAGTAGGACAATTAGTAATACGCACAATTTAGAATCTGACCAACTGTGGTGACTATTGATTTTAAATTTAGACCACCAGAGCGAAGTCTATATTTATATACCAGAAGGAATTTTAAATTAGGAGTTTTCATTTTAAGTATTTCCCCTGGGTTCATCTGGACAAGACGGTTGCCTGTATCCTGAGATTTTCCTGTACTGGCTGTCTGAAAGTCAGTGTAGGAGTATGGGCCAGGCACCAGGGTTCCTCCAGACCAAGAGTCTCTGGATTGCAGAGGGGTAGTGGGTGGAGTTTCTCCCCTCCTGAGCAGCTCTCTGAAGTTTCCAACACTCACTGAGGCTCATGATTGATCCCCTGATGGAGGGGAGGAGTATTACTTCTAAAAGACAACCTAAATAGTATGGTAAGATGGTAGGCTATCACCTACAAGGCAGATAACTTATGTCATTAATTCCTAGTACTAATGCTGACCATAATAAACAAAAAGGTAGCTGTTCTTAATAAAAAAGGTAGAAGATTTTGTACTTTAAAGTGCTGTGGTATCCAGATAGGATTATAATAGTAAAAAATAAAACTGACTAATCTCATTTTAAGATGGTGTATCTGAATTTCTGGTTGTACAGCAACAAAAGAAAAAGAAAAAATAAAAAGGACTAAGAAGAAAACCAATAATTTGGTCTTTGTCTTCCGAGGTCAGCCAGGACCAGTGGACAACAAGACCCATCTAAAAGGACCCTGGTAACTGGTGAGATACAACTTCCTGGGCAAGGGGAGTCTGAAGTCCCTGAAGACAGGAGTCAGGCAAGGTGTAAAATGGAAGGTCACTAAAGAGAGAAGTATTTTACATCCTATAAGGGAAGCTGTATGTTAAGCAAAACCATGACTCTTGCTTGCAGATAGCAGAATTGGTACTGGAAAAACTAGAGGAGCTGAAGGACTTCTTACTCAGTCCCTAAAATAGCCCTTGAATATCTTTAACTGACCTTGAAAAATATAGATAGATAGATGACAGATAGATGACAGCTAGGTAGATGGCAACTTTAATCAACAGGGGTCTTACTTTGATTTTGTCTTAGTCACTCATACAAATATAAGCAAAACTTTAAAGTAGTAATAATAATAATAGCTAAACTAGATAAAAAAGGGGTTAAAAACTTATAGCAGCTATTAATAGTGTCTACTTTATTTCTGGAACCCAGAAGTTTTTAATGATATGTGCCTGACTGCTTCCTGGACCTGCTATACAACTCTATTTAGACCTTGTTGACCAGTTTAAATCTCAGTCATCAGTCTAAGAATATATATAGGTCATTCATCTTTGACAATCAAACTCAAGGATTCACTAATAAATTCTCTGCTCATCTTGGAGCAGTTATGGATATGATAACTTTATTCTTTGCCAATAATTTGACATTGCTGGTTTATCAGGAGGAAAATGTAGTGACTGGACATTGGGAACAAAAGGCTTTAAATGCATAATAGTCAAACACCAGTTAAAGCTACAAAAAATACCAGTTAAAGACAGCAACAAAACTTTCTTTGTATAATTTTCTTTTATTTTGAAGAATAAAAACAAGAGCAAAAAAAAAAGGCAAAGACAGAAACAGTGTAACATAAAACAATACATATGTTACAGATTTTCAAAACAAGAATATCTGATTAACAGTGAATGATATATTATCTATTTTTATCATCAAATTTAATCAGCAAAACTTTTGTTATAAGGCCCATTGATTCTTCCCAAAGAATCCCAAACTATCTTCTCTAAAAGATACGTATATATCTCCTTATTCACTTATTATCTGAAGCTAAAGGCAATTAAAAACATAATTTTAATACAATAAGGTGCTCTCAGAGATCAACAAGGTGTTAAAGTATCTAGGAAAACATATTCTTTAGGTAATTAATAATTTGATGCCTTGACCTTTTTTCTATATCCTTTACCACTTACAAATACCAAAGTGTCTCACCCTGACTGTAAACTCCTTTTGAAGACTCATCCATGGTCACTCTTGACAATATACCCTGATTTCAAAATATTTTTCTCTTCTCTGTAAGAGAAAATTGGAGAAATAGGGTAATAGAATAGAATGGGACCAAAGCAAGACTGAAATCCAACAGAATAAACATTAAATCTTGTAGTTCCATGACCAACACCCAGGGAAAATAATGGCAAGATGTGAACTCTGGAGGGCTTAAGAGGTTCACTCCTCTGACATTACTCTTCAGAAATCATGTGGCCTCTCTCAGGCTGGTCCTGCTCATTGCCTTGGCTTTCCTCAGCTGACAGTCCATGTTCCTGGCATTTCCAACTTCTTGGGGCCTTTACTGACCCTTAAGTTCACTCTCATAACTGCATGTACTACCCATCAAAGGCACGTTGCCTTGCCTTCCAGGCCTGTTTTTGAAATCTGAATGGAACTTCCCATGACCTCACAACCCTTGCATTCTGCATGCCTAAAAAGCAGTGCCACACGGATGATGCCAAGATCTGCTCTCTTGGTCCAAGACTACAGCAATCTCTGAGTTCCTGGATGCCTGAGAATGGTAAAATCAATTCCCTTGGTGACCTTTCTGAACAAGGGATGTGGCACTCTGGTCTCAAATGAGAGATTTGTAACTTTGCGTGTTTAAGCCTGTGATGGGTGGGATTTGCTGATGTCTTTACATTTTTTTTCCTATTGTCTTGGTGAAGAATACATAGATTCATTTTAATGCTAAGTTTTTCAGCCCCAACTTTGTAAGTACTTCCTTTCTGGTAAAATTACAGACTTTTATTGTTAATTTAGCTTTACTTCTTGCTCCTGGTTTTCAT
Source organism: Octodon degus (assembly GCF_000260255.1). NCBI lineage: Eukaryota > Metazoa > Chordata > Mammalia > Rodentia > Octodontidae > Octodon > Octodon degus. Next base: position 220,537 of record NW_004524606.1, read on the forward strand.
CATAGATCTGATTAAAAGTAGTGAAAAGAACCTATGCCACAGCCTGAATGTTGGGCAGTCTTAAAATTTCCTCTGCCAGATCAATTAATCCACTGTTCTTAATTTTAGTCTCCTATAAAGTCTCAGGATATTAGAAAAATGAAGATCAATTTTCCATTAGAATGTAACACACATGACCTTTATTTTTTATTTTTGGTGGTACCAGGGATTGAACTCAGGACTTTGTGCTTGCCAGGCAAGCACTTATTCCACTGAGCTATCTCCCTGGCCAACACACACGGCCTTTAATCTAACTGCTAATGGAGTTCTTGTGCCTCAGTGGAGATTTCCCAAGTCTTTGCTTCTGTTGATATTCTTATCAGACTTCTGGTCTTCTGAGCTTTGACCAGACCTTCCAACAATATTTTTTATAGCTTGTAAGGCTTTGCTAGCTGATATCTCCAAACTTTGCAAACTCTTCCTCTAAACCAGTTCCAAAGGCTTCTATTTTTTAAGCTTTATTTTTTTTTAAAGACGGTACAAATTAGAATCAAAAGAGAAAGAATGAAAAGTGATGCAGAATTTCACTTAGCAAAGTAATATGAACTTCACAGTATTAGTTATAATACAGTGTTGTCTTCTT
>NW_004524606.1:221258-221759 GCF_000260255.1 Octodon degus
GTGTCTGGGTGTGGTTTTCATTGGATTGATATTATTTGGAGTTCTATATGCTTCGGTTAGCTGAATGCCAGATTGTTGCCCCATATTTGGAAAGTTTTCTGTTATTACTTCTGCCCATATTGTTTTTATATGATTTGTATTGACGCCTTCCTTCTCATTGATGCCTATTAGTTTCACATTGTTCATCTTTGCATCGTCTTGCAGGTATTGAATTATTTTTTCCTGCATCCCAGTTTTTTTAAAGAGATTTTTTTCTTACTTTTTCACTAGCTACAATGGTGTCTTTCAGGTCAGAAAGTCCATTTTCACTTTCACGCAAATGGTTTTGCCAGGTTGTGATTGAGGTTTTAATTTCCTGTACATCACTCTGAACCTGTTTCATAGATTCTATTTGTTTCCTAAATTTTTTATTCAGGGGTTCCATCATTTTTATATTCTCCTCTATTTTTTTTTGTCAGTGTATTCTTTAGAAGCACTTAGTACTTCTTTGATTATAGTTAC
>NW_004524606.1:221859-234045 GCF_000260255.1 Octodon degus
TCATAGATTCTATTTCTTTCCTAAATTGTTTATTCAGGGGTTCCATCATTTTTATATTCTCCTCTATTTTTTTTGTCAGTGTATTCTTTAGAAGCACTTAGTACTTCTTTGATTATAGTTACCACTACATTTTTTAGTTCTGAAATTATTTCTGATCTGATTTCTTCTATACCTTTCTGCAGTTGATTCTTTACTGTCAATGCTATTATTTCTGGGATATCTGGTGTGTAATTTCCAATTTCCTCAGTGCTAGTGTCTTGTGCATTTGTACTGGGTGGACTCAGGACCTGAGACTGCCTTTTATTCCTTCTCTTTGTCATTTTGTACACCGCTGTCTTCTAACCTTTGGTGTAGAGCTTAGATAGAGTTATTACCTTAGCATCAGGTCCGGATCTATGAAGTTCAGATTCCTCCAGGTGGGTGTTGTTTGGATCTGGCTGCTGTACTCCACTTCTTTCTGCTGCAGGCTTTAGAGTTGAACCCTTTGTGTCTCTCTGAGAAGATGTTCTGCTCCTGAATCAGCTGGGTGGGTCTTGCCTCTAGCCTCTTTGCAGGGAGTTCTACTGAAGAGTTCCCTGCTGGGCCTGCAGCCTGGGTCAAATGAGGATCCGTGGGCCCGGGTCCTCTCACTCACTCGGTGGGTCTGCGCTCTGGGTCTCTTCAGGATCCCGCAGCCCAGGTCGTCTCACTCACTCGGTGGGCCTGCGTTCTGGGTCTGTTCAGGATCCGGAGTGCCCTGGGTCATCTCACTCACTCGCCGCCGGGCCTGCGCTCTGGGTCTGTTCAGGATCCCACGGCCCGGGTCGTCTCACTCACTCCCGGGCCTGTGCTCTGCGTCTGTTCAGGATCCTGCAGCCTGGGTCGTCTCCCAGTGTTGTCTTCTAACTAGTTATTCATGTTATCAGATATATGCATGTAAAATTTGAGGAGAGAAAAAAGAAAGAAATGTGTAAGAAATTAAGAAGAGAAAAAATATAAACAATCGAAAAAAGGAGGCAAAATAAATTAAAGCATTAACTGCTTCTTTCCATAGACCAGGAAACATCATATTGTTTCCTTAGTGTGAGAACCTAAAAGAGAAAAATGGAATTTGAAGGGTACAATATATACTGGGAAAAGGGAACGCACTTATTCAAAAGGAAAGAGTTACTGAGTTGAGAAGGACAGGAGAGGGAGTGGGGGAAAGAGATTTATCTATGTATGTAAGCAGGATGCTTTTGAGAATAGTACTGGCCCAAAGGCTTCTAAATTACATGTTTAGATACAATCACAATGATATCACTTCTCTTGTACCACTTTCATAATTAATCAAGTTTCCATCTGTGGAATGAAATACCTGACACCTGTAATTGAAGAGTGGCTTATTTATTTATTTATTTATTTATTTATTTATTTATTTATTTTTGGTGGAACCAGGGATTGAACTCAGGCCCTTGTGCTTGCCAGGTAAGCACTTATTCTACTGAGCCATCTCTCTGGCCCAAGTGGCTTATTTATTTTGGTTCATAGTTTTCACTTAGCAGAAGACTGACTTCTTTGTTACATAGAAAATGACTTTGGTTTTGTTATGTAGACTTATGTGTGACTCTAGCCCAATTTAGGTTCAATTTTTTAATGTGAAATTTAGGATAGTCATTTATTTCATTGAGTTTTGAGATGGATAAAATTGAAAACACTTTTGTGAAAGACTAATACACACTCATCAAATTTCTATCATTATGATATTTATTTCTTTATATTTTAATTTTCTAGTTATCTTGTGTGTTAGAAATTAATTGAATGTTATTGTTTTTAGCACCAAAATAAGGTATTAAAAAGTGTCATTGAATTAAGTTGCCCTTGTTATGCAACTACCTACCTCAGTGGTGCTAGGGCTAGCATCACATTTCTACATCCACACTATCTAATACAGGAGAGACTAACCAGTAAACTAGACTAAAGTAATTAATATTAACACAGTTGAAATTTAGTTCTTCAGTCAAACAATATCCACATGTGGCTAGTATTGTATTGCATTGGCCAATGCAAACTTATAACATTTCATCATGACTGAAAGTCCTGTTGAGTTATCTAGCTATAGATTACTATACTACCGATCTGAATTCAACAAATTATCAACTTCTAGCTTTCATTTTCTGTCATGTAGAATCTTATATTTCTAGAATCCAACTATGGCTGTTTCATTTTTGGCAGTGAAACTATACAACTTACACATGACCTATAGTCAATCTACATAATTTATGTGAACATTAATTGAATTTTTTATGTATTTTAGTACAGGGTGTATAGAGTCTAGAGGGTCTCACTACGTAGATCAGACTTGCAGTGATTCTCCTGTTTTCAGCCTCCCAAGCACTGGGATTACAGGTGTGTGCCACCACACTCAGTCTCAGTCAGTCTCAGTGTGCCCCGGGGATGGGGCCAGCACAGCAGGCTGGAGGTCAAACCTTGGCTGCTGTGCCCTGTCTAAGCAGGTGCTTTAGTCTGCTGAGCTATCTAGCTGGCCTTTATGTGAAAATTATAATCAAGTAAAATTCTGAATTTATTTTGAGTGTTTTTCTCTAGTTGCTTTTATAATATTATAAAAGTATGATATCAATGGATGACAATTGTTTCAGGCAAAAGCCAGATATAAACATTTTAGATTAAGGGTCATATAGTCTCTGTTCAAGTATTCTGTGCTGCTATTTTAGTGTTAAAGGAGCTATAGACACTCTGCTAAGGTATAAGTGCAGCTGTTTAATTAAAAAACCAGGATGTGAGCAATAGTTTTCTGATCCCTGATGTCTTAATCCACTCAGGCTGCTGTAACAAAATATTAAAACTAAGTAGATTTTCATTAACACAAGTTTTATGTTCTTAGAGGCTTAGCAGTATAATCAAAGCAAGTTTGGTGTCTTGTGAGAACCAATATTCAGGAGTCCTCTTATAGTGGAAGAAGGTGAGAATCTCTCTGGGTCCCCTTTCATGAAGTCCTCATCCCATTCATAAGTGCTCTTCTCACTTAATGACTTAATTAATTCTCAAAGGCCCTATTCCTAGTGCCATCACATTTTAAAAAGTGGGTTTCAATATCTGAATTCTGTGGACACACAAACATATACAGAGTTCCTAGAATATAAGGAAATAATTAAGAAGGACTAACATAAAATGCTTATCATATTCCAGGCATTATAAAAGACCATTACTGAAATTAGCTCATTTATAACTCATAGTGAATTCACCCTACAGATAAGAAAACTAAATTACAAAGTAGTTAAATAACACACCCAAGGTCATACCACTCCTCAGTGGCTGATCAGCAAATAAAATCCAGATCTCCTATTATTTATTAGTCTACAACAAGCTTGCTTCCAGGCAGTGCTTATGGCTTCCCTCTCTCTTTTTAAAAATGAAAATATTTATTTACTCTTGTTGCTCTTCTCTATGGGCCTCCCTATCTCCCTTTAGCCTGCTCATGATATTAGTATAAACTTGTCCATGTTTACAAAAGATAGAGCAGCTTCTCCTAGCAGCTTCTATGCTGAGCAATCCATACATCTTGGTAAAACCCCCAGGCACAAGTTCAGTTCTCTTGTCTTTCAGCAGCATTTGACATGATGGTAGGTTCTTCTTTCCGGAACTTTTTTTTTCTCCTGGCTCCTGTGATGCCTGAAACTGGCTTTCCTCCATTCTATGAGGCCAGGTTTTCTCAATCTCTTTTTAGCTTTCTCTCTTTGATAATGAAAAGCTTGTCTTTATCTAGGCTTAACTTTTCTCACATCTATGTGATTTCTCTGGAAGAGCTCAAGTGTATCTCTCTCACTGTTTTTTACATTCAGACAAATGTCTCCTCTTTACCCTAGTACTCCCATGATTCTAATCTTAGCATGATCTAAAGCTACTCATCCACTTGGTAGCTCAAAGGTACATGTGCCTAAAGCTCAGCATTTCTCAAGCCAACTGATTATTTTTCCTTCTTAAACCTGATGTTTCTTTCATATTTTATTTCTCATTGAATAGGATCCCAAGCTAGAAATCTGTATGTTTTCTTGTGACAGTTTTACCAATTATCAAGTGCTAGAAACTTCTAAATATGTTGGAATCATTTTCAAAGCCACCCACTTCATACTCTTCTGACTGCCACTTGCCTGCTGGTCTGTATTTCTGCAACCATTTCATAACTGAACTTCCGAAGTTTGGTGGTTTCCACGAACCATGTTATTCTCCTGCACAAAACTTTTCAATAATTTCTTGCTGCTCCTGAAGTTAGGTGCAAATTTCTTTAAGGGACAAACAAGAGCTTTCATGATCCTCTCCTTTTATCTCTCTAGCCACATCACTGGGTATTCTTACCCACCATGGTCTCTTATCTTACTGAACAACCTACTTTACACTCTACATAGAACACTCTTTCCCTTTAACTCTTAGCCTCCTGGGAAATTCCTAGTAATTCTATAGGTTTCTATGAAAAATGAAAATCTTTCAGGAGTCTTTCATAGTCCTGTGAAACAGGTTTAGGAGCCTCTTGTCTACTCTCCATGGCAATCTGTACCTATTATTTTATTCAATGTTGTAATTTCCAGCATTAGGTTGCTTGTCCCTCATACATTGTTGTAGTGCTAGTGCCTTTTTCAGTGCCTGGTAGAATATCTATATCTATATCTATATCTATATCTATATCTATATCTAATCTATATCATCATCTATATATTGCTGCAGCAATTTCATGGAGCTGCACATGCAGATGCAGATGAAGAGATAGCTGAAGTCTAATCCTGACATACTACTGCAGTCTGTGTAGGACCTCTAGTCCAAGACATGTTGTCTAAGCCTTACCTGATGCACCATACTCTAGATGTAGTAACTGTTGGAGAAGAACCTGGAGGAAAATGATACATGTTCCATAACCCCAAGTTAGTGAGGATTATGATGGAACTTCTTGTAGTATAGCCATAGTGTAGGAGGATTATGCTGAATGACTCCAGGAAGTGAGCTACCTTAGGTATCCCCAGAAGGTCTAATAGCCTGTGCCATATGTATACAGACATCCAGGAGCCTAAATTAAGTGCTTCCTTGGAGCAGTTTGGCAGCAACCAGTTCCTTTTTCTGGCTAAAAATTCCAGTAGCTAACTTCCTGCACTTGAGGTTCCTACCTGCATGATTGCCATGCCAGCTTTCTCTTCTCTGAAGAAGCTTGCGCTGCCCAGAAGCACATCATGCAGATGATCCACCATCTGACTGGAAATTAGGGCTAACAAGTGCAGATACCAAAAGCGAGATTTCAGCAGCAACTGCCATGGGGCTATCCTGACTCCATGGACCTCATTAAACATGTGGTTGACATGCAGGCCCTGACTGACACAAGAGCAGACGGCACAGCATTTGAGAGACTTCTGGGCTCACTTGTTTTTTAATTTCCTATCTCCTCCCCTTCCACTCTCCATCTCTTAGTTCTTTCTTAAAATTTTATTTTATTTTGAAGTGTAAAAACAAAAGCAAAAACAAATTGCAGAAATGAAGACAGAAACAGGGTAACATAAAATACACATATGGTACAGATTTTCATAACAAGTATAGCTAATTAAAAATGATTGTTATATTATCAATTTTTACAGTCATATTTGACTTTGACACAGTATAAAGTCTCTCAAATGCTGTGCTGTCTGCTCTTGTGTCAGTCAGGGCCTGCATGTCAACCACATGTTTAATGAGGTCCATGGAGTCAGGATAGCCCCATGGCTCAGATTAACAAATATAGTTATGCAAGATGGGACAAATAATTGAATATTAATGCTTTCAATACACCTTAATTTTTTCTTGTTATTTTTACTTTAAAAATTATTTTAAAGAGAATATAATAATAATTGGTAAGACATTAGAAACTATACCTTTAGAACACAAAGATAAGAAGTATTCAACCATGGGTTTTGTTTTACACATTGCTGTCCTTGATGTAGTTGCTTATATTGTAGATATGAGCATACAGAGTTAGTCAAGGTGAAAATTCTAAACATTATCTGCTAGTTTAAAAAAACTGGTGGAAATTATTAGTACAATCATCTCAGCCACCCTGTATATGTACTTGCATGATTTTTCCCCCTTCCTTTTTTGCTATCTTTTCTCCTTTCTCTCACTTTCATTGTTCAATTTTTAAGTTCAGTTTCTTTCTGTTTTTCTATATCTATTATACACTTCAGGTTTTATTTATTCTTTCAGGTTCTTACACTAGGGAGCCAACATGATATTTATTCATGTGGGCCTGACTTATTTCACTTATGAGTATAGCTTCTAGTTGCATCCACTTACCTATAAAGGCCCTAAGTTTTTCTTTATGGCTCATTAATATTCCATTGTATAAAGATACATCTTTTTCATCTATTCCTCAGGTGATGGGTATTTTGGTTGTTTCCAAGAATTTGTATGACAAATTATACTGCTGTAAACATGGGTGTACATATATCACTATGCTATGAAGTTTTCAGTTCTTTTGGGAAAATACCCAGAAGGGAAATAGCTGGATTGAATGGGATTTCCAGTCCTAGTTTTTTAAGTAGTAATTTCCAAAGTAGCCACACCCATTTACATTCCCACCAAATACTGAAGGGTTGTTCTTTTCCCCAATCTCTTCAGCATTTCTTATTAGCTAATTTCTTTATGATAGTCATTGTTTCTGGAGTGAGATAGCATCTCACTGCTGTTTCAGTTTGCATTTCTTGAATGGCCAGTGAGGTGGAGCATGTATGTATTTGCCTGTTATATTTCTTCCTCTGAGAAGTGTATATTGATCTCAGACACCCTTTTTTGCATTGAATCTTTCAATTTGGGGGCCTAACCTTTTTAGTTCTTTATATATTCTATGTAGAAGGCCTTGGTTTGAATGATTGTTGTGTTAAGATTTTTCCCAATTTGTGGGGTGTCTTTTCACACTGTTGGTGATATTTTTTACATGCAGAAACTTCTCAATAAGTGCCCAGGAAGATAGTTCATTAGAATAAGTGTTTCCTTGGAAAACACAAGAGCCTGAGTTCAATTTCTGGTTCTGGGGTGGACGGGGGTTGGGGGGAAGAAGCTTCCCAATAGGATGAAATCCCAGTTGTTGATTCTTTGAAGTGTTTCCTGTGCAGTTTGATTTTGGTTCATAAACTCTTTGACTACCCCTATTTTATTAAGATTTCCATGAACATTTTGCTCCTGGAGATTTAGTGTTTCCATTTTAATGTCTTTTTTTTTTTTAAATTTTAGGGCAGCGTCTGCAGGGTATTCAGGGTCTCACTACTAGATTGGACTTGCAGTGATCAACCTGTTTATACCTCCCAAAAGCTGGGATTACATGTGTGACCCACCATGTCCAGTCTCAAGTGCCATCTAAGCACTCCACGGGGGTAAGGCTGGCACAGCATGTCCCAGGGATCAAACCCCAGTCCCCTGCACCTGCTTGCAGGCACTTCAATCCACTGAGCTATTTGGCAGGTCCTTCATTTTAATGTTCAATTCTTTGATACATTTTGATGGTAGGTTAGTGTATGATATAATGTGGGTCTAATTGTAGCTGTCAGCATGTGGAAAGCCAGTTTTTGCAGTAGCATTTATTAAATAGGATATCTTTCTTACAGTAAATGTGTTTAGCTCTTTTGTCAAAGATAAGGTAGCTGAGTGTGTTTGTAGTTGGGTCTACAACTTTTAGTCTGTTCCATTGACCTTCACATCTGTTTTTATGCCAGCATTGTGCTGGTTTTGTCAGAGTGGTTTTGTAGTAGAATTTCAGGTCAGGGATTGTAATGCCTTGTGCTTTGCCTTTGCAGCCCAGTATTGCCTTTGCTATTCTATGTCTTTTCTGGTTTCAAATAAATTTTAGGATGTTTTCTGTAGATCTGTGAGGTATGTTGTTGGAATTTTGTTAAGGATTGTTTTAAATTGACGTAACAATTTTGGTAGTATGACCATTTTATTGTAGATTCTTCCTATCCAGGAGCAAGGAATATCTTTCCACTTTCTGAAATCCTCTTTAATGTCTCTCTTTTTTAAAAAAGTATTGTAATTTTCATTGTATACATCTTTTACTTTCTTTGTTAGGTTAATTCCTAAGTATTTCATTGTTTTTTGGATGCTCTTATGAAGGGTATTGTTTCTCTAATTTCTCTCTCTGTGAGTTTGTTATCTGTGTAGAGGAATGCTATTGATTTTTGGTTGTTGAATTCTGTATAGTGCTATGCTACTGAATTTGTTTATTAATTCTAGGAACTTGGTGAAATGTTTGGATCTTCCAAGTAGGGTATCATGTCATCTGAGAATAATGATAGTTTATTTTTTTTAACCTATTCTGTTTCCTTTTGTTTCTCTCTCTTATCTAATGGCACTAGCTAATGATTTTTAGTTTTCCCTCTATTGATATAGTGTATTACACTTACAGATTTGTGTATGTTGAACCAACCTTGCATTCCTAGGATGAATATAATTTTTTTGATGATTTCCTGTACTCTGTTTGCTAGTATTTTATGGAGGCTTTTTCCATCTATGTTCACAAGAGAGATTGGCCTGCAATTCTGTTTTATGGACAAATCTTTCTTTGTATTTAGTGTCAGTATAATACTTGCCTCCAAGATTTTGATATATTGTTTCTTTCTCAATTTCATTGAAGTATTTGAGTATTGAGATTAAATCTATAAATTTCTTATAGAATCCATGAGTGAATACATCAGGACTTGGCCTTTTCTTTGTTGGTAAGTTTTATTTTATTATATTTTCAATTTAATTGGCTCATATTGGGTAATTCAGAGATTTTATATCTTCTTGATTCAGTTTTTGTAATTTGTATCTTTCTAGGAATCTGTCCATTTCTTCTTTGTCTTCAATTCTGTGAGAGTAAAGATTTTCAAAATAGCTTTTGATGATCTGAATTTCCATAGGATCTGTAATGATTTCACCCTTTTTATTCTTTATTACTTGAATTTAATTTTTTTTTCCTCCTTTCAATGATGTTGGCTAGGGCTTATAAATTTTACTCAATCTTTCAAAGAAGAAGCTTTCTAATTCATTAATTCTTTGCATTGTTTTCACTGTCTCCATTGCATTAATTTCTGCTGTAATCTTTATAATTTCCTCCCAACTTTGCATTTTGAGCTTGATTTGCTTTTCTTTTTCTAAAAGTTGGAGGTACAGAAATTAGGGTATTTATTTGTTCTCATTCTGTTTTTGTAATGTGTGAGTTTACCACTATAAATTTTCCTCCAAGAATTGCTTTTATTTCATTTCACAAATGCTGGTAAGCTGTGTTTGAATTTTTGTTGGATTGTAAATCTTGTTTAATTTGTTTTTTTCCATAATTTTATTGAGAAACAAATACCATGAGACAGTTTCAAACCAAATTGGTAGGATAGTTCCAATAACACATTGCATATATTCTTTTTAGTGGTTAATTGCTGTACAAGATGCGGACTTGATATCCTATCTACAAACACCACTAGAACAAATCCCTCTATTCATTAAGAGAATGTAACTATATATCTATCCTAACTACCTTGAATACACAGATACAAAATGGGCATGCATCTGTATAACCCTTTTTGTTAAGTTCCATCATTTAAATATTATAGGTGTGTAAACTCAGCATAATATTCTAAAAGAGTTCAGTAGTCCATAATAGTATTGGGTCTTCTGCTTCACTGGCAATGTCAGAAATTGTTGACCTGAGTCCCCTACAGCTCATCATAACAACATGGCTTTACTTCTTATGCTTCATTTTTATACTTTTCTGCTGTATGGTTAAGACCAAGATAAAGCACGACCTATGCAACAAGAGTTGTAGCTTTTGGGTCTCATAGGGACAGTGAAATCCCCTCAGGATTTATCCTGAGATCCTGTACAATCTCAGATTGTAGAACCGTTGACAGTGTCAGCCATGTGGATGAGTCATGGCCATTGCTTGTGAAATGTGCTCTCTGTGAAAGCCTGAGAGAATGATTTCTCTTCATGTGACACTCCTTAGGCACACTCTACATCATTGATCACTTTCCTCTTTGGCCCTGTAATCCCCTTGATCAGAAAATTTGGGAAACTACCGAGTTACATGATGTTACAGTACAAGTTCTCATATATCCTGAGTCTTAAATGACATTGGAAGGCTAAGGACAAAATGTTGGCTGTCCTTGTGGCCCTCCTTTTTCTCTAATTTTGGTCTTAACAACAAACTTAGGTTGTTAACCATCCAGAAGACAAGCTTATTGTTATTACCATACAACCTAGGCTATTAAATTAACCTCACTATCTGTCTGAATATCAAACATCTTAGGCATAACAGGGAACAGGTATTTTTAATCAAGTACTGATATACTGAACTTTAAGTCCGTATAGAATATGATGAAAAAACATTTAAAAATTTGAATATATTTAAAAAAATAGGCATAAAGAATTATATACTTCTTATGTTTACACATAAGTCCAAAAATCTAACCATACACAACCTTGAAGCAGGACAGTCCCATAATATTCCTTTCCTATCTCTTTCCTTCATTCACCACCCCCTCTTTTTGAACAATCATCTACTTGAGAGATAGCAAAGCAGCAACTGGCATGTCATGACAGACAGCCTGTATTCAGAAGACCAGAATAATAGGCACTCCAAGCAGGAAACTACTGTTACAGATTACCATCTTCAGTGCAGTTGCTTAGTTCACAGGTATCAGTGTATATAGTTAGTCAGGGTGAGAATGTTTCCAATTAACTGTTAGATTCAAAAATCTTCTGAAGATTCTCAGGATCATTGCCTTGCCCATCTTCTACATATAACTGAAGGGCTTGACATTCTCATGTTTCCTAGCTCTTCTCCTTTCCTTCTCTTGATTAGTTAGTCCTCATTTTCCTGCCTTCCTTTTACTTGTATTATACATTTCTATCTATATTTCTTCTTTTGAGTTCTTATACTAGAGAAAATATATGATATTTACACATGTGTGTCTGGTTTATTTCACTTATGTGTATATGTTCAAGTGGCATCCACTTCAATATAAAGGCTTTGAGTTTATCATTCTTTATAGCTGAGTAATACACCATTGTGTAAAAATACCACATCTTTTTCAATCACTTCAGGTGATGGACATCTTGGTTGTTTCTAAGATTTGGCTATCACAAATTGTGTTGCTATGAACATAGGCACACATATATCCTTATGATATGATATTTTCAGATCCTCTGGGAAAATTCCCAGTAGAGGAATAGCTGGTTTAAAGGGAATTTCCAGTCCAACTTTTCTAAGGAGTCTCCACACTGATTTCCATACTGGTTGCACCAGTCTACATTCCCACCATCAGTGGAGAAGAGTTCCTTATTCCCCACAGCCTCTCCAACATTTGTTGTTGGGTGATTGCTTTATGATAGCCATTCTTTCTGGGGTGAGATGATATCTCAATGTTGTTTTCATTTTCACTTTGCGGATGGCTAGTGACATTGAGCATGTTTTCATATATTTAATCACTTCTTTAATTTTATTCTCTGAGAAGCATGCGTTCATCTTGGTTGCCCATTTCTGGATTGGGTCTTTAAATTTTGGAGCCCTAGTGTTTTTTAGTTATTTATAAATTCTAGAGAGCAGACCTTTTTCTGAGTACTATTTGTCATGAATTTTTCCAAATTTGTGGGTTGCCTTTTAACTTTGTTGGTAATTTCTTTTGACATGAAAAAACTTCTCAGTAACAGCAGGTGTCATGGGGCAGGAGAGATGGCTCAGTGGAAGAAGCACTTCCCTGGCAAGCACAGGGGCGTGAGTTCAATCCCCGGCTCTGAAAAAAAAAAAAAATAAAAAAAAAAAAAAAAAAAAAGCAGGTCCCAGTTGTTAATTCTTTCAAATGTTTCCTTTGGTTTTTTGTTTTTTTACATCAGTTATTTTATTTTAAAGAAAAAAAAATAAAGCAATGGTACAAAATCTCAAAACAAGATTTTAGGAGAGTAGCAATGGTTAGTAAATTGTGTATTTTTACTGCCAAAGTAGTTTCTCATATTACAAGATATAGGCAAGAAATAATCAATAAACAACATAGGTACAACATAGGTACTTTTTTTAAAAAGTAAACAGAAAATGGAAATATACTTTTTAAAGTTTCTAATACTAGGAGAAGATATCATACAATGTCTTTTACATAAATTGTAAGTCAAAGATACAGTATAAATCTTAGAAAAAAATTAAGATTAAGCAATATTCAGAAAATTAAA
>NW_004524606.1:236345-248370 GCF_000260255.1 Octodon degus
CAGTCTATTTCTCTTAATTGGTGAATTGAGTCCATTTACATTGATGGTTAGAATTGAGATGTATTGACTTACGATTGACATGTTATTTACCTGTTGTAGTTTACTCCTTTTTCTCCTGTCTTTAATTGTTTGCTCTATTTAGTTGGTTGCTTCTGATCTCATTCATGGAGTTCTGATCATTTTGGTCCCTCTCTAAACATCTTTCAGTAGCCTGTGTAGGGTTGGCTTTGTCATCATGAAATTCCTTAGTTGTTCTTTTTCATGGAAGTATTTTACTTCTCCATCCAACTTGAATGAGAGCTTTGCAGGATATAGTAGTCTGGGCTGGAATTTGTTTTCATAGAGGACTTGAAGTACTCTGCTCCATGCTCTTCTTGAGTTTATGATTTGTGAAGAGAAGTCGGCAGTAATTCTGATGGGTTTTCCTCTGAATATGATCTGCTTCTTTTCTCTAGTGGCTTTCAGTATATTATTTTTTTGCTGGATTTCTGGGATCTTGACTATTATACATCTCCATATGTTTTTAATTGAGTTGAAGTTATTTGGCATTCTGTATGCTTCAGTTACGTGAATGTCAGATTGTTTCCCCATATTTGGGAAGTTTTCTGCTACTACTTCTGCCCATAATCTTTTCATATCATTTGTATTGACTCCATCTTTCCCATTGATGTCTATATGTCTCACTTTGTTGAACTTTGCATCGTTTTGCAGGTATTCAATTATTTTTTTCTGCATCCTAGTTGTTTTTAAGAGATCCTGTCTTACCTTTTCACTACCTGCGATGGTGTCTTCAAGATCTGAAACTCTGTCTTCACTTTCACTGAAATGTTTTGCAGGCTTGTGTTTGCGATTTTATGCTTCTCTATATCTCTGTGACTATGCTTTATGTGATCTATTTCTTTCCTGTATTGCTCATTCAAGGAGTCCACCATTTTTCTAATCTCCTGTATTTTTTATCAATGTGTTCGTTAGAAGCAGTTATTAATTCTTTCACTGCATGTTTTTTTTTTTTTTAGATTGTGTTTCTTCCATATGTTTTTGTATTTGATTCATTACTTCAGATGTTATAAATTCAGGGATTTCTTTTTTAATTTCAGAAATTAATTCATCCCTGAGTTACTCTCTACCTTTCTGCTGTTGTTTCTTTACTTCTGACTATGTTTATTGATTTATTTCTGCTGAGCTAGTGTCCTCACTTGTTCTGGGAGGGCTCAAGACCTGAGATTGCATATTGCTTCTTGTCTTTTTCATTGCATGTAGCACTGACCTCTGACCTTTGGTGTAGTGCTTTTGTACAGTTATAACCTTAGCACCTAATTAAATTCAGGTGAACATGTATTAAGTTTGAGTTCATCTAGTTATGCCTGCCTTGGGTCTAGCTGTTGTGTTCAGCTCCTTCCTGCTTCAGCCCTTGGAAGTGAACCTGTTTTGCCCCTGTGGCACAACAGTAATCTTGTAGTGCCCCTCTGTTGGGCCACTGGCCCAGGGAGCACAGGAGAGTGCAGAAGCTTTCCCACACACTCACCAGACCTGGGTTTTTGCTGGATCTCGGGGTCAGAAGAGCATCGCAGAAGTTGTCCTTCACTGGGAAGGCTTGAGAATGGGGCTCTGACGGTTGTGTGGGGGGATCCCAAGTGCGTGGCAGAGGGTCTCACTCACACAGCATCCCTGAGTTTTGGTCCAGAGAGGTCCTGCAGGTACAGGGAAGCTGGAAGCTCTCCCACACACTCCCTGGGCCTTGGCTGCACTGGATCTGTATTCTTCATTTTTCTATCTATGTGTTTTTTTGCGTTGATGAGCAATTATTTCATAATTGTTGTCCTTTCTTTTTGGATCTAAGAGATTATTTCTGGTTTTATTTCTTCTAGTGCCTGATGGACTTGCTTCTTTATTTCAGTTGTTATCATTTCAGAAATTTCACATATGTGATTTCCAAGTTCTTGTATGCCATTGTTTTCTGTATTTTTTTGGGTTGGTCTAGAAGATTGAGCATGCCTTTTGCTCCTGCATTTTGGAATTTTTGAAGCTCCCATTAATCCAGACAGAATCTTTTAAGCTTCCCAGAGTCTGCCAAAGTTCTTAAATGGCGCTAGGAATGCTCTGCACCTGTTTGTGCTTGGTCCACCCATTGCAGCTCTTCTGTGTCCTGCAGGCCACTCAGAGTCCACCAAAGTTCTTAAAAGTTTGGACAGGCACAAGAAGATGCTCCATGCCTGTGCACTAAGGGCTAAAGAAAATCAGAGCTTGCCAAAATCCCACAGGCTTCCTCAGGTCCTCCAAAATTCTTAAATGGAGCCAGGGGAGGTCTACACCTACATGTCCTGGATACTCGGCCCACAAATCATAGCTCTCCTTCATTCTGTAGGCCACTCAGAGTTTAACTAAATTCTTAAAAGTTTGGACCAGCAACAGCAGAAGCTCCACATCTGGACGCTGGGGACTAAAGAAAATCAGAGCTTACCAGAGTCCCATAGGCTGCCCAGAGTCCACCAAAGTTCTTAAATGGCCATATTCTCAAAATTATCATACAGATTTAATGCTATCCCAATCATAATACCACTAGCATACCTCACAGAACTACAGAATACATTCCTAAAATTCATCTGGAACCAGAAGAATCTTGGAATAGCGAAACGAATTCTTGGTAAAAAATTAAAAGCAGGGGGCATCACGATTTCTGACTTGAAATTATACTACGAAACTATTGTGATAAAATACAAAGCATGGTACTGGCAAAAAGGCAGATGTGAGGATCAGTGGAACAGACTATAAGATGTAAAAACAACTACAAACATACTCATCCATGTTACATTTGAAAAAGAGTCCAAACATGTTCACTGGGAGAAAGATAGCCTCTTAATAAATGTTGCTGGGAAAACTGGCTTTCCACACACCAAAGACTCAAAACTGAAAACCTGGACTCATGTCTATTACTATGAACTAAATGAAAATCAAAGTGGATCAAAGAACAAAACATTAAAACAGAAACACTAAATCTACTGGAAGAGAATGTAGGTAGAAATCTTAAAGACACAGGTTTAGAGAGTCCATGAACAAAACCCATACCACAAGGGAAATAATACAAATAATCAACAACTGGGATCTCAGCTCATTAAATATCTTTTATATAGTAGAAGAAATCACCAACAAAGTGAAAAGGCAATCCACCGAATGGGAAAGAATTTTAATCAACTGTCCCTCAGAAGAGTCCTTATATCTAGAATACAGAAAGAATTGAAAAAAAATCAAAGCACCCAAATTCAAAGTCTGAACCAAAATATGGGTATCTGAGGTGAATATGCACTTCTAAGCTGAAGACACATAAAAATGGCAAAAAAATATATGAATAAGTGTTCAACATCACTGGTCATTTGGGAGATGCAAATTTAAACAACACTGATAATCCATCTCATTCCAGCATGAATGGCTGCCATGAAGAAATCAACTAATAACAAATGCTAGAGGAGCAGTGGGAAAGAAGAAAGACTTTTCCGCTATTGGTGGGAGTGTAGACTGGTGCAATCACTAAGGAAATCAGCTTGCAGATTTCTCAAAAAACTAAGGTTGGTGTTCCCGTTTGATCCAGCTATTTCCCTTCTGGATATCTTTCCAGAAGAATTAAAAACCTCATATTACAGTGATATATATGTGCAACCATGTTTATAGCAGCACAATTTGTAACAGGTAAATCTTGGAACCAACCCAAATACTCATCAACCAAGTAATGCATAAAAAAGATGAATTTTTTTTTACAGTGCAGTATAATCTACCATAATGGAGGGTAAGCTTCAGACTTCTATAAGTGAGTGGATGCAACTTGAGACTATACTAATAAGTGAAATAAATCAGAGTCACATGTGTAAATATTGTATTGTATTGTAAGAAACTAAAACAACAAGTAAGTTCTAAAATGTACAATAGATATTGTGAAATGAGAAGAAATCTTTCAAAAGGGAAAAAGAACTAGGATTGGTGAAGTGGAGGACAGTAGTGAAAAGGGAAACAATAGAAGTCTGTTATAGCATTAGTGTCTCTTAACTCATTGAAAAGGAAGGTTTATACTAACATTGATTGGAGAAATTTTATGCCAAGATCTTATACCCTGAACTACTACTCTAAATCTAACAAGTAATTCATTAACTATTGTTCTCTTATAATTTTTTAAAGAAATTTTATTTTATCTTTTTTGATATAATAAAAAAGGAAAGAAAGTAGGGTAAGGTCTAAATATAGTTAGTTGGATTTAGCAAGCATGTACTATTGATAAACACTGCACTTTCTATAGCATGGTCAAGACAGAAGCAAGATCTTAGTGGACTGAGGGATGGTAAGAGTGTGAGCAAATGGTAACCTGGTAGACCTATTATGAAATTGGGCCATGGAAAGTTTATAGATAGGGCATGAATGTAGAGACTTGTTTTGTTTTGAAAAGAGGGATTTTCTTTTCTTTTCTTTTCTTTTTTCTTTTGGTGGAACCAGGGACTGAACTCAGGCCCTTGTGCTTGCCAGGGAAGCACTTATTCTACTAAGCCATCTCCCCAACCCCCAAAAAGAGTGATTTTCTTTAGCATATTTAAATAATGTTGAGAAGATACATGTTGAATGAAGGCAAAGTAGAGGATGGGGAAGGTAATGAGCAGAAATTTAGACAGAACCTAAATACTGCATTATAGAGCAGAAAGACCTATGAACACCCTGGTGTTGAAAGATGCAAATGTTGGGATTCTAGCATTATGAGTCAAAACAACCTCATCAGGGCATTTTTGACCACAATATTTCAGAAGTTTAAACGACTTTGTGCCACAGGTTGAGGGGATGAAAAGCACACTTATCAGAAGATTTTGGAAAATTCTTAGCCTGGTTTTAGTGTGTACTTATAGTAATAGACTTTCTCCAGAAACAGCTGTGAAGGGGTCAGGGAAATAGCTCAATAGAGTAAGTGCTTGCCTGGCAAGCGCAAGGGTCTGAGTTCAATCCCTGGTTCCGAAAAACAAACAAACAAACAAAAAAAAAAAAAAAAAAAAAAAAAAAGAAGGATCTTTGAAGAAAGAAAAGGTATTAATCATCTGAGGAAGCATCTGGATCATTGAGGAGAATGGTCTTAGGCATTATTATTTTTTTAATTTTATATATTTGGTACAGGGTCTCACTATGCAGCTGAAGGTGTAGTGATTCTCCTGTCTCAGCTTCTTCAGTGCTAGTATTACAGGCATGCACCACCATGTCCAGTTTTGGTGGCCAGCTTAGCACATCTGGGGCAGGACCGGCATGGCATGTGGTACCCAGGATTGAACCCAGGTCCTTGTGCTTGCCTAGGCAGGTGCTTAGACCTCTGAGCTAACTTCATGGCCCTGCACACCATTTTAATGTGAAAAACTTGGACTTGAAAGAACAGTTAAATATAATCAGCACTTGGTCTTTGAGAAAGAATGTTCATAAAATTTCTCAGAAGTGGAGTATCAGAAATAGTTGAAGCTGAGTAGTGTTGTTACACACTGTTTTATAAAGAAGAAACAAACAAGTAGGATAAACCTTTCTTGTATCCTGAGTGAAGTTTTGGCCATTTTTTTAGTCACAGTATATTAGTCACTGTTATTCTCTAGTGATTTTGTTAGACATTTTATTTTTTCATAGAAATAGGAACATTTTAATATTTTTAAATTCATATATATTTGCATTACATTAAAATAAAAAACTGAAAAATATACATGTTTTATGCATATGACACATGACAAAAGTAAGAAATTATGGCTAAGAATTTTAGAGGAAGATGGTTTGTGTTTACTCTTAATGTGAGAAAGCATGAACCTTCCTGTGCTAATTTCAGAGAATGTTTTATTTATCTGCCACCTCCTCAAAATCTTCTATTACCCAATCATGTGCATGTTATGTTTTTGACAAATGGACTTTTGGTGCACAAACTTCATAATCAAATTTGTTCAAAGCTAAATTGCCAAAAGTGGAACTTTTTTTATATTCACCCTTGTGACAGTTAATGAAGATGGATGGGGAAAAATAGGGACTTCATTTTGTAGAGAAAGAAATCTCATTCCCTACTGTGTTGGCTAAAGACGAATTTGTTGCAAGGGAAAAAAATAGAACTGTCTAATTACTTTATTCCTGCTGAAAGCCATTGGCAGCCAGCCTATTCAAATACAGACTTTTGTTTAGAGAAGCAACTGGAAAACTCTTGTATACACAGTCAACAGAATTCTCATTTTTTTCTTCCTTTGAACACTTGTTCTACCAGAAAATGTTAATGTTTATCTGAAAAACTGAAAAGAATTCTTTGGATTTTATTAATGTTCAGAATAACAATTCAAATAAAAGTTTCCGATTGTTTTAATTCTGGTAATCAAGACAGTAATTGTATTTGGGGAATGGTAGACATTTGGAGGGTGGATTCTAGAAAATTTAAGAAAGGTCTTAAAATTAATGTACCAGGATGACATAAAAGCAAGTAGAGCTCAGACATTGTTAGTAAGAGGAAACTTAATACAAACAGTTTGGTAATCTGGCAGCATCAACTAAAGGTGATTATATATCCACACCATGGTCCACCAATTCCAGTCCTAGGCATTACCTCGCCAAAATGATTTGTATAAGGATATACACATTGGCATTAGTTTCAGTAAGCCCAAACTAGGAACAATTTAAATATCCTTCTACAGAATAAAATGCATGCAAAACAATAAAAAATAATTAACCATTGATTCCTCAAATAACATGTGTTAAACATAGAAATGGGCCCCAAGATAGCAAGGTAAATGTCATAAGTGTGGTCAAAGCTATGGGTCTGTGACTGCTGATTCAGGAACCTACCAAATCCAATAAGGTTATTTATAGGATATTGTTTTAATGCTATCCATTTAAAGACAATATTGAGTGGAAGAGGCCAGATACAAAAGAATACCTACTGTGTCTCTATGTTTCCACTTTTTACAGTGCAAAGACAAGCAAAATGGATCCATGTGGAAGTTAGAATAGTGGTTAATCATGGTAGGGTTATTGATTTGAATGTGGCACAAGTGACCCTTCTGTGGTGTTGGAAATATTTTAGACTCTAGTGTGGTTATAAATTATGGTGATTACGAAAATGTTATAAGTATGTAAAAATTTATTAAGCTGCATATCTCAGATTTGTACAAATTGTATTTCAAATTAAAAAAATAGACCATCTCTTTATTTTTTTATTTGGGATAAGTAGTTCGATTTTTTTAGATGCAAAGAAAAAATAGGCAATAATATGGGCTTGCCTCCTTGACCGTGACTTTGTGGCCCTGTATATTTCTGGGTAGACCAGACAAAGTGACAGATCAGCATTATACTGAGTAATTGATTTTCATCTAGAAGATAATAACTGTAACAACAGAATATTTATAGGATTTAAAGTAGTTATTAAAGATAAATTTGGTTTAAAGAGCCACAGAAGCCTTGATAACCTCCTGTAAACAATCCTATTGAATTTGTTATGTTCATGAGTCAGCAGGCACAGGCCCACAACTTTGACCACATTTATGACCTTCACTTTGCTAAGTTGGGGTCCATGGTTAAATGTAGTTTTTTCTAGGCCTATCTGTATGCCTTTACAATGAGTTTGTCAATGGCTAGATTTCACCTTGACAGTTTGACATATGAACTTTGGAAATCCATAAAGATATAAGGTTGCATGCTGGAAAGCATAAAAATAAAAATATCTTGAATTTTAGAAAATGTTATGGAAGGATGTAATATTCAGAACAGAAACATGTGATGAAGCCTAAATGAAGCAGGCTCTGTGTTTGGCTGAAAAACCTGGACTTTGTTAGTGCAAAAACACACTGGATAAAGGTCAGGAAGAATTTGAGAATGGGCAAGAAGCATACTGCTCACCTTAGCTTCATATGAGTGGGAATAGGATGAAATTTAAGTATTTCCAAAGATGCTTAGATCACTTTGTTTCTTATGCTTGTTGGTATGTGTTGAAAGTGGAAAGTGCATGCCCTGACATTACTAGGTGAAAACAGCACATTTTTAATGTTTATTTATACCATCTAATAATATATCATGATATTTAATAAAATAAACTCTACAGTTGGATCAGGGAGTCCAGGATCTGTTGTTAAATAGTTTTATGGTCCCAAAGATGTTACCTAAATGCACTAAGCTCCAGCTTTTTAATCTCTAAAGGGGTGTTTATAGTAGTGCCTGACTTACTAGATGCTAGAACTAAAAGGAGACAGCATGTATAGCACATTGTGTTTACTGCAATAAAGCCTGATACATTTTAACCACTCAGCAAATGCTATTTATCATCATCAAATAATAATGCCAATAGAATAATAACAAGTGTATGTTGGCTTATATTTATTTAGTTAGTCTGGTAAAATCTCCATGTGTGACTTCCAGTGTGTATGAATGCCAAACTCTCTCCTCCTTTTTATCCTTTAGTTTACTAACTGTGTTTAGCTTCCATGAAAAATTGAACCTATTTATATAATGGTTTCAAAAGTGAGATAAATAGGATGAGATTCATTAGTGTTGGACTGATTTGTGTCTGGAAACCCCAAGGGAAATTTCTTGACAGCTAAGCCACCTATTCCCCACGGCTCCAGTTACTAGCAAGTGCTTCACTGTAGTGAATTCATTTGTTATTGCAAATGAAAACATTAAATTTCCTAGTGTTTTTATTCACAGCTGTATAAGGCTCAGAATTTTCCAATATTCTTGTTTATAAGGTGTTGTTTACCTTATAAACAAAGATGCTGTTTGAAATCTCCATTTGGAGGAATAAAGTCTCTTTCTTGTTGTGAGGCAGTGTGCAGAGTAATAAATTTATAGCCCCATTAGACTGTGATAGTTTCATAGCTATGGAAGATGGTTGTGCATGGCCCTCCTGTTGAGTCAAAACACAGTGCACATACCTAAACTTTTTCACATTAATTACATGGAAGTATTCATCCATATTCAACAGAGTATCACAATCACTGACTCAAATTGTTCAGTAATATTAGGCAAGTGGTCAAAAGAATGATATGTAATATAACAACCATTGTTAATTTCCTATTTTTGTTTCAAAATTCTATACCATTTTTATTGTTGTATGTTATTTTGTTTTTGTCTTTGTTCTTGTTTTTTTCTCTTTAAAATAAAACAAAAAATAAGAACGAGTTATGAGTGGCCCTATATATCCCTGTGGTGATAGCTACACAATACCAACTTAAACAATATCTGTAATTTAAAAATTAAAATTTGAGTACCATGGTATATTTAAAGACATAATTTTAGTGACAACAATTTCTTTGGTGACAATAAAAAACAAAAGACTCAATCCATGAACCATTTCTGCATGTAGATATAATGATTCCTCAATGTTTCATGTATTTTGAAGTCAATGTTTCCACTATTCAAACTGTTTGAGTCTCGAAGTCATTTGTTGACTCAACTCCAGTTTTTATGCCATAATCTATACCTAATATGCATGCTTTAAATACATTGATGCCACCTTGAAACACAGCTGAGGAATGTCATACTAGAAGACACATGTGACAAACAGAACTTGAAAGGTAAATTTGTTCATCCATATTCTTATCTGTGAGATTGTAAGAATAAAGGCACAAAGGAGTGCAACTAAAGATGACAGATTGAAGTATTTAAGAGTTATGTGACCAGGGGGAAATATTTTAATTAGTATTTTTGTTTAATGAAATCATACATTCAAGAAATATATTTGTAGTGCCTCTGAGAAACCTGGCCTTCTAGACGATGAGAATTTATCAGTGAACTCACAAAAGTAGGATGTGGCCTGAAATCAAACTAGGAGATGAATTGTTTCTATTACTTTTTAAAATAATTAATGGAATCATGATAAGAATCTGTTAGAGAAAGCAGTTTAAATAAGGCTGGAGATGTAGATGGTTAAAAAGTGAATGGTAGGTGGTGGGGCTGTTCCCCTCACCCATTCATTTGGCTGTGTGCATCTTGGTCTCTGGATTTATTTGTCTGAAGACAGGTATAGTTTAGGATTTTGTGTACTGTCAATCCAGAAACAAAAGTCAGGTAAATAAATCAAAGATAGGAATGTGATGAAACATCAAGTTTGGGGGAGTAGAGTCTTAGGTAAGGTGGTCAAGAAAGATTTCACTGAGAGAGTGACATTTGGGTTGAGACTTGAGGGATAAGAAGGGAAATATCTTCAAAGAATTTGAAGTGGGAATGAACTTGATGCCTTCTAGAAACAGATAAAAAGGCCAGATAAAGGCAAAGAGAAAGTTAGGAGGATATTGAAGTCATTCAATCCACAATATAACTACTCGACTAACTCCCAAGTCCTCTATCCAATATCCTTGGGGTTAGAGACACAATAGCCTGTATTCTCAAAACACACTAATTTTTCTTTCTTTATAAGGAGTAACTTAAACCTGCTGGAAGTTTTGATAGAACATAAGATTTATGTTCCTGGAAAACCTCCTAGATTGAAAATTTGTATACTAAAAATGACACTGTGTTTATGAGAAAATAGCATTGGAACCGACCACTTAAAAGCAATATATTTTATAAGCAGAGCATTAACACAAACAGTAATAGTGTCTGAAGGCATAACAGCTGGGGACTATCTCCTGGGATAGTAAAATGCACAAGCAAGATAAAATAAAAATGCTATACTGCTAACATGGGCCTAGCATAACTGGGATTGCAGCTCTGAACAAAAAAATAATACTTTGTGACTAGAGCATAGCTCCTTAGAGAAGAAATACTAAATGAAGGAACTTATTTGAAATAACAGAACTGGTAGCCAATGCAGCTACCAAGACAAGACTGTTCTTTCCTGCTGAAGATTGTATTTTACTTCTAGTCTTAGGGTTCCTTTTGCCTGAAAAAAGGTTTGGCTAAATAATGCCATAACTGTATTCTATCTTTTTAATTTATTATTTCATATATGTAATTTTTTGAGTCAGGTTCTTGCTATACAATTCCAGATGGCTCTAAACTCATTGTGTAACTCAAGCTTGTTTCAAACTCACAAGGATTCTCCTGCCACAGCCTCTGGAATGGCGATATTATGGCACTGAGATCACAGGTATATGACACCACATCCAGCCGATTCCATCCTGATAGAATTCCTCTACCTCCTAACTTCTTGTGAACCTATTGGTTCATACAAACATTCTTATCAGAAGACTGGCTCATTTATCTTTAAGATTTGCCACCATGAACACATTGTGTTTCAATTAGGTTAGATCAAAATCAATATAATTCAAGAATTTATTGAGCAATTATATTGTGCAGTTTGCTTAATAAATGTACTTAATAAAAGACCTGCTCATTTAAGGTATTTATGGATTCTGAAGTCTTTATGTTTTATGATCCTGTCGTGTTCAGATGATATCTTGGTCTGATTATGCTACTGGAATAAAATGACTTAGGCTTGGTAATTTGTAATCAACAAAAAGTATTACTTATGGAAGTTAAGAAGTCCAAGCTCAAAGAGCAGAAATATTTGATGTATGGCAATGGCCTGCTTCCTTATAGATGGTGGCGTCTGTGAGTCCTCATGTGATTGAAGAGGCTAACAACTCCCCCTGTGCCTCTTAAATAGTAGCTCTAATACCATTCTAAAGAAATAATAATCTTCTAAATTTCTTACTTTCTGCTACTATTGCATTGGGGCTTGGCTTTCAACATACAAGTTTTACACAAACAGTACCACAGTCTCACTACAGAGGAAATAAATATTTTGACACTGAATGGCTTCAAGAAGACCATGATCCAGTAATTATTTTGAAATATATAAGGAAAGATTTCAAAAGATATATTTCTGTGATGAGTGCTCATAAACGTTAAATAATAGGCACATCATTTATCTGTTTTGTTAAGAACAAAACAGATAAATTTTCTACTCAAATGGGAGACAGACTTTTTTTTTCTCTTGATATGATCAAGTGGCTTTAAAAATTTTTTTCAAAGTTTTATTGAAAAACAGATAGCAATGAGACAGTTTCAAATCAAATCGGAAGTACAGTTTCAACAAATAATACACTGCATA
>NW_004524606.1:248470-250080 GCF_000260255.1 Octodon degus
TGGGGGGCGGCCTGAGGGGGTGAGAGAGGGTCCAGCCCACGCTGCGCCTGGGCTGGGACTGGTCCCGCCGGTGCAGGTTAGCAGGAAGCTCTCCACACACTCACCGGACCTGGGCTAGGACTGCATCTGGGGGTTCCCGGAAGTCGGCAGAAATTCCAAGCAAGCCTTTTTAAAAATAGAGTGAGTTAAGAAATATATTTAAAATTTGGCTACCATTTATGATGTTAATCTTATATTAATAATAAATAACTCCATTCAACCTGTTTTATGATTAATAAAAACAAAATTAATAATAAAATATGATGCTACAATTGCCTAAGCTGGTTATTTATTCACCATACTTCAGAATGATTCAGTAACAGCACACAAAAAGCAAAAGAAATTTTGTTGCCTTTTTAGCCTAACTCAGTTATTTAAAACCGGTATAGGTATCTACTGCTGTGTAATAAATCATACCCAACTTACAAGTTTACAACAAAAAATAATTTTCAGTTCCATAGTTTCAGTAGTTCAGCAATCTAGCTGGGTGGTTTAGGCTCCACACCTCTCAGCTACAGTCAAGGTGTGAGCTGAGGCTGGTGCCCTCTGGGGATTTACTTACAAGTACTTTCATGGAAGTGTCAGGAGGAATCTTCAGTTCCTTACCATGGAGGCTTCTTCATGGGCCACTCATAATGAGGATTCATGCAGAGTGAGTGATCCAAAAGGGAGGACCCAAGAAAACAGCCAACAGTGTTATACTCTACCCTTGGAAGTGGCGTGCCATCCTTTCTGCTATAGCTTACTTGTGCAATTGGGGAGGTACTACTTAAGGATGTGAATGATCTGTGACAGCATCACTGAAGGTCACCATGGAAACTACAACAGAAACCCTGCCCCTCACCAACACATCTGAGAGGCAACATCCATACATAACAATGACTCGTGTTAGCTATAACTTGAGCTGAGTGATTGACATTTCCAATTTGAGGTAGAAGTAAGGAAAGCAAGCAGAGGGAATTTGTATATTATGAAAAAGTCTCATGTTATTTTTCTCACACTCACAAATGTCATGTTTTCCTACACTCATTTTTTTCACCACTTTTCTCCAACCAGACTCTAAAATCACTGCTTAGCCCTAACACGTGGGTTGAGCATTTAAGAACTTAAGAGTTAACATACTTACATTTGCTTTGAACATTAAATAATTCTGCTCCTTTAAAAAGCCAAGTGAGTCAAAAAGGTCATTGATGTGAAGTTAATAGGACTTCAGTTAGAAATTACAATCAGCTGGGTGGACAGTGCACTTATAGGGCTCAAGTATGTTTTCAAAGGCAGCTTCAAAGCATGGTAAGGAAAAGTCAAGAAGTAGAGAACAGAGAAAGAGAAAGTGGAAAGAGATAATGGCTTATGTATGTACAGGCTTAAAAGACAATAGAACAAATTTTACAGTATTTTTAGTCTCCAACTCCACACTAACATAGCATTTGCTTATACTGAGATGAACAAAGCAAAATTACATAGGGCCTAGAATGCCCTTAAAATGAAATAAATGAATTAACTGGAATCAGAGCTTTAATTATGCTTTTTGTATCTAAGGTTTGTTTTTCTTTTTTTTTTTTTTTTTTTTT
>NW_004524606.1:250180-265634 GCF_000260255.1 Octodon degus
AAACTCAGCAAAATATTCTAAAAGAGTCCAGTAGCCCATAATAGCATTGGGTCTTCTGTTTAACTGGCAATGTCAGAAATTATTGACCTGAGTCCTCCACAGCTCAACATAACAGCATGATTTTATTTCCTATATTTCGTCTTCATACTTTTCTACTGGATGGTTAAGCCCAAGGTAAAGCAGGACCTGTGGGAGACAGACTTCTAGACTTCCAAGTGTTTGGAATGTCTCCATTTGCCTTGTGAATGTAATTAAGGAATATGACGTGAATCATTTACCAAAATAATTTGCCCATGGAATTCTTTGTAAGACTGCTGTATTAAAAAAATACATTTTGGGAAATTCTAATTTGTTTTGGATGACTTGGAAATAAATAAACCAACCTATCTTCTTTCCTTTTATTCTTTCTGCACTGTAAGAATAAACAGATACAAGATTGCTAATAATTTTAACTTCTAACTTCAATATGTTGCCATGTTTGTATTCACAAAACCCACATTCATGTGGAATTCTATATAAGTCAAGTACCATCAGTACTTCTTGAAACCATTTAAAGTCAAAATATTTATTTCCTCTGTACTGTTGATGTAACTGAGCCTGAGGTATTTTATACAGAGGCTTAGGGGCAGTGATGTTAAGTTAGAACACAGGCGACATTTATCAGTTTCATGTTCAACTTAAATCTAACCTTTCATTTTCCATAAATGGTAACTTGGAATGTACTTACACCAAGTTCACTTTTTGTTTGCTTATTTACTGTTTAGTAGTTTCAATTTAATGTGTAAATATCTTAAGCAGGAACTCATGCACTAATGAGAATGTTTTTGACAGCATGGATGCTTTCTGTGCATTTTTGCTAATCACACTGTATAAGATACTGGACTCTCAACCTCAGCATGAAATCACCTCTTTTAGCAGATCTAGTATGGAACTTATTTTAAATTTAAATTTAAACAGGTTATTTTACCTTGTTAGATTCTGCCCTATTGTCACCTCCTGGGACAATGCACTCAAACAAGTTACCAAGGTTGGCAAAATATTTTGTGGTATAAATAACCCTCAAAAATTCTGCAGCTTGTTTAAAAACATAATGTATATAATTTTGTATGTATAGCTCTGTGTATTAGTTTCATAGTTGCTGAAGATTGAGACTCACTGAGCTTTAGTAAAGGAAAAGAATTAGGACATTTGACAGTGCAGACATCTAGGCATTCAAACAATTTTTAAAAATTTAATTCTAATTCCTAGCAGGTGTACAGAAACTAGGTGGAGAATTATAAAATAATTATTCTCTGTATTTCCTTTTCACATTATTATTAAATGTCTGTAAATTTTTACACAAATTAGTGAATTAATTTGTTTTGCTGTTACCTTGTTTTCACAGATCACAGGTTCTGTAGTTCAGTAGATAAATTAAATGCTGAAACTCCTTCCTCTGTGTTCCCTAGTAGTTTGTATATATCTTTTTATTATAGTGCTTTTCAGATCAGATTATAATTTTGTGATTGTCTCTTCACCTCTGAGTAAGAGCTAAGTCTCATTTATTTTGTACTCCTAGTACTTAATATGTTTTATGTGACAGATGTTCACAATTTTTGTTAATTTAATAGATCTGTATTTCAAATTTTATGGAAGATGTTGGCTTACTTAATAGGTTTTAATTGTCTTTGCATTATTGTTCATTTAAAAACACTAACAAATAATTTTTAGAGCAGTTAAAAGTTCCCAACAATGGTGAGTGAAAATACAGAAAGATTCGCAGAGCCACATCCTCCTTCTACCTTCCTCAGGTAAATTTTCTCACTATCAACATCCTGAACCAAAGTGGATCATCTATTACAGCTGATAAAGCTACATTGACACATCATTATCACCTATAGTGTACTATTCACTCTTGGGGTTCTGTATATTATAGATTTGGACAAATGTATAATGCCATGTATAAATTGTAGTACTGTGCAGAATAGTTTCACTGTCCTGAAATACCTCTGTGCTCTGCTTATTCATCCTTCCCTCTCTGCTAACCTGTGGCAACAACTGATGTTTTTTTCTATCTCCATAGTTTGTAATTTCCTGAATGCTATAGAATTGGAATCACAGAGCTTTTCAGATTAGTTTCCTTCACTAATGTGTGTTCAACTTCCCTCTACAGCTTTTTATAGCCTGATAGCTCATTTTTAAAGTGTTGAGTAATACTCTATTGTACCAAAGTTTATCTTCTGTCTACTGCATTGAAGGAAATTTTGGTTGCTTTCAAATTTTAGAAAATTTAAACAAGTGTGCTATAAACATTTGTATACAGGGATTTTTTGGTGTGTGTGTACATAGTGTTCAGTTTACTCTGGTAAATATCAAAGGTGGCTGGCGAGATAGTTCAGTGGACTAAATGCCTCAGTAGACAAGTGCAGGGACTGAGGTTGGATCTCTGGACCACATGCACACCAGCAGTGCCCCTGTGTATGCTGAGCCAAAGATGAGTCTGGGGGTGGTGGTACACACCTGTAATCTCAGTGCTGGGGAGGCTGAAAACAGGAGGATCACTATGAGGCCAAGCTGCCTAGTGAGACCCAATATAAAACAACAACAAAATACATAAATAAATATAAAGGAATACAATTGTTCAGTTGTAGGAAAGAGTATATTAAGGTTTGTATTAATTTGCCAATTTGTCTTCCAAAGAGGCTGTTCTATTTTACATTCTTGCCACAAATGAAAGACAGTTCTTGTGGCTCAATATCCTCATTGGCTTGTTAATGTTTCTTTATTTTTCTTTTTGCTATTTTATTTTATAGAGAAACAAATATCAATGAGACAGTTTCAAAACTGATTTATAGGACATTTTCAATAATTAATACATTGTACTCTGTTATCTTCTTAGTGGTTATCCATAGTGCAAGAAGCAGACAGGATATCCTGTCCAAATACTATTAGTACAAATCTTTCTTCTCATTGAATTAAGTGAAAGTTGATGTATATCTAACCTAAGTATTATGTATATACAAACACAAAATGGTCCTTCCTTTGTATCCTCTTTTTTGTTTAGTCTTGACAGAGATGGAAATTCTATTGGCATATAAATGCTATCAGTGCTTGAATTCAGCAAAACAATCCAACACAGTCCATCAGTCCACAATAGTAGTGGGTTATCTGCCAGAGTTGTTGACTAGAGCCTTTTACACCTCAGCATATTAATATGGCTTTATTTTATATACCTCATTTTTATACTTTTCTGCAAAATTGTTAAGACCAAGATAAAGCAAGACCTATATAACAAGAAATGTAACTTTTGTATCTGATAAGGTCAGTTAAGTCCCCTCTAGATTTATCCTGTAACCCTGTACCACACTTTGTAGATCCTTTGTCAGTGTCAGCCATGTGGATGAGTCACAGCCATTGCTTGACCAATTTGCTTTCTGTGAAAGCCTGAGAGAAAGTTTTCTCTCCATGTAACTCTCTTTAGGCACACTATGCATCATTGATCACATTCCTCTGTGGCCCCATAATCTCCTTGATCAGAAAATTTGGGGCACAACTGAGTTACATGTTATAACAGTACAGGTTGTCCTATGTCCTCAGTCTTCACTGACCTTGAAAGGCTATGACTGACCTTGCAGCCCTTCCTTTTCTCCAGTTATTGATCTGCAAACTTAGGTTGTTAACCCTCCAGAAAAGAAGCTCATGCAGTTCAGTTTAGCCTATCTGTCTAAATATCAAACATCTTAGGCATAAAGTGGAACAGGTATTTTCCATCAAGTATTGATGTGTTGAACTTTAAGTCCTTACAGAATATGAAGAAAAAAAATATGAATAAACATGTATTTTTACACAGAAATTTAGAAATCTAACCATATATAGCATTGTAGCAGGACAGTCCTTTGTTAATGTTTAGATTTGACCATTCTAGAAGGTATCTGTGATTTCTTACAGTTATTTTAAAATTTAACTTCTTATTGATATGATATTGAATAAATTTTCATATACTTATAATTTTTATATGTTTTTATAAGGCTTTTTGTCCATTCAAAACTTAGGTTGATTATTTTCTTGGTACTAAAATTTTTCTTGTAAAACTATGTACTATTGTTGAACAACAGAGTTGATCAGATGTGTTTTGCATATCTTTTCTCCAAGTTTATGACTTATTTTTTATTCTCTTAGCATTGCCTTTCAGAAAAGAGTAGTTGTAATGATTTCTTTCATAAACTGTCTGTTGTACTATATCTACAGTCATTACCATACTCAAAATCATGTAAATTTTTCATTTATTTTTTGAGTATTATAGTTTTGCATTTTTCAAGTTTACTTTATAATTGACATAGAATTGTTATACATGTTTATGAGATAAATGAAGTGTAATATTTTGATAGTTTAAAGTGCTAATGTAAATGTTAGTCATTCTAAATTTCAAGTACCACATGTTCTTTGTTCATATAAAGGCAGTTTACTTTATTTAAAAAGATTTATTGTGATATAATTCTATCATAGTTTTTATCCTTTTAAAATGTACAATCTAATGGTTTTTAGTTACACTCCCACCAATAGTGGAGAAAAGTTCCTTTTATTCCACAACCCCTGCAGCATTTGTTATTGGTTGATTTCTTGATGAGTGCCATTCTTTCTGGGGGTAAGTTGGAATCTCAGTGTTATTTTAATTTGCATTTTATGAATTGCAAATGATGTTGAACACTTTTTTCATATATATATATATATATATATATATATATATATTTCTCATTTGTACTTCTGAGAAGTGTATATTCATCTCAGATGCCCATTTTTGAATTGTGTCTTTGAATTTTTGTGGCCTGACTTTTTAATTCTTTATATGTTGTAGATAGAAGGCTTTTGTCAGAGGGGCAATTGGTTGTAATTTTTTCACAATTGGTAGATTTTCTTTTTACTCTTTTGATGATTTCTGTTGAAGTACAGAAACTTTTCAAAAAAAGGAAACTCAGTTTTTGATTTTTTAAAGTATTTCCTGGGCAATTGGGTTTTTGTTCATGAACTCTCTACTTACCTTTATGTCTTTGAGATTTCTACCAATGTTTTTCTCCAGGAGATTTAGTGTTTCTGCTTTAATATTTAAATCTGTGAACAATGTTGACTGTAGTTTAGTGTACAGAGATAGACGTGGGTCTTAGCCTTTGTCATGTGGAAAACTAGCTTTTCCAGGGCTATTTATTGAAGAGATTGTTTTCCTTTGAGTGAACATGTTTTGTACCTTTGTCAAAGATATAGGTCAGCAAAATAACTTAGTGGACCAAGCACCTGCTTAGGCAAGTGCAGGGACTGAGGTTAGATCCCTGGCACAACATGCTGCACCAACCCATCCAGGGGTGTGTGGAGCCTGCCACTGGGTATGGTAGTGCATGCCTGTAATCACAGGGATGGGGACACTGAAAACAGGAGGAACACTAGGAGTCTGAATTGCAAGCCACATAGCAAGACACTGTACCAAATACATGAGGAAAAAGTAAAAAAAGATAAGGTGGTTCAGTGTGTCTTTAGTTGTGTGTGCATCTTCTAATCTGTTCCACTGACACACAGGTCTGTCTTTATGCCTGTACTATGCTGATTTTATCACAGTAGCTTTGAAGTATAATTTCAAGTCAGGCATTGTGTTACCTTGTTCCTTTCCTTTCTTGCCCAAGATTGTGTTACTGTTCTAGGATTTTTCTGGATCCAGATGAATTTTAGGCATCTTTTCTCTTGATCAGTGAAGTATACTAATGATATACCTGAGGTATACTAATGGTATTTTAATCAGGATTACATTGGATCTGTATAACAATTTTATGAGTATGGCCATTTTAACAATATTGGAGTGAGAGCCAGATAGTTCACTGGACTAAAGCACCTGTTTAGGAAGATGCACAGACCAGGATTTGATCCCTGGTGTGCCATGCTGTGCTTCTGCCTGGGGCATGTTGAGATAGCGATTGGGACTGGGTGTGGTGGCACGTGCCTATAATCCCAGTGCTTTAGAGGCTGAAAACAGGAGGATCATTACGAGTCCAATCTTTTTAGTGAGATCCTGTAAACACTGTACTAAATCATAAAAAAAAGAAATTTGAAAAAAAAAATTTGTCCTTCCTATCCAGGAGCAAAGAATATCTTTCCATTTTCTGAAATCCTCTTACATTTCTTTTGTCAGAGTATTGTAATTTTCACTATATAAATCTTTGACTTCTTTTGTTAGATTGATTCTTAAGTATTTCATTTTTTGAGTGCTGTTGCAAAAGCATAGATTTCCCTAATTTCTTTCTTGTTGCATTCTTTGTGTACAAAAATGTTATTGATATTTGAGTATTAACTTTATATCCTCAGACCTCTCCAGACATGGCCCAAGCCCAGAGTGTGAGACAGTCAACCATGCTCTCAGGACCCCTCCAAAACCCTTCAGACCCAGCCAAAGCCCAGGCCCAGCGAGTGTGAGGGAGAGTTTCCACACTCCTTTTTGCCTTCTGGGTCCCTCTGGACTCAGCCCAGGCCCACTTGTGAGTGAGTCCTTCTGTCCTGCTCTCTGGACCCCTCCAGACCTAGCCCATGCCAGGCATACAGGCCTGGGGTGAAACAGCTGCTGAAGTCCCTGCACAGAGGCTAGGGGCCAGAACCACCCAGCTAATCCAGGAGCAAACATATTGCCAGAGGAGCACAACAGGTTCACTTCCAGGAAGAAGCTGAGCATAGCAGCCAGACCCAAGCCAGGCACAACTGGATGAATTCAAACTTCATAGATCTGTAGCAGAATTTCAAGAGGTGCTAAGGTTATAACCACACAAAATGTCTACATCAAAGGTCAGAGGACAGTGCTACACAAAATGACAAAGAAAAGTATCAAAATGCAATCTTAGGTCCTGAACCCACTCAGAACAAGTGCAGAAGACACTAGCACAGAAGAAATTGGGAATCACACAGCTGAAATGTCTGAATTAATAATGACTGAAGAAAAGAAACAACTACGAAAAGGTATAGAGGAACTCAGATGAGATATAAAATATAAAATAAAAAAGAAATTTGTAAATTAATGGCATTTGAAGTAACTAATCAAATGCAGAAATATATAGAGGAAATCAGATCAGAAATAATCTCTGAAGCAAAAATGCAGGATAACTATAATGAAATAATTAATAACTGTTTCTCAAAAAGACACTGCTAAAAATAGAACAGGTAAGAAAAATGATGGAATACTTGAATGAGCAATATAGGAAAGAAATAGATCACATGAAGCAGAGTGGAATCAATATAGAGGAACTTAAAATCTCAATCACAAGCTTGCAAAACCATTTGAGTGAAAGTAAACACAGAGTGTCAGATATTGAAGATGCCATTTTAGGTAGTGAAAAGGTAAGAAAAAAATCACTAAAAAACAACTAGGATGAAGGAAAAAATAATTCATCTCCTGCAAAAAGATGCATAGATGAACAATGTGAGACTAATAGGTATGAATGAGAAACGTCAATACAAATTATATAAAAAAAATGGGCAGAAGTAATAGCAGAAAACTTCCCAAACATGGAGAAACAATCTGACATTCAGGGAACTTAAGCATACAGAACTCCAAATAACATCAACTCAATTAAGAACATACCCAGATGTATAATAACCAAGATCCCAGAAATCCAGCTCAACAACTATATTCTGAAAGCCTCTAGAGAAAAGAAACAGATGACATTTAAAGGAAAACTCATCAGAATAAGAGCAGATTTCTTTTCACAAACCCTGAAGTCAAGAAGAACATGGAGCAGAGAACTTCAAGTTCTCTATGAAAACAAATTCCAGACCAGAATACTATATCCTGAAAAACTCTCATTCAAGTTTGTGGGGAAAGTGAGATACTTCCATGACAAAGAACAAATAAAGAATTTCTTGATGACAAAGCCAACCCTACACAGACTACTAAACAATGGTCTAGAGAGGGAGGAAAAAGATCAGAAGTCCACGAATGAGAACAGAAGGAACCCACTAAATAGGGAAAACAATTAAACACAGGAGAAAAAGGAGTAAACAAGAGGTAAATAACATGTTAATCATAAGTAAATAAATCTCAGTTATAACCATCAATGTAAGTGGACTGAATTCACCAATTAAAGAAATAGGCTGGCACAGTTATTTAGGAAACAAAGTCAAACAATATGCTGTATGCAAGAAACACATTTAACTCATAAAGACATTCATAGGTTTAAAGTGAAAGAATGCAAAATAATACTATATGCCCCAGCACCTCAGAATAAAGCAGGGGTAGGAATCCTGTTCTCAGACAGTCTCAATGTCAAGCAAAGAATGCTCAAACAGAATAAAAAAAGCCACTATATATTGGTTAGGGGAAAAATTCAAGAGGAAGAGGTAACACTCTTAAATATGTATGCACCAAAAAAACTATATAAGACAAATCTTAATGGACAAGAAAAATTTAATATCCAATACCACAACCTTAAAAGGAGTCCTTCACACTCCCTTACCCCAAAAAGATAGGACAAGAGGACAAAAAATTAGCAAAGATGTAGCAGAACAAAAACAGAGTTTGGAACAAATGCACTTGGTGGACATATACAGAGTGCCCCACACAACCATAGCTGCATACACCTTTTTTTCCTGCACATGGGTCATTTTCCAAAAGAGATCAAATACTAGTCCATAGGTCATTCTTAAGTATATGCAAGAAAACAGAAATCATTCCATGCATATCATCTAACCACAGTGAAATGAAACTGAAAATAAACAAAAGAAACCTCAAATCCCCCTAAATACATGGTAAATAAACAATTCCCTGCTCAGCAATCAATGAGTCACAGATGAAATTAAACAAGAAATTGAACAGTATCTACAATTTAATGAAAATTCAAGCACAACTAAATGGAATTTATGGGATGCGATGAAAGCAGATTATAGAGGGAAATTTATAACTGTGAACTCACACATTAGGAAAACAGAATAGGAACAAATAAATACTCTAATTCTGCACCTCCAACATCTAGAAAAGGAAGAGCAAACAAACCCAAAGCCCAAAAAGGGGAAGAAATAATAAAGATTAGAGCAGAAATTAATTCAAATGAGATGAAGAAAACAATTCTAAGAATTAAAGATTTAAAAAGCAGGTTCTTTGAAAGGTTAAATAAAACTGATAAGCCCCTAGCTAACCTCCTCGGAAAGAGGAAAGAAAAAAACTCAGATAAAAGCAATAAGGAATGAAAATGGTGTAATTACCAGAGATGCAGTGGACATTCAGAAGATTATCAATAGCTACTTTGAGAATCTTTACTCTCACAGAATAAAAGACAAAGAAGAAATAGAAAATAGAAATATTCCTTGAAAGGTACAAATTACCAAAACTGAATGAAGAATATATAAAAACTCTCAATAACCCAATATCAGCCAAGGAAATACAAAATATATATAAAAATTACCCTACGGACAAAGAAAAATCCTGGTCCTGATGGATTCACAGCTTAATTCTACAAAAAATTTACAGAAGATATAATCCTAATACTCCTCCAACTCTTCAATGGAATTGAAAAGGAAGCAATCCTCCAAAAATCTTTCCTGGAGGCAAGTATTATACTGATACCAAAAGCAAGGAAAGGCACAACTGAAAAAGACAACTACAGGCCAATCTCCTTCATGAACACAGATGCAAAAATACTCAATAAAATCATAGGAAATAAAATACAGCAAATAATCAAGTATAATATATACCAAGACCATGTGGGATTCTTCCCAGGGATGAAAGAATTGTTTAATATACACAAATCTATAAATGTAATGCACTATATCAATAGAGCCAAAAAACCACATGATCATCTCAATTGATGAAGAAAGGCTTTTGAGAAAGTCCAGCTCTCATTCATGTTCAAAGTGCTGCAGAAAATTGGAATAGATGGCCTCTGTTTCATTTTGATAAGAGCCATCTATGACAATCCTATGACTAACATAATACTAAATGGGGAAAAACTGAAGTATTTTACTCTCAGATCTGGTACAAGACAAGGATGTCCTCTATCACTGCTCCTATTCAGTATAGTTCTAGAATCATTAGCTAGGGCCATTAGACAAGAGAGAGAAATAAAAGGAATAGGAATAAGTAAAGAAGAAGTTAAATCAATCATTATTTGCAAATGATAGGATACTTTACTTGGAAGACATAAAAAAACCTCCACTTAGAAGTTAGTAGAATTAGTTTTACAAATTTAGTAGCATAGCAGGATACAAAGTCAATACCCAAATTCTATAGCATGCCTCTACACAGATAAGGAACACACTGAGAGGGAAATTAAACAATACCTTTTACAATAGCACCACAGAAAATGAAATACTTGCAAATTAATCTAACTACAGAAGGAAAAGATCTATTAAATGAAAATTACATTACTCTGAAAAACGTGATTATAGAGTATTTCAGAAAATGGAAAGATATTCCCTGCTCTTGGATAGGAAGAACCAACACTGTGAAGATGGCCATACTCTCAAAATTATTGTACAGATTTAATGTAATCCCCTCAAAATACCACCAATATACCTCACAGACCTAGAGAAATTTATTTGGAACCAGAGAAGACCTAGAATAGCAAAGGCAATCCTGGGCAACAAAGATAAGGCAGGAGGCTTTAAAATTCCTGACTTGAAATTATACTACAAAGCTACTGTGATAAAATCAACAAGGTATTGGCAAAAAAAACCCCAAAAAACAGACTCTTTAACAAATGGTACTGGAAAAACTGGCTCTGTACATGCTGAGAACTAAAACTACACAGGTCTACTACCATGCACTAAGCTAAATTCATCATGGATTAAAGATATAAGCGTTAAATCAGAAACAGAAAATTTCCTGAAAGAGAAAGTAGGAGGAACTCTTGAATGCATAGGTGTAGGTGAAGAGTTCATGACCAAAAGTCAAATTGGATGGCTAATATGTGAAAGAATTTACAACTGGCACTTACTCTTATTGAGAATTTTTTGCACATCAAAAGAAATTACCAAGAAAGTGAAAAGACAACCCACAAATTGGGAAAAAAATCTTAACTAATAAGCACTCAGACAAAAGTCTGCTCTCTAGAATTTAAAAAGAGCAAAAACACCATTAGGGCCCCAAAATTTAAAGACCCAGATCAGAAATGGGCATCTGAGATGAACACATACTTCTCAGAGGACAAAGTTAAAGAAGTGAATAAATATATTAAAAAATGCTTTCATTCACCATCCTTGAAATGCAAATTAAAACAACACTGATATATAATCTCACCCTAGAAAGAATGTCTATCATAAAGAAAACAACCAACAACAAATGTTGGAGAGGCTATAGGGAAAAAAGAACCCTTCTTCACTTCTAATGGGAATGTAGACTTGTGCAACCATTATGGAAATCAGTGTAGAGACTGCTTAAAAGCTAGGGCCAGCAACGATTTTATAGGTGTAATTCTGGATAAACACATACACAGAAATATTTTATACTTATTTATGCATATGTTATTTGATAATCTTGGACAAATGTATAAAAATATATTTTGATAAGTCATGGATCATACATATAAAATACTTCCTCAGATTCTATAAATATATTTGCTGTTGAAGAATAAAATCCTACAGAACTAAAACTAGAATATTTAGGTGGTAGCTTTGCTTTTGACAATGCTAAGTAAGCATGAAACCTTTTAATATATGCATTGCAAATAAAATTAAAGTAAAACAAAGAAAGAAATTAGGACTGGAAATTCCATTCATACCAGCTATCCCTGTACTGGCAATTTTCCCAGAGGAACTGAAAACATCATATCATGGCGATATATGTGCACCTATGTTTATAGCAGCACAATTTGTGATAGCATAATCTTGGAAACAACCAAAATGCCTATCACCTGAGGAATGGATGAAAAAGATGTGGTATTTTTATACAATGTAGTATTACTGAGCTATAAAGAATGATAAACTTGAAGCCTTTATATTTAAGTGGATGCCACTTGAAGATATACTCATAAGTGAAATAAACTAGACACACAGGTGTAAATATTGTATCATTTCCCTTGTGTATGAACTCAAAAGAAGAAATACAAGTAGAAAGATATTACATAATTAAAAGGAAAGTGCGAATTTGAGGATTAGGCAACTAAAAGAGGGCAAGGAGAAAAGCTGGAAACATGACAGGTGCGAAGCCATACATTTGTACGCACAAGATGGGTAAGGCAAGGATCCTGAGAATCTGCAGCATGTTTTTGAAACTAGGAGTTAATTGGTAGGATTCTCACCTTGACTAACTATACATGCTGGTAACTGTGAACTAAGCAGCTGCACTGAAGATAGCAATGTGTAATACTAGGCTTATGCTTGGCCTGTTATTCTGGTCTTCTAAATACGTACTGCTTGTCATGTCATATTTGTTACTGCTATGCTGTCTCTCAAGTAAATGATTATTTAGAAAAAGAATAATAAATGAAACAAAAGACAAGAAAAAAAGTCATAGGACTGTCTGGCTAAAATATATATAGTTAGATTTCTAAATTTCTGAGTAAAGTTATGTTATTGTTTATTCCTATTTTTTAAAAATATTTTTTATCTTTATTTATTTTTTCTTTTTTTCCTTCACTTTCTGTAGGGACTTAAAGTTTAACATATCAATATGTGATGGAAAATACCTGTTCCATGTTATGTCTAACACGTTTGATATTCAGACAGGGAGGTAAAGCTCAACTGCATATGTTGTAGGGTAATAATATCACTAAGCTTTTCTTCTGGAGGATTAACAACTTAAGTTTGCAGACCAAATATTAGAGAAAAATAAGGGCTGCAAGGATAGCTAACATTTTGGCCCTAGCCTTTCAAGGTCAGTGGGGACTCAGGACATGGGAGAACCTGTACTGTTACATCCTGTAACTCAGTGATGTCCCAAATTTTCTGATCAAGGAGATTGTTGGGCCACTGAGGAAAGTGATTGATGATGTGGAGTGTGCCTAAGGAGAGTCACATGGAGAGAAATCATTCTCTCATGCTTTCACAGATAGCAAAATGGTCAAGCAATGGCTGTGACTCATGCACATGGCTGACATTGACAAAAGATTTACATAGTGCGGTACAGGCTTTCAGGGTAAATCCTGAGGGAATTTGAGTGACCTTGACAGATACAAAAGTTACTTTTCTTGTTATATAGGTCTTGCTTTATCTTGTTCTTAACCATCCAGCAGAAAAGTTAAAAATAAGGTATAAAAGTAAAACCATGTTCATATACAGAGGTGTAAAAGGCTCAAGTCAACAACTTCTGATATTGCCAGTTATATGGATAACCCAGTACTGTTATGGACTAGTGGACTATATTGTATTATTTTGCTGAATTCAAGCACCTGCAATATTTTAATGTCAATGGAGTACCCACCTGTGACACAACTAAACAAAAGAAGGGGATGCAAATGAAGGGCCATTTTGTGTCTGTATATACAATATCTTTAGAATAGATATACAGTTACTTTTTCTTGATTGAATGAGAAGAAAGTTTTGTACTAATAGTGTTTGAACAGGATATCATGTTTGCCTCTTGTACTATGATTAACCATTAGGAAGACAACAATATGCATATATTAATTATTGAAAGTGTCCTACATATCGATTTTGAAACCCTCTTTTGCTACTTGTTTCTGAATAAAATTAATTTAAAAAGTGAAAGATCATTTGGTAGCCTGGTACATTTCCTTTGCTTCTCTAAATGTTGGGGAGAATTATCCATAATCCAAATCAGAACTCATGCTTTAGCTCATATACTTAAGGACCATTCTGAGTTTTTTGTTTGTGTGTGTATAAATAAAATTCTTATGTAAATGGTTTTTGTTTTGTTTTTAAACATTCACCAAAACAAAAATATGGGTGTTAACCTCATGTCCAAGATTCTGAGCAACCTCAGAAATCATTTCTAGTTAAATAGAAAGCTTTTCTGAAGCCATAACCTTTTGAGTTAAATAGATGGTTTTTTGGTTAAATGGACAGTTTAAAGTAGATATTTTCAGGGCTGACCAAATAGCTCAATGGATGAAAGTGCCTGCAGGCAGGTGGGAGGCCCATGGATTCAATCTCCTGCCTGCTCTGCCTGCCCCACCCTCTGGGTGCTCTGAGACAGCGATTGAGATGATTGAGACTGGGTGTGGTGGTGCGTGCCTGTAATCCCAGCTCTTGGGAGGCTGTAAACAGGAGAATCACTATGAGTCTGATCTAGTAGTGAGATCCTGAACACCTGCATAACCTGCCATAAAGTACAGAAAAAAAATAGAGTAGATGCTTTCAAAGCAGCCATATCTGACTCTGTATCTGTCTTTAGTCACAAAAATGCAATTTATTTCCAAAACTCCCCTCCCCTCAAATAAAAGTCTTATCTAGCTAGGCCTTGACATGACTATAATCCAAGCACTTGGGATCCTGAAGCAGGAGTATCTTGGGAGTTAAAGACCAGCCTGGGTTTTAAAGTGAGCTCAAGGCTAGCCTGAACTGCATAGTGAGATCCTATGCCAAAAAGAGAGGAACAAAATCTTTTATTTCTACCAACAATTTTCCCACCTGAATAAGGTAACAAGTCGAAACTTGGTTTGTTTGTATTCACAAAGGAAGACTTAATAAGGGGGACCTTAAAAGAATTCCTCAAGCCTCATTACTTCACAGCAAGTTGAAATCTGCACTCAAAAGTCAGGATTCACATCCGCCTTAAGACAAGGCTCGCAGAAACCTACTGAGTAGCTATAGGTGTTCACAAATGAGGACCTAGAATAAATGAGTGGACAAACTTGTGATCTAAACTATTAACTTGCATGTTTTTTCTTGACCCCAACTTGTTCCCTACATGTAGGCTCAATCTTTTCAGTATTTGGGTTACTGTTTTCAGCAGAAGCCAGGAAAACAACTTTGTAGTAGTCAGAATGTTATCCTAATGTATATTGTTTACTTTATTGTAAATAATGGTGAGCAGTGGTCAATAAATAGTTTTATACTTCATAAAAAATAAAGATGATGAAAAGATAGATAAATTTTAAAAAAGTTTTACATTGAAAAAATATAAATCTGATATTTCTTGTGGCAAATCAATGATACTCATATAATTAATGGATGAGTGGTACTTTAAGAAGCAATCAGAGCCATTCCTTGTTTTATGCAGAGATAAAGGGAAGAAAACTGTGGAGACCGTATACTAAAATAACACTCCAGAAGACAGATACTTTGCATGAACAGGTGTGGAGTTCATTCACTGTGAGTTCTATATTTTTAATTTTTGATTTTTGTATTTTAGGGAAGGGTCTACAGGATGTTCAGGGTCTCACTACTAGATTGGACTCATAGTGATCTGCTTGTTTACAGCCTCCCAATACCTGGGGCTTCAGGTGTGCACTACGATGCCCAGTCTCTCTCTCCCCCTCCTCTCTCTCTCTCTCTCTGTCTCTCTCTGTCTCTCTGTCTCTCTCTCTCTCTCTCTCTCTCTCTCTCTCTCTCT
>NW_004524606.1:276150-277676 GCF_000260255.1 Octodon degus
GGGAGAGGGTCCGGCCCACGCTGCGCCTGGGCTGGGCCTGGTCCCACCCACGCAGGTTAGCAGGAAGCTCTCCACACACTCACCCTACCTGGGCTAGGACTGGGGAGGGATTTGCTTTTTAAATGTATTATATAGCTAGGATTTATCTATTTTATTGCTTATTGTTCCTGTATTTTAAAATTACTATATCATGTTCTGTTGCATAAATAGGTTAAAGTATATGATTTGAAATAAATTTTGAGAAAAACAAGTTTTAGAAGTGTCATATATTCTCAATGTTCAATCATGGACAACAATTAAGTTAGGAAAAACAAACCCTGGGTTCTGTATGCATTGAAAGCCAAGATTTTGTGAAAAAGCTGTCTCATAGAAATAATGAGAATACGGTCCCTTATAGATGAGGCAAACAGTGGAAAATGTTCACACACCTCACTGAGTATTTATATTTGGTAAACATGCTGGAGTCAGTCTCAGGAGTTTTGGGTGAAATGTGGAATGGGTTTTGTGTTTATTTAATTTAGCTTCTTTATTTAATTAAAAACTAATCCACAGAGAAAGACAGTAAACACAGAAGCAAGATTAAATATATATTTGATAATGGGTATTCTTACTTTTTAAAATTGCCTCTAGGAAATCAATATTGTTCTTAAAAGTAAAGAAAATATCAGTGAAGTGTGGTGACAAATATTTTGAATGAGCTAGAATAGATGGAGATATAAGGAACTGGCAAGCTATGAAGGACATAATTACAATTAACAGTAGTTACAATAACAACAACCAATAACTGGAAGATGGTTATTCAGAGTAATTTAAAAAGCTTCTCCTATTGTTTAAAGACACTTCTGTGGTAAACCTCACTTGTCTAATACAAACTAGTGCATTTCCATATTTTGAGAGAAAACTACTGGTACAGTTTGAAAGGTGTCCCTAAAAGACCATTTGGTAAAGGTTTATTCATGAACTTGGATCTATTAGCAATTGGCAGAGTCTCTGAAAGATTGTGACTAGTGGAGAACTTTATGTTCTACCAGAATGAAATTGGTTCCTAATTTGGGGATTTACTGTAAATGATAAGCAGCAGTGTCAGTTGTGACATAGGAAATATAGAGCAAAATGGCAGGATCAAGAGGGAGAGAGGCTTATGAGTTGGGTTTGCAATGTGTTCAGTTTGAGATTCCACATTCCATACAGACGAATGTATCTATTAGGCAATTGACTGTCTTTTGAAGTATTTACACATTTTATGGTTTGTGTCTCGTTGTCCCCCCAAAGTCTCATGTAGTCATGGGGTGAGGATTTCTAGAGTTTGTATCAACTCGTGATCCATTGGGATTATGTGTGATCCAAGGCTGGGATTATGTAATCCCAGTACTGCTGGGATTACCCATAGGTGGGTAAGTACTGGGAAGTACCCATAGGTATGAGTACTTCCCCTACCCTGGGGCAGGTAATTTGCATTACAATGTAAGGTGGGAAGAGAAGCTAGCTGCTTGAGCTGCTGCTACCCCTCCCTTGTACTCTTTCTT
>NW_004524606.1:277776-280402 GCF_000260255.1 Octodon degus
TCTCTCTCTCTCTCTCTCCCTCTGTGAGTTTTTAGCAGAGGACCTAGCTGGGGTCTAAGTTGTTAATTCTAAGTATCTGGGAATGTTTAAATGCTGCTAAGGGACTGAATGATAAATCTGCTTGAATAGCCTTACTTGAAGGCTTACTTTCATAGAGGGGAACCTTTTCCTGAAGGGCTTACAGCAGGAGGAGAAGACAATGCATTCTTTGCATCAGCTATGTTCCTCATGCTCACTTAAAGGACTTGAGTTTATGCCATATGCAGAAAGGGAGTAGGGTATTTACAAGGGCATGAAGAGTCATGGTACAATCCCATCTTTATATTAGTAGGGACAGAGTTGTGCTCTGAGATGCCACAGACAACTTGCATGTGTGCTGAAAATCCAGGAAACTCAGGATGTAATTTCTTTTGCCCTTCCATTTGGAGTATTACAATCAGTATCTGCAGGCCAATGAAATCTTAAACTCTTTGCCTCTGTTTGTACATAGTAAGTTGATAAGGGTTGGAAATCAAAGGTGAAAAAGATTGCACAGGATACAAAAAGAAGCACAGAGCATCCAGTGACTTCACCATGATAACAGAAATGTCTCAGAACTTCAAAATAATCTTGAAACTGGTGGTAACTTTTATAATTTGAGGCATAGAAATTAGAGCCCATTTTATTTAGATCTTAAGGTGATTTTTGTTTTCTTCCCTCTTTATTTTCCTCCTGCCTTCTTGCCATTTCCCCATCCCTTCCTTCATCTCTTCCTTCTTCCAACTAGTAAAAGTAGACTATGGTTATTTTTCTCTTTATTACATTTTGAATTTATTTTATTTTGTGTTATATTTTTGTGTTATCAAAGAGTCAGTCCTCAGGGATTGACTGGAAATTGCTTGAAAACTATTAGTGTCAGTTGTATCCTTAAATAATCAAACTCCACTGGGCCTTTATTGA
This sequence comes from Octodon degus, assembly GCF_000260255.1. Classification (NCBI taxonomy): domain Eukaryota; kingdom Metazoa; phylum Chordata; class Mammalia; order Rodentia; family Octodontidae; genus Octodon; species Octodon degus. The sequence goes on from NW_004524606.1 coordinate 278,716, forward strand.
TGTTTCTGGTTATATATCCATTCTTTGTATCTATTTCCTGATTTTTCTTTGTGTAATTTCCCCCTCATCACCCTTGGACCGAATGTTTTGGTCAAGACCAATCCTGACCTCTGCTACGGGAATGTTTCCATGCCTTGGGATTTAGCCAAGAGAGACTTTTTGTCCTGTACTTCTATTAAAGCTGGTGAGAAAGGTTTGTGTGGCCTTTTCTCCTGCCACTCCTTACTGTGTTGAACAGAGCTAAAGCCGCTGGTGCATACTTTCACCCCAACTAGGGAAAACATGCTTGAGAACAATGCCAAGCAGAGGAAAGGAGATTCAAGAGGTGTAGAGCCAAATTCCTGAACATACTATTGGACTTGTAGTCCTAGTCATGCCCAACACAGCCTTAGGTTTGTGAGTCAAAATGAACCTTTCCTAAGTCTGAATTGGGCTTCTTCCACCTGATATTTTGGGAGTCCTGTCAAACAGCATCCAAGACACACCTTCTGGTTAGGAAAGTGCTTGGTTGAAAAGATAATGCCATGGGATGAATGTGTATAAAACAGACATCCTGATAGGAAACTGAGAGCTAAAGAGCTAAAGTTAAAGCTGGCCTTATTAAGGATACACCTGGGAAAAGCTATCAATTGTCAGGTTTTTTCTGGTCACTAACCCCCCCCAACTCTTCTGTCTTTTTTTCTTATTCTTTGTAAAGTCTATCTACAGGCATAAGATGAAGTATGAGAGTTAAATACTTTGAGTTCAGGAGATGTCCAGTTTGAGTTGTTTTAACATATTACAAATGTCTGGGTGATCATTAACAGGTTCTATGCTAGTAAAAACTGTACCTTTCCTCATGCAGACTGTCTTATATTTGTGATGGCTAAAACATACAAAGAGTGAGACAATAACTTCCATATTGAGGAAATGAAAGCCTTTTTCTTATTTCTGCCTCTTCTAAGAGAATTGTTTGTAAGGAGTTTGTAATTGGCAGGGATGTGCCATCTTCCATTACCTGCCTGCTTGGAGGATGATACAAGCTGATCACCAAATTTTTAGGAAAAGAAAATGAAAACCTATGCCTCAAAGACTTAGTCAGGCAGAGCAGATATTTGGAAATTCAAATGTGTGACTTTTGGGTGTTTAAGATAAAGGTGACACATGATTACCAGCTATAATCAATTAGAAAAGTATAGTCTTTCAGAGACTGAAGAAGTACTTCCTGGCCAGGAGGCTTGCATAACAGGGCTGGCTGATCAACCACCAGCCACCACTGCCAGCAGTAGAAATTGGACGGTTATGTTAAATCCATCTGAGGCGTTCATCTAATCAGACTCACTTACTGCAGCCATCTCAAGAGCACCAGTGTTAGGACTCAGGTTTTCTCAGTCTCAGACCATCCACCTTGCACAGCACCTTGGTTTCTTTAAATCTGTCTTTAAATAATGTTTTTTCCTTTACTATTTTGGTCTCATGGATATGATTTTAAGGTTAATATTGCAGGGATGCAATTATAGTCATTAAATGCTCTTGGAGACTGATAATATTTCACTGTGGCTCTTGCGGAATACTGTATCTGTGTTTAATGTAACTAACTGTTAAAGTAGATTCTTTACCTCCCCTCCTCTCCCCTCCCTTCCCACTTTCTTTCTTTCTTTCTTTCTTTCTTTCTTTCTTTCTTTCTTTCTTTCTCTCTCTCTCTCTC
>NW_004524606.1:280502-281266 GCF_000260255.1 Octodon degus
AAACCTCCAGTAACTGTGAGCTAAATAAACCTTTCCTTTCTTCATTTTGAGTGTTGAGTATTTGTCCCAGCAACGAGAGAAGAGTAACTAAGACAATACATCATATCTATCTACATATTAGGGTAGAGGTCATTTATAGACATGAACTATTTGGAAATAATCAGCAGAATTTAACAATTCTCTTTGCTTTTCTTTTTTCATAATTTTATTGATAAACAGATAGCAATGAGACAGTTTCAAATCAAATTGCTAAGACAGTTTCAATAACTAGCACACTGCATACATTCCTCTTAGTGGTTAATTGCTGTACAAGATGTGGACTTGATATCCTATTTACAAACACCATTAAAACAAATCATTCTATTCATTAACAGAATGTAACTATATATCTATCCCATCCACTTTGCATACACACATACAAAATGGACATTCATCTGTATCCCCTTTTTTTCTAAGTTTCATTATTTGAATATTATAGGTGTGTAAACTCAGCAAAATATTCTAAAAGCGTCCAGAGGCCATAATAGCATTGGGTCTTCTGTTTAACTGTCAATGTCAGAAATTATTGACCTGAGTCCCCCACAGCTCAACATAACAGCATGGCTTTACTGACTATATTTCGTCTTCATACTTTTCTACTGGATGGTTAAAACCAAGGTAAAGCAGGAGCTATGCAAAAAGAGTTGTAGCTTTTGGGTCTGATAAGGTCAGTGAAATCCCCTCAGGATTTATCCTGAGATCCTGTACCTCAGATTGTAGAACCT
>NW_004524606.1:281787-283321 GCF_000260255.1 Octodon degus
TCTCTCTCTTTCTTTCTTTCTTTCTTTCTTTCTTTCTTTCCTTCTTTTCCCTGAATTGGATTCGTTATAATTTCAGCACTGGAGCTCCCATGGTGCCATATCAGCAACCAAAATTAGGCATGATGGAACATGCCTGTAATCCCAGGGCTGGGGAGGCTGAGACAGGAGGATCACTATGAATCTGAGCTGCAAAGTGAGACCTTGTACCATATAAATAAATAAATATTAAATATGTTTGGTCCTTGGCCCTTTGGACACAAGATTGAATATTGTCATGGGTTCTAGGCTTCTAATTGGACTTGTAGAGGACATTGCCATGGGCTCAAGGTGATCAGCTAGATTCTTTGGGTGTGTGGAAAGATCTCCTGCACTCCTGTATTTGACTCTTTTGGTGAATATTATAAAATAACCCTATAAATTGTGTGTCTTGTATTAAACATATTTCCTTGTAAACTCTGACTACAATGGACTGAGATTTTTCTCTCCATATTCCTCTTCAGCCAGCTGGCTCATTGCTATTTTCCACCAACTGAAGGAGAGAGAGAGAGAGAGAGAGAGAGAGAGAGAGAGAGAGAGAGAGAAAGGAGGGAGGGTGTGGGAGAGAGGAGAGGGGAGAGGGGGGAGAGGGAAAGAGGGAGGGAGGGAAAGAGGAGGAGGGAAGGAGGAAGTGAGGGAGGGGAAGAGAGAGAAAGAGTTTTTTGTTTTCAATTTGTTAGTAACTCTTCTCAATATTGCTATAACATTGGCCCTTACTATGACAGGTTCTAGAATTATAAAGACTAGCTTTATTGTGCTTGCTAAGTCAGACCTGTGCTGGTTGGCTAGGTTCCCTCCTTTAGATTTTGTGAAGCTTCTTATAGGTTCTGATAACCCTGATATTTTCTTTTTGTTCTTTCATCTCTAAGTAGCTGATTTCTGCTGTTTCCATATTTGCTGTCTTCAGATTCTCTCTGCTTTTTATTCCACAAATACTTTTTAAATTCAATTGCCTATATTAATTTTCCTCTTTTAAAATAATTTTGAATAGATTATGGGTGATATACAGACAAATATTGTTAGTTTTACCATATGTTAAAATTTTGTTATAAAAAGTGTGCATGAATTTGTCATCTCAAACCAGGTCCATAACAACAACTTTACCTGACAATGTAGCCTATTCTTCCTATTCCACCTTGCAGCATCTTCTCATCAATGGTGATATGTAGGTTTAATTTCATATTTGTCACCCCTTTTTGCTTCTTCTATATAGTTTTTATTACATGTATATACATGCCTAAGTCTAAAAATTTTATGTTTTAATAGTAGTTGTTTTGGCTTTATAAAAATTGCATTTTTATGGTTTATAAGTTTTAGGGATTTGCTTTTTTTTTCTTTCTTTTTTATTTTTTTTATTTTTCAACAAATAATACACTGCATATATTCTTCTTAGTGGTTAATTGCTGTACAAGATGTGGACATGTGATCCTATTTACAAACACCATTAGAACAAATCATTCTATTCATTAATAGAATGTAACTATATATCTATCCCAAC
>NW_004524606.1:284755-285302 GCF_000260255.1 Octodon degus
TGGGCTATTGAGAGTGGTTATATCTTGTCGATTCAGTTGTGGTAATTTGTACCTTTCTAGGAATCTGTCCATTTCTTTTGTGTCTTCTATTCTATTCTGTGAGTGTAAAGATTCTCAAAGTAGCTATTGATAATCTTCTGCATTTCCACTGAGTCTGTGGTAGTTACATCCTTTTCATTCCTTATTGCTTTTATTTGTATTTTTTCTTTCCTCTGTTTGATGAGGTTAGCTAGGGGCTTATGAATTTTATGTAATCTTTCAAAAAACTAGCTTTTTGTGCTTTTAATTCTTTGAATTGTTTTGTCTCAATTGAATTCATATCTGCTCTAATCTTTATGATTTCCTCCAATCTTTGTGCTCTGGGTTTGGTTTGTTCTTCCTTTTCTAGTTGATGAAGTTGCAGCATTAGGGTGTTTATTTTTTCCCGTTCTGTTTTCCTAATATGTGAGTTCACAGCTATGAATTTTCCTCTAAGAACTGCTTTCATCGTGTCCCATAAATTCCGATAAATTGTTCTTGAATTTTCATTGAATTGTAGATATTGTTG
>NW_004524606.1:287090-288413 GCF_000260255.1 Octodon degus
TCTTTCTGCTATTGCTTTTTTTACTATCGACGCTATTAATTCATGCATTTGAGCCGAGCTAGTGTCCTCCGCTCTTGTTCTAGGTGGGCACTGGGTTTCTTCCATATGTTTCTGCATTTGATTCTTTAATGCAGATGTTATTAATTCAGGGATTTCTTTTTTTATTTCCAATCTGAGGTCCTCTATATCTTTCTGCAGGTGTTTATTTCAGAAGCCGTTGATTCATTGCTTTCAGCTGTGTGATTTCCAATTTTTTCTGTGTTAGTGTCCTCTGCACTTTTTACAGGTGGGCTTTGGTTCTGAAGTTGCATTTTGTTCCTTGTCATCATTTTGTGTAGCACTGTCTTCTGCCCTTTGTTGTAGATTTTTGCTGTAGTTATAAGCTTCGCATGTACTGAAGTTCAGGTGCAGCTCTACAAAGTTTGGACTTATCCAGCTGTGTCTGGCTTGGTCTGTCTGCTGTGCTGAGCTCCTTCCTGTTGTTGCCCTTGAAGGTGAACCTGTTGTGCTCCTGTGGCAAGATGCTCTGCTCCTGGACTAGCTGGTTGGATCTTTCCTCTGCACTCTCTTCAGGGACTGCAGCTGCAGAGTTACACCCCAGGCATGTATGCCAGGCTGAGCTGTGCCTGGAGGGGGCACGGTGAAGTAGCGGAAATTGAAGCTCTCCCACACACTCACGGGATCTGGGCTAGGACTGGGTCTGGGGGTTCCCGGCGTGGCAGACATTCCTACTCAGCGGTCGTGGTGGGGGAGGTGCTGCAGAATGGTGGGGGGCATCCCAAAGGGTTGTGAGAATGTTTGGCCCACCCTGTTCCTTGGCTGGGATTGGTCCTGCCAGCGCAGGGTAGCAGGAAGCTCTCCCACACACTCACTGAACCTGGGCTAGGACTGGGACTGGGGTTTCCCAGAACGCGGCAGAAATTCCTACTCGGTGGGTGGGGTAGGGAAGGTCTGTGGAGTGGTGGGGGGCAAGAAAAGTTTTCTTGCTTTCTTCCAAGCAAGAAATGTTAGCAAAAATCAAAACTAGATGAATTCTCCATTACTGGTTCAATAAATAATTCTTTAGCTGGATTTCACCTAAAGCTTAATTTTGCATTTTAGTTCTTTCTTGTTTTCATTTTCAATATCTATAAACAACCTTTAATCATATTAGCCTGGCTTAGATTCATAGTTCTCTATTTTTGTTCATGTAAGCTTCTGATCTTTTTTTTTTTTTTTATAAGAAAATGAAAAATACGGGGCTGGTGAGATGGCTCAGTGGTCTAAAGCACCTACTTAGAACAAGCTTAGCAAAGCTCAGGGACCACGGTTCAATCCCCCAGC
>NW_004524606.1:289373-293739 GCF_000260255.1 Octodon degus
CCAAGCTATTATTTATTTATTATTATTATTAGTGGTAGTAGTACTTTTACATTTTTATTTTTTGTATCTAGCAACTTTGCTACAGATTCATAATACTAATAAGTTTGTAGAAATTTGTAAATGATTACATTCATGGTAGAAAATTTGTACATGATATACCTTGTTTTGTTTTGTTTTTTCCCATTCCCCTATCTTCCTTTCAACTCCTTCTCCCCTCCCTATTTACAAGTAAAATTTCAATGCTTCCTTTGTAGTTTTTGTACTTTTCTCACTCTACCCCACAGATTTCCTCCAAGTACAGTGTTAACAGAATTGATAGAGGCACGCTGCACTTTACTCCTCAGAGGTGTGTTCTGACATGCTTCTCATTGTGCACAATGTTAAAGTTCCTTTATATACTTCTTTATTTGTTTTTTTTATAGTCAAAGTTTATTCTATTTTTTCTGTTTATTTTTTATTTATTTTCAAAACCAAGAAACTTATATTCATATAACTAGAATTCTCAAAGTAGAAAGGAGTAAGCATTAAATGTTTAAAAATTTAAAATTTCTGAATTTTGTTCAACTTATAATACCGCAATTCCAAGAAAAATGAACCTTTTGCACAATAAATTTAAATAAAATCATACTAAGATACACAAAAATGAAATTGTCCAAAACTTCTTATAAAGAAAAAATCATTAAAGCATATACATAAAAAAATATTAGCTGTAGAAGAACAAAATTAAATAGCATCTTATTCCACATTAGAAAGAAAAAAAAAAGGATCAAGTGTGTAAGAAACTAGACTAATTACAGGACTGAAAGAACAGATCAGTCCTTTTTGAATTTTACACTGAGCAAACATACCTTTGAAAACTAAAAGTAAGATTTTCTAGTTATACAAACTTGAAATATTTTAATACCTTCAGAAGTAGCATATAGGAAATAACAAAGAGCATAATTCAAAAGGCAAGAGAAGTTTCAGTATGCTCCTGGATGAACAATAGGGAGCTCTCAATATGACAGTTATGCAGGACTATATAAAATATATTAGATGAACCCTTATTTAAAGGTCATTGCAGATTTCTATGAAACAGTACCAATCATATGTTGGGTTAGACACGTATTTTTTTCATATATATATGTGAGTATGTGTGTATAAAAATAGGAAAGAAGTAATATAAAGTCAACAGAAAATGGAAATATACTTATCAAAGTTTCTAATACTAGGAGAAGATATTATATTATGTCTTTTAAATAAATTGTAAGTCATAGAAATAGTATAAATCTTAGAATAAAAATTAAGATTAAACAATATTCAGAAAATTAAATACTAATTAATTAAAAATTAAATGTTTCAAAGCAACTGAACTAAGAAAAACTTTTCATGATAGCAAAAAAGTACTAAGACTAAAACATAAGATAAATACTGGAATGGCAAATAAATGACCAGCACTTCTAACAGTTTGAGGATAGGATATCGCACAAAGTTCTAGCATGTTGTGGACATGCATAATGACCATGACAGTTACTAGTGGCCAGGCATCACTTGTGGAACTGAGCTACAGCTATTTCTCTGAAATCCATCCTGTAGATTCAGATGGAATCATGACCCATAGAGTGGAAGAGAAGTTCATTTGTAGAATGTGCTGATGGAAATATTTTGCTGCTGAACACAAAAGAATAACTGAAAGGCTACTATTGTATACCTCTTATTCTCCTGTGTTCAATTGTTTGCCTATTTGGTGGGTTCTTTGCATTCTCATTCATGGGACTGTGATCAATTTGCTCCCTCTCTAGAACATCATTTAGTAGTCTGTGTAAGCTTGGCTTTGTCATCATGAAATTCTTTAGTTGTTCTTTGTCATGAAAGTATTTCACTTCTCCATTATACTTGAAAGAGAATTTTGCAAGATATATCAGTCTGGGTAAGAATTTGTTTTCTTGCAAGACAAGTACTTTGCTTCATGCTCTTCTTGACTTGATTATTCTGATGGGTTTTCCTTTAAATGTGATCTGTTTCTTTTTTTTTTTTTTTTAGCGACTTTTACTATGCTGTTCCTGTGCTGAATTTCTGGGATCTTGATTATTATGTGTCTGGGTGTGGTTTTCATTGGATTGATACTATTTGGAATTCTATATGCTTTGGTTACTGAATGTCAGATTGTTGTCCCGTATTTGGGAAGTTTTCTGCTATATCTTCTGCCCATATTCTTTTTATATCATTTGTTTTGACTCCTTCTTTCTGATTGATGCCTATTAGTCTCACATTGTTCATCTTTGCATGGTCTTGCAGGTATTGAATTAGTATTTCCTGCATCCTAGGTTTTTTTTTTTTTTTTTTTTTTTTTTTTTTGCAGAACCAGGGATTGAACTCAGGCCCTTGCGCTTGCCAGGGAAGCGCTTATTCCACTGAGCCATCTCCCTGGCCCCTTCCTCGTTGTTTTTAAAAGATCCTTTCTTACTTTTTCACTAGCCGCAATGGTGTCTTTAAGGTGAGAAAGTCAAATATTTTCACTTTCCCGCAAACGGTTTTGCCAGCTTGTGATTGAGGTTTTAATTTCCTGTATATAACTTTGAATCTGTTTCATACATTCTATTTCTTTCTTATATTACTTATTCAGATTTTCCATCATTTTTATATTCTGCTGTATTTTTTTTATGAGTGTACTCTTTAGTAGCACTTAGTACTTCTTTGATTATAGTCATCATTACATTTTTGTTCAGAAATTATTTCTGATCTGATTTCTTCTATACCTTTCTGCAGTTGTTTCCTTACTTCCAACACTATTATTTCAGAGATATCAGGTGTGTGATTTCCAGTTTTCTCAGTGCTAGTGTCTTCTGCATTTGTACTAGGTAGACTCGGGGCCTGAGATTGCCTTTTGTTTACTCTTTTTGTCATTTTGTATACCACTGTCTTCTGAACTTGTTGTAGAGCTTAGATAGAGTTATTACCCTAGCATCTGGTCCGGATCTATGAAGTTCAGATTCCTCCAGGTGGCTGTTGCTTGGATCTGGTTGCTGTGCTCCACTTCTTCCTGCTGCAGTCCTTAGAGTTGAACCCTTTGTGTCACTCTCTCAAGATGTTCTTCTCCTGAATCAGCTGGGTAGGTCTTGCCTCTAGTCTTTTTTCAGGGAGTATTGCTGAAGGGTTCCATGCTCGGCCTGCACTCTGGGTTGAATGAGGATCCAGTGTGTCCAAGACGGTCTTATTCACACACTGGGCCTGCACTCTGGGTCAATTCAGGATCCGCAGCCCTGGGTCATCTCACTCATATGCTGGGTCTATTCGGGATCCGGCAGGCCTGCGTGGTCTATACGTCTTTATTTTGATTAAGGAAATTTATATCTATTTTTCTAGTTCTTTCTCCTAAAACATAAATGTAAACTGGTGCATATTATATAATATATAAATGCATAATAAGTGCTATTTCTACATCTATATATTTTTAAATGCTTTTATTTATTTTTTCCCATAATTTTATTGAGAAACAAATAGCAATGAGACAGTTTCAAATCAAATTGGTAGGACAGTTTCAATAATTAACACATTGCATACATTCTTCCTAGTGGTTAATTGTTGTACAAGATGTGGACATGATATCCTATTTACAAACACTATTGGAACAAATCCCTCTATTCATTAAGAGGATGTAACTATATATCTATTCTAACCATTTTGAATACACAGATACAAAATGGACATTCATCTGTATCCCCTTTGTTTAATTCCATTATTTGAATGTTATACGTGTGTTAACTCAGCAAAATATTCTAAAAGAGTACAGTAGTCCATAATAGTATTGAGACTTCTGCTTCGCTGGCAATGTCAGAAATTGTTGACCTGAGTCCCCTACAGCTCAACATTACAACAATATATCTTTCTTTTTTAACCTGAAAATGTGACAATGTGGTTTTCTAATATTTAACTGACATAACATTCCTGAAATAAACTTTGTGTATTAAACTTAAATTTCATCAATTCTGGAAAATTCTTAGCCTACTCTCTTCATACATTGTCTCTACCCTGTTTTCTTTTTATTTTCCTTCTACAACTCTAATCCCTTCTATAATGAATGGTTACAATTTCTAGATATATACCTTTTCTTTTGTGCTATTTTTTATTCTGAGTCATTTTTGATGACTTCTTCATTAGTAGTCTATATCAGCTTCATCTCATTTCATTTTTCTGTTTTTACTGTTTTCTTTTTTTAATTAATTTTACTGAGAAAGAAATAGCAATGAGACAGTTTCAAAAAAGTTGGTAGGACAGTTACAATAATTAACACATTGCATATTGTTTTCTTCATAGTAGTTATTCATAGTACAAGATGCAGACATGATATCTTGTCTAAACACTATTAGTACAAATCTTTCTTCTC
>NW_004524606.1:293934-302060 GCF_000260255.1 Octodon degus
GTGCTGGGGGATTGAACCGCGGTCCCTGATGCTTTTGCTAAGCTTGTTCTAAGTAGGTGCTTTAGACCACTGAGCCATCTCTCCAGCCCCTGTTCCTTCTTTTTGAACAGTATCTATTGTACCTTTTAGATTTTATTTGCTTTTTCAGGTTTTACATTAACAAGACCACAATCTGTAAGCTTTCTTTTTACTTTGTTGGTATTTTCTTTCGATGTGCAGAAACTTTAAAAAGATGCAATCCTAGGTGTTGATTCTTTGAAGTATTTCCCATGTAGTTTGGTTTCTGTCATAAACCCTCTTCCTACCCGTATGTATGTTCTCAAGATTTCTACCTAATTTCTCCTCCAGTTACTTTATAGTGGTTTCACTCTTTTCATTCCTTATTGCATGAATTTGGGTTTTTTTTCCCTATTTTTGATAAGGTTGGCTAGAGGTTTATCAATTTTATTTATTTTTTCAAGGAAACAACTTTAGATTCATTTATTATTTGTACTGTTTTCTTTGTCTTCACTGCATTAATTTCTGCTCTAATCTTTGTAATGTTTTGTCTTCTTTGGGCTTCACTTACTCTTCTATTTCTAGAAGATTGAGGATCAGTATAAGATTGTTTGCTTGGGCTTGTTCTGTTTTCCTGATGTGATCATTTACCACTACAAATTTTCCTCTTAAGACAGCTTTCATTGTATACTGACAGATGATCTACAAAGAGACAAAAGTGACCACAATTAACCACTAGGAAGAATGTATGCAATGTGTTAATTGCAGGTTGAGCTACAGGTCATGGTGAGTTTTACCTGCATTTTCATTTGATTATAAATATTGTTTGATTTATTCTTTAATTTCATCTGTGACCCATTTATTGTTCAGTAGGGTATTACTTAATTTTCTGGGTTTCTGGATTTTCAAAATTTTCATTTATCAATGATTTTCAGTTTCACTGTACTATGGTCAGATAATATGGGGTAATCTCAATTCTTTCGTATTTACTTAACTATGTTTTATGTGCTAGTATATGGTCTAATTTGGAGAATGTCCCATATGCATCTGAGAAGAAAGTATAGTCTGATGTTAGGTGAGACACTCTGTAAAGGTCTACTAAGCCCATTTCTTCACAAGTTTGGTTTAGTTTTGTTAGTATTTTTCTGATCTTTTGCACAGTTGATCTATCTCTTTGTGTCAATGGGTGTTAAAGTCCCCATTAGAATTGTGATATTGGTCTTTTGATTTTTATACCTGCTAAAATTTGTCTTATATACTTGAGTCCTCCTGCATTGGACGCATATATATTTATGATTGTTATCTCTTCCTCTTGCAGTTTTCCCTTAACAAGTATGTAGTTTGACCTTTATCTCTTTTGATCATTCTTGGTGTGAAGTTAACATTGTCAGCAACGAGAATAGCTACATTTGCTTTCTTGTGGGTTTCTGTCACATGGAGTATTGTTTTCTATCCTTTCAATTTCAGTCTATGAATTTCTTTTTGAGTTAAATGTATTTCTTGTATACAGCATATTGTTGGATTTTGTTTCTTGATCCACTTTGCCAGTCTGTTTCTTTTGATTAGTGAATTGAGGCCGTTTACATTCATAGGTATAGTTGGTATGTATTAGCTTATCTTTGTCATGTTATTTTCTTGCTCTAGGTTCCCAATTTTTCCCTTTTTAATTTCTTGTTCTGTCTGGTGCTTCTTTTCTATTGTTGTTCTTGAAGTTGTGGTCACTTTTGTCTCTTTGTAGATCATCTGTCAGTATTCTTTGTAGGGTTGTTTAGGTGGCCATGAATTCCTTCAATCAGTCTTTGTCATGGAAGTATTTTATTTCTCCACTAATTTTGAAAGATAGTTTTTCAGGATCCACTAATCACATTGGACATTTTTTCTTTCAGGTCCTTAAATATTTCACTCTAAACTCTTCCTTAGTTGATGCTTTGTGTTGAAAAACTCCCGTGATTCTGATGGGCTTTCCACTATAGGTGATTTATTTTCTCTAGTGGTTTTTAATATTTTGTTCTTTTTTAAGTTCTGGGATCTTGATTATTATGTGTCTAGGTGTAAATTTATTTTGGTTATGTCCATTTGGAGTTCTATATGCCTCAGCTAAATGTATGTCAGATTTTGTTCCCATGCTTGGGAAATTTTCTGCTAGTACTTGTGCAAATGTTATTTTCATGTCATTTGTGTTGACTCCTGCTGTTTCATTGACACTTATCAACTTTTTTTCATTCTTTATTTATTTGATACAGGGTCTTGCTATGCAGCTCATATCCATAGTGATCCTCCTGTTTCAGCCTCCCCAGCACTGGGGTGATAGCTGTACACCACCATGACCACTTTCAGGGCCAGCACAGTGCACATGGAGTTCTGGGGCCAGCACAACATGCAGTATCAAGGGTTGAACTCAGGTCATTGCACTTGCCAGGCAGCTGCTTAGACTGCTGAGCTATCTCCCCAGATGACACCTATTAGTCTTATATTGTTTTTCTTTGCATTATCTTGCAGCTGTTGAATTGTTATTTCCAAGTTTCTTGTTATTTGTAAGAGATCTTTTGTTTTGTGATCATTAGCAACAGGTTGTCTTTAGCTCTGAAAGTCTATCTTTAGTTCCATTCATGTAGTTTTTCCTAGTTTCATTGTAATTCTTAATATCCTAGATATCCCTTTGAATGTGCTTCATGTATTTTAATTCTCTCCTATATTGCTCATTGAAGGTTTCCATATTTTTCTATTATCCTCTACTTTTTATCTATGTCTTCTTTAGATGTGCTGAGTCATTCTTTCATGATTCTTGTCATTTCATTTTTGACCTAAGAGATTATTTATGATCTTATTTATTTTGTAGCCTGATAGAGTTGTTTCTTTCCTCCAATTTCTATCATTTCTGAAATTTCAAGTATGTGATTTCCAAGGTCTTCTTTATTCTTTTCTCCTGGATTCATTTGTTCTGAGTGTTCTGGAGGTCTTAGATTTCCTTTTCCTTCTTCATTTTTACATTTTTGAAACTTCTATCACTCACCAGATCCCAGCAGCAACAGTAGGGGGCCAAGGTACAGGTCAGCAAGATTCCCTTGATATTAAGGGGTAGACTAGGCTCACTGAGGTTCCCACTGTCCTGGGTTCAGTGTGGTGTGTGACTCACAGCTCAACATGGCTTCCATGATAATAGTGGTCAAAGTTCCACAAGGCTTCCATGATAGTGAGGATTTGGGCAGGGCTCACCAAGATCTCATAACTGTCTAGCACTCAGCCTACCTTCTGTGTTAGTTGGTGGGTGGAAGCAGGCCACAGCTCACCAAGGCTCCCTTGATGGCTGAGGGCCAGGATAAAGCTTACCAAGGCTCTCACAATGGTGGTGATGGGCTGTCACAGTTGAGTAAGTTTCCTGCCTGAATTTTTATTTTGAAAGATTTCCCTCCTGTATCAATTTAAAGGTTTTAAATGCTTACTTAAAAAAATTCCTTTGGCTTTATCATTTTGACTTTCTCAAGAATCAGTTCTGCTTTCTTAATTTTGTGGCCTTGTATTTAATGGGTTGGCTCTCTTCATAGGGTTTCAAATTTTCACTTTTAGGCTCATCTTAAGCAAGATATTTTCTTCTGTACTTGGCAGTTGCTTCCTTTTGGAGCCTGGGAATTATCAGTTTAGAGCAATATTTTATGTTGGCTTGAGAATATTATACATCCAGTCATGGAAGCCTTTGTTCTTTACTGTGACTTGCAGCCTGAAGCCTTTCATTTTAGCCTCCATTCAATGTGACTTGAACAAATAGATGAACCTTCTATAGCATGGGGTGCTTTTTTCTCTGCTCTGCTACTGTAGCTGAATTCCCACCACTATTTTTTTTTTTAACATAGAATGTTTAGAATTGTAAACTGCTTTTGCTATTAAGGATTTCTTTTCTCTATCTAAAGCATAATACTCTTTATTGTAACTATATATCTATTGAGGACATTTTAATTGTTTTGTGTATTACTCTCAGGGAATTTATTGTGCTAGACAGTGTTACCACTGAGTTATATCTCCCAGTGCTGTGAAATTGAATGTTATGTTGGTAAGAATTTGTGAGTGAAGGAGAGGGAGTGATTTTAAAGTGAATTCCTTCTACTATCTTATTTAAAATTATTTCATTTTGTTTGCCAGGATAGGATAGAAGATATGTAAGTATATTTATAAGTACATAGATATTCTGTCTAGTGAAAGATGAATATTTAATACACACATTTGCCTCCAACATGTAGTCATGTATTAATATTGTTTAAAAAGCACATAAAATCTTTTTGCATATATTTTTCCTCTATTCAGTTTCCTAAAAACTTTTTTTGATGAATGTAATATTGATAAGAAGCACCATTCTGAGCAGCAATGACCAAGAAATCTTATACTTATTTAAAATGTTTTCCTTCTGCTCTTCAAAGTGTGATTGTCTGGGGGAAGTTGAGATAATACAATAGTGATAATAATGTTGCTGTTGTAGGTGCTGAGTAAGATTAGAGAAAATAGAGAAAAGGATTGATCATGGTTATATATCTATTTTTCTTATCTGTAGTGAAATTATCAATTTTTTGCATGATTTTTCTAAAGAAAAATTACCAAAATCTTTTTGTGCACTTCATTTTGAGATATTGCATTATGATAATCTTCATACAATCTACAAATAGATTCCCATTATTTTTGGAAAGACACTTCGGTCCTCTTAATTGAATATAATACCTTTTCTCTGTAACATAAACAGAGCTGTTCTTCTTTTTTTAAAATACTAAATTGCATTGTGGCCTTATTTTTAACATGCGATGCTATTAGGAACTAATTTTGTTTAATGTCAGACTTCATGTGACCAGACTTATCTTTTGTTTTTAAAACTATTTGCTAAAGTATAGTACAAGTGTAAAGAAGTACACTGACCCTAAGCTTGACAGTATTTCATGAAGTTAATATACTTGTGTAGCGCTACCCAGGTCACCAAAAAAAAAAAAAAAAAAAATCACTAGCACCTCAAAGATCTATTTGTACTCTTTCCTAGTCACCTTCTCTATAGCAAAAGGTAATATGCTGATGTCTATCACCATGTATAAATTTCATCTTTTTTGGAATTCATTTGCATAGAATCCCAAATATGTACTACCTTTTGTTTGGCTTCATTCACTCAGCATTATATTTGTAAAACATTTCTATGTTACTATGGCAACAATTCATTCATTTTTATTGTTTAATATTAATTGTGTGAATGTAGGAACATTTATTTTATTTATCATAAATATTAAGATAATTCCTGATTTCTTTTTTGCTATTTCATAGAGTGCTTCTATGTACTTTAATGTGTGCTTGCTTATGGCATCCTTGTATATCTTTTATTGAAAAAAAAATATATATGCACTTATGTGTTTATTTAAAGGTAAAATTGTTAGATTTCAGAGAATATATTTAGTTTTTGTATATATATCACTGAATAACTTTCCAAAATATTTGTACTAGTTTATTTCTTCACAATCCATATATGTGGTATCTGGTTCCTTCTACTTTATCAATTAGTGTTAATTCTTCTAATGTATAATATGATCACATTGTGCTTCTAATTGGCATTTCCTTATACACTAATGAAGTTGAGATACTTCTTATAGGTTTATTGTTTGTTTTAAGATTATGTGCAAATTACTCTAGCAAATTTTTTGTATTTTTATATGAGTTATTTTAAATTATAAATTTGAGTTTGATAAGTATATAATTATAAATTTTTCTTTTATGTTTAATTTTTTTTTTTTTTATTTTTGAGTTATTTTAAATTATAAATTTGAGTTTGATAAGTATATAATTATAAATTTTTCTTTTATGTTTAATTTTTTAAAATTTTACTTAAAATTTTTATTAGGACTTATTATTTCTATTGTGATATCTTTGGATGCCAAATTTTATTTAGTTATTTTAGTGCCTTAATTAAGAAATCTTTATCACAAAGTAATAAGGATATTTTCCTGTTTGACATTATACAGTAAGATATACAATCTATCTAGGATTTATATTTCTGTATAAGGTGAATATAGTCAAGATTTATTTATTTTTAATCTAAGTATCTGATAAAGAGCACCATATATTCTAAAAAGTATTTCTTTCTGCACTACAGTGTCCCCTTCATTATAATAAGTAGTCATGTATACGTGGGTTGCTTTTTGGACTTTCCTCTGTTCTATTGGTCTATCTGTGTTCCAAATACATCATCTTAATTCCTGGAGGTTTTAATTTTAGTCTTGATACTGATGTGGTAAGTTCTCCTGCTCTGATTTTCTTCAATATTCTTAAAGACTTTATTTTATCATTTATATTAAAAATATAATATCAGCTTGTTTCTCATCTGTTTCTTAGAGGTTTTGAATTAATCTACATGTTAATTTTTGGAGAACCAATATTTTTACAATATTGAGTTTTTAAATCCATGGATGTAGTGATTTTTGCATAAATTTTAATATATCTTCATACTTTGGTTGTATTTAAGATTTTGTATCAATTAGTATTTTACTAGAGAACCACATACAATGCAAGATTTACAAATGCATAAGAAATTACATGATTGGCTTACAATGATCAGCAACAGAGTCAGATGAGGAGGTGTGCAAGGATGTCTGTACACTGGGGAATGAATTTTTTGTCTAAGGCCTGGAGTTCGAGGCAGTGTCCCATGAAAGTCCATATCAGGAAGCCTGAAGAGTCTACAGTGGAGAGCTGCAGAGTTGATAACGGAAGACTCAACTGCCTATGTCAGATGGCTGAAGGATCTGAGACAGCTGGGAAGAGTCTGCACTAGAAGCCAGGAGATGACATCCAAGAGGAAGGTGAGGACTGGGGCTCCTCCAAAGAACAGAAGCAAGTCCGTACTTCCTCACTTCCTCTTTTACTGTCCAGGCAACAAGCCACCCTAGGGCAATCATGAGACATTTCTAGGTATAAACTTGAGACATTTCTAGGTAAATGGATGCACCTTGAGAACATACTCTTAAGTGAAATAAATCAGACGCTTACGTAAATACTGCATTGTTTCTCTGGTGTGAGAAACTGAAAGTGGAAATAAAGACCAAAACATATAACAGATGTGATAACAGGAAAATAATGTTCAAGTGCAAAGGAAAACTGGGGGAGGGGAAGAAGGAAAGGAAGCAAAGAAAAAGAAAAATATCAGAAAAGAAGAAAAAAGTGAAAAGATAGTTTTGTAAATAAGGCACGAATTAAAGGTAAGGTGGGAAATGAGGAAGAAAGTCTCAAGATACATCATATGCAGGCATAAGTTCCCTGTGGTGAAGGCGATCATTGTGTCTATCTACAGTGTAACATTAAATGTCAATAATTAAAAAAGAATTCTGTTTAGCCATATAAAGAAGGGAACCCTGTTATTTGTAGCAATAAGGATGAAACTGGAGGTCATTATGTTAAGTGAAGCAAGGCAGACACAGAAAGAAAACTATCACACATTCTCACTCTCTTATGGAAACCAATAAGCCCACCTGATACAAGAACAGAATTGAAAAGTGGTCCCCAGACACTGCAAGGATGGGGTGGGGCAGAAACAAATTCAACAAGGGCACCAAAATAGAAGGATAAATTGCTTCTACACCTTAGCACCAGAGTATAAACAACCTGTGGTATTTTCTAGTCATTCAAAATGACTAGAAGAATGCAAGACACCCAGCATTTAAAAAGGGTTAATAGTTGAAGAGATGGAAATACCTGTTATCTCACTTGATAGCTAAATATTGTATACATGCATCAAATTACTATTATATGCCCCATATGATGCACAACTTAAAAATAATTGATAAATATTATTTTTGTACTTTCATATGGCCAATATTCATACACATTTACTCAGGCATTTGCCTTCTTCTTTATCAAAAATGTTTGATACATTTTCAAATTCTGACTTCTTTCCATTTGAAAAATTTCCTTCTTTTTTAAAATGTAGACCTACTAATTTCTCAGTGTTTGTTTGCTTGCAAGTTCTTTATTGGACTCCACAGTTTTGGCAGTATTTAATAACAGAAAAGGTGGTAAGATAGGGAGAAATAATTTGTTATTTATTTTGTATAAACTTTTGATTTTGAAATTGTTTCTTAGACTAATATAAAATTTGCAATTTTATAAAAATT
>NW_004524606.1:302392-334244 GCF_000260255.1 Octodon degus
CAGAACCGGGGATTGAACTCAGGCCCTTGCGCTTGCCAGGGAAGTGCTTATTCTACCGAGCCATCTGCCTGGCCCCTATTTTCAATATTTAAGATTGCTTTTTTCTACTATTTCTTGTTAAGAACTTAGTTGTGAACTAGCAGGTCCTTTGAAGTAAATATATTTTTCTCCTTTTCAAATGTTTGGGAGTTTTCCCTCTATCTTCATTGCCTCATTCCTGGGAATTTTGGCTATAGAGTACTTACATGTATTTTTCTTCTTGTTTAATCAGTTTTGGGCTTCTTAGGACTCTTAAGTCTGTAGATTTTCTTTCATAAATCTTGAAACATTTTCAAATATTTTTTCCAAATGTTGTTTTGTTCTGATTCATTGGGGTCCTGTGCAGCGAGGCCCCAGTTTCCTGCAATGTGCTCTGGTACAAGGCAAAGTGAAGGAGCAAGACAAGACTGTGAAGTAATAGGATCTGGGATGACCAGTCATTCACAGGGAACAAGAAGGTCAGGAGGCAGCCAGAGCCTCAGTATCCATCGTCCACATTTGCAATGAGGAAAATGGTGAGGGGATTATTGAATGACTCAGACAGCAGAGGTGGGGTCTTGTGTTGATGAGGAGGGTGGGGAGAGAAGGCAAGTTAATAAGGAGTTTGTACTCTTCCCACTGTGGCACTTTCTAAAATTACTTTTCAGGTCTCAGGGCACCCAGAAGTCTTGCCCTGCAGCATCACAGCAGGTCAGGACCACTGAGGTCTCACCAAGGCACAAAGAATTACGTAGACAGATAGTAGGCCTCAGACAGTCCCTGATCACAGTTTAATTAGGAAATGACTTCCCTCAAAATTAAATAGAATGGCTGTCAACACTGATTCTCTCAGCTCCCTGCTCCACAGCTCCACTTATATGAATGAGGCTTTTTCTTCATGTCTTGTTTCTTACAAGCTTTTAAGATTTTCTACTACTTTTCTTTGTGAGCTACAATTTGGTTGTTTCATAACAGCTTGTTTTGTGTACTACTTTTCTCTTTACCTGTATCCAATTTGTCACCAAAACAGTGATTCATCCTTGCTGTGTTTCAGTTCTGTAATTTAAATTACATTTTTGAGCTTTTTTTTTTTTTACTTAAACAGAAAAAAAAACACTAAAAACAAGGAAACAAAACTTAAAAGCAAGATATTAGGAGAGTAACAATGGTTATTATATTGGTTATTCTTATCTTCAAAGCAGTTGCTCAGATTACAAGATATAGGCAAAAAGAATGGATTAAACAATATAAACACAAACCTTTTAATGAACTAATAGAAATTAGTAGTATAGCTATCTATCTATCTATCTATCTATCTATCTATCTATCATCTATCTATCTCTATATATTGTTCCTTTTCCTTTTTCATTTTCCTTTTCTCCTTTCCCCATATAGTTTCTCTTTCCTTTTCAACAGTTTCCTCCCATTTCTCAATATCTTTTGTACATTTTGGGTCTTATTTATTTTTTCTTCTTCTTACACTAGGAAGACAATATGATATCTACATTTATGAGGCTGATTTATTTAACATGAGTATCATCTCAAGTTGCATCCATTTAGCTATAAAAATGTTGTTTATCTTTTTTATGGCTGAGTAGTATTCCAATGCATAAAAATAGCACATATTTTTATCTATTCCTCAGTAGATGGTCATTTGGCTTATTTCCAAGATTTAGCTATTACAAACTGTACTGCTATAAACATGGGTTCAAATATATCACTGTTATTCTGTTTTTAATTCTTCTGGAAAGATACCCAGGAGGAGAATAACTGGGTCAAATGGGAGCTCTAATCCTAGTTTGTTTGTTTTTTTCAATCCTAGTTTTTTCAGGAATCTCCACGCTGATTTACACAGTGGTTGCACCAATCTATACTCCCACCAACAGTGGAAAAAGACTCCTTTTCCACCACAGCCTTGTCATCATTTGTTATTGGTTGATTCCTTGATGACAGCCATTCTTACTGGGGAGAGATGGAGTCTCAGTGTTGTTTTCATTTTACATTGCATTATTTAGATAGATTTTATTTTTCAGGTAAAATTTTCTATCTTGCCATCTAGTTTCTGAATCAGCTTTCACGCCTAATTTAGAATTTGTGTGTGATATTTGGATCCTCAGTGGATCTGTTTCTATTGTTTGATTTTCTTCCAAAAGAGTTTTATTTTATGATTAATAATAATTTTGAATTCTATGTGGACATCTTATGCACAAAATTGTAGCATTCTGGATGATGTTATCTACCTCCAAATAAGATTTATCCCATCTTTGGCAGGCAGCTAAAGCAGGTCTGACTCCTTATTTACACACAATTGAACACCACTGTGCCCTAATGAGAGGTAAACTTGAGTCATTTGTAGAAAAATGGGTGTACTGCTAACCCATAATGTTAAATAAAATACATTGCAGAAGTTTAAATATCAGATGAGAAACTACTGAGGATCTGGCAAGGCCCCCTTCTGCCTGCAGGAGGACTATGATGAAGCATGAAGAATAACAGAAAGAAATTTAGGAATGTGCAAAAGGGGGATAATAGGTGGGAGGTCAGTGCCTCAAGGTGAATAAAGACAAAGACATCTTTTGCTGGCACCATAACTTTTATATTTTCCAAGGAGAAACGCAGAGGAAAGGGTAGGGTACTTTTTCTGGAATAGTAAGAAAGTAAAGTAGAGTAAGTTTAACATCACAAAACAAACAAGTTAAGATCCTTCCCCACACCTGGATACTAGCCCTCCCTGTACTGTCCTCAGCAGAACTCATCCTACACTGTGATCTTCACAGTGTTAGGGGCCATCAAATTCTCTGCAGTGGGGAAAGCAGTCCACGAGGCAGGGAAACCAATGGCTTTCAACAGCACCTAGCCTCAATTTGCAATTTGTGGTCCCCAACAAGAAACCCCATGTTATAAATAAAGAATAAAATAAAAGATAGGTAATAGTAAGTAAGGAGACAGAGCTTTCTCAAATTAGAAGATCAAGAGAAGGAGACAGGAGGGAGGAATGAAGATAAAAAAAGAAATTAAGATGTGTTATGAACAAGTACCAACTCTGCACAAAGAATATAAAAAAATACTGCTAATTAAAAATATGTAAAATCCCAGTGTATTATCATGGACTTCCTTCTTCAAAGGCTCTAAATTCTAATTGTCTTGTGTTAGCATTATAAGATAGTGGAGGATCTCAGAGATTGCCTGAAGATTTTTGTTCATTTTCTTATGAATACATTTCTTTTTGATATAGGGTAACACTATGTAGCACAGGTTGACCTTGAACTTGCTTTCTTAGCCCACACTGGCCTTGAAGACGTGGTGATTCTAATGCCTTGCCTCCTGAGTGCTGGGACTAAAGGTGTGCGTCAGTGGGCTTTTTTCCTCCTCTCATCCCTGTATACTTTAAGAACTGGCCAATGTCACAAGCAAAAACCTGAGTTTGGACTTATTTCACTGTCACTGATTTAGGCAATTCTAGCCTTTTGGCTGTTTTAGCTGCCAAGGGCAGTAGTTTTTTGCTTATCTCTGTGAGAAAGCTTTAAATGGCTTCTCTGACTCTCGCAATTTCCATTTTAGCTTCCTCCCTTGCTAGAGAATCAGTGAATGCTCCAAAGAGAAAAGCTGTATGCAGAATATTGGGCTTAACTGGAAGAATTTTCCCCTGAGGTCTTGGCCCTTCTGTTTTAGAATGTCCTAAAAGCTAAAAGCTCTTCGGGGTATTAAAAATAATCTAGCTTTTCTAGATTGTCTTGACAGTGTTGGTCTATTAATGCTATTACATTGCTGTAAGCAGGATTTCTACATTTTGGATATCTTACTTAAAAGACGGGCATAAGCTGGGGAGATAGCTCAGTGGAATAAGTGCTTGTCTGGCAAGTGCAAGGTCCTGAGTTTGGTTCCTGGTACTGAAAAAAAAAGGAAGCAAGTGCTTTTGGGCTGGCCAGACAGCTCAGGGGACTAAAGCATCTACTTAGGCAGAGCACAGTGGCTGAGATTTGATCCCCTACCTGTCATGCAGGACCAACCCTGTGACACACTGAGAGGATGATTGAGACTGGGAGTGGTGGTGCACACCTGTTATACCAGTGCTTTGGGAAGCTGAAAACAGGAGAATCACTAAGAGTCCAGCCTGTGCAGTGAGACCCTGTCCTAAAAAAAAAAAAAAGACAGGTTTGTTTGTTTGTTTTAATACTAAATGTATGTAAATCTTAGCCATCAACACCACTGAAAAATATTTAAGTTACTTACTGGCATTTAACATTTGGTTTTTTTTTTTTTAATTGGCCCTGTCCCATGTTACACTGTATGCACTCTTATAAACACTTGATATTCCTCCTAGTAAGATGGATAAATAGAAATGAAATGGTTTTCAACAAGAGTTTTATTTAGGCCTTTGTTTGATTAAAGTTTTCATGTTAAGTATTGATCTATTCATATTTGGGAGTCTAAATATACCACGTACCATCTGAGCAAGTGTCTTGAAGCCCTGACCACCAGAACTATGAAGGTGAGAGGCAGCTGTGTGGATAGGCAGGCTAGGAAGGATGTTGTGAGGGGGCTGGTGCCTCTGTGCAGTCTGCAGTCTCAGAAATTATTCTCATTTCAGAGAGACTTGTGCTAAACTTGTCTAACTAATCACTGAGGGTTCAATTCTGAAAACTGCTTTAAGATCCAACCTGTCAGCAGTGGGCTTAGTCTGGTAAATTTGCATCTAAGGTTAAAGTCAACCAACTCTGCTTTTGTAACAACACAAGTCATCTATGAAACTTCAAGTTACAGATTGCTTCTGTAACTAAAACAATGCCTTTTCTTCCCAAGCCCCCTTTATTAGAATTCTATATAACATCAGGGTTTTGCTTGGTTCCATGAAACTATGCCTAGACTGTACTACTCTTCATCACTTAGTTGAATAACAAATTATGCTTCAGAGTTCTTTTTTCTTATAAGTTTGAATGGTGGTCTTAGCACTTGACTGTGGGCAGTATATGTCAATACCTTTTCTTTTTTTCAGTAAAGAGAATACACTTATTTAAACTTTCAAATGAATTACTTGTTGGGAATAAAGTCACATATTGACATGTGGCTTAACCACATGATGAACCCTCTCCACAAAAAGTAGGTTTCACTGGTATATATCAGTTACAGTTAGAGGATCTATAAGCTTGGCTTACCATGGACATCTGCAGAATCAGGTTGAAAGAATGCAAAATGAGTTTGGGTGTGGGAGAACCAGAGGGTGCAGTCAAATATCAAAGGCCTAAAGGTTCTGAGCTGAAAAGCAGTAGAGTCTGCTCTGAAAGACTAAAGAATCTGCCCTGGAACCTGCAGATAGACATCCAAAGGAAGACTGCAGCTCCTGTGAAGCACAAGTGAGATTTCTTTCTCTCCATTTTTTGTTCCATCCAGGCTCCCAGCTCAGTGGTGGGTGCTGCCCACACTCAGGGTGGATCTTCTCTCTTCAGCTAAGTCCATTATTCAGACGTACCCAGAACTGTGCCAGACTAATCCACTAGCTGTTTCATATTCAAATGGTCACCATAATTAACTTTGATAACTGGATTATCTATTGTATTAACAAACATTTAGAAATTCAGAGACTAATTTTTGCATTTTAATAGCATGGAATTCATTTTATTGATACATTGTTGCATCTATTTTACATAGCTTGAATATGACATGAATATCCAGAATAGAACAGTAGCAATTCTGACATGCTTGAAGTGTGTAGAGTTGTGGATTTAAGGAGAAAAACTTCCAGGGCAATCTCTAAGAGTCAGCTGAGTGCTAATGAGAGACACTGAATAGGTCTACTTGAAATTCTCTATACGAGATTGCACTGAGGCACTTATGTATCTCTCTAGATGTCCTAGTCAACCTAGAAAGAGAAAATAGACGGAAAAGTTATGTATGTGGAGGGAAATAATTGAAGATGAATTTGACAGTAAGTAATAGAAGCTTCTGATTATGGTGATGGGGTTGGCAGGAAAATGGCTCACAGCTGCCCTGGATTGAGGAAGAACACAATTTCTAGTAGAGATGGGGTAATAATGCACAGGAACAGTTATAAAATACATGGTGACTATTGGACTTTATAAGATTGAAGCACAGACATGAGTGGAGATTAGGATAATAACAGGACTGATCAAGAAGGAGATGATGCTTAGACTAGCTTCTCAAATATATTCAAGGAAAAACATTTTGTGACCCTCAGTGATCTATTATATGGTAATCATTTTGCTGAATGCTTTGTAGAGTGTGAAAAAGAAAAAGATACAGCTTTTGCTGTCATGGATATAGATTCTGATCTAATTCCTAGTAGGGATTAGAGTTTATGATGAGATTGTTCACAAATGCCAGTGGTTTGAGGAAGATGTCATCAAAGCCAAGTAGAAACATGGACAGTAAGGCCCATGAACAAACTTGGTCTTAACCATCCAGCAGAAAAGTATAAAAACGAAGTATAAGAAGTAAAGCCATGCTGTTATGTTGAGCTGTAGGGGACTCAGGTCAACAGTTTCTGACACTGCCAGTGAAGCAGAAGACTCAATACTATTATGGACTACTGGACTCTTTTAGAGTATTTTGCTGAGTTAACACACCTATGATATTCAAAAGACAGAACTAAACAAAAAAGGGGATACAGATGAATGTCCATTTTGTATCTGCGTATTCAAAGTGGTTAGGATAGATATATAGTTACATTCTCTTAATGAATAGAGGGATTTGTTCTAATGGTGTTTGTAAATAGGATATCATGTCTGCATCTTGTACAGCAATTAACCACTAAGAAGAATGTATGCAATGTGTTAATTATTGAAACTGTCCTACCAATTTGGTTTGAAACTGTCACATTGCAATTTTTTTCTCAATAAAATTATGGAAAAAGCCCCCCAAAAGCAAAATAGTCATTGACATCAATGATAAAGGTTAAAGATAAAGCAGGGATTGAAAACTGAAGATGAACAAAAATGATATAAATCACCAATATATAGAAGATAGTTATGATTTCTTCATTCTTTCAATGTGTTCCTCTGAGATTATTTTTTAGGGTATAGAAAGCTAAGAGCCATTGAGGAATCCATGGCAAGTGATATGAAATATTCAGAGGAGTTGGATATATCTTCATGAGAAGAAAAAGTCTGGCTGCTGTGTTACAACTGAATTATTAATGACATTATTTAAGACTAGAGAAATGCCTGAATATGTAGATTCATGCCTAAAAATTTGAACTTTTGTTTTAGATGATGCATACATCTGAAAAAATGAGTAGCTTAAAAATTTCTGCTGATCATTTTCAGTATCTGATGCTTAATCATTAGGACTGTTTGAAGAATAATGCAATATTAAATAATGATTTTTTTCAGTGTTGGCATTAACTCAGGGAAAAAAGATAATTTTGGAGAGATTAAACAATAATATTAAAATTAAACTATGATATTCATGACCAGAAGTAACAACAGCATGAGTTTAGGGTAAAGTTGTAAAATTCAAGATTTCTTGTTGTGCTTAGTCCTCCTAAGGCAAACTGTTACAGTACATATCCAGCATCACTGTGATTTGTCCACTGCATCCTCATGTCTATAATTTATGCTGTAAATCTTGTTTGCAGCACTCGGTTTTGCTTTTTTTTAAAGCCTTCTTTCAATGTGCCATAGTTAGATTCTATATGAATAATAGAGGGAAGCTTGTTAGCAGTAAGGGGATGCAGATATGAAAATGAGTACTCTTGTCTCACTGTCCATTCTAAACGTGGTTTTCTGGAAGGTAGCAGTTGTCAGGGGAAACACTGGCTGCTGCTGCCGAGGCTGAGTGGTCTGAGGCTTTTTCAGAGCACATGCTGATGGCCCTGGGTGAACCCTTGCCAGTGGGTGTCACCAGGGTGTCATCTTGACCTGTCACCGGACCAGCACCAGCACAGCTCACAGATGTGTTAATGCAGGAGGCAAATAGATAGCTTGGCTTTGGACAGGGATGATAAAGTGCTGGCTGCCTTGCTGCATCTCCCTTTCTTTTACCTTAACATCTGCTTTCTTTCCAAAGTAACCAATCTCATGGGGCCTTAGGCCTCACAATTTTTCTAGGGGACATAATCACTTCTTTGCTTTGTATTTAACATGAGTCATGTGCGGTGGCATCTGTTGGCTGCATTTGTGATGGGCCAGGCAGGAAGAGAGTGTACCCGCAGTTTTCTCATTTAATTATAAAGGGAAGAGGAGATCATCCTCATGTCACATGCATTGGTATCATGGCATTTCTAGCATCTGGCACTGCATGTGGTACATTTAGGCTCATATGGATATGTGGCAGGAGAAAGAGGTCCAAGGCAGATAGAAATTGAAAACAAGATTATAGGCAGAGCCAAACAAGGAGCATGTCATTTTTGGAAACACTGAAATACTGAACAGTCTAAACTCAGGCAGCTGATCGGCTGCACATGATCTTTTCTGATGCTTGTGGTGACTGTAGCAATTAAAAAGAAAGGAAACATTTAAAATATTTTGAAAAGTGCCTTGTGAAGATGTCAAGAATGAGCTGAGGAAGCAGGATGTGTTGCTCATATATCTGCTTACTTGCACCAGTGGTGCTTGGAAACATGTTTTGCTTTTTATCGGGGTATCAATACCATTGTTTATAGTGTAGGTTGTCTATGTCAAATCATAGTATTGAAAAAAGTCATTCTTTTCCCTTTGTTGTGGTCTGGTATACAAGAAATGTTGACTGTACCCAGAGCAGGTATAAAACCAAATGGCGAGAAGTAGATTGATCACATGGAAATGAATACATGTTGCATGTTCTTGAAAAAGCATCCAATTCTGTTTGAAGGAGAACATCATAGAAAGGAGAATAACTTACCTTATTTTACCTTTCACATATTTATTTTATTTTAAAGAGAATTAAAATAAAAATAAAAATAATACATAATTTTAAATAAGATGATGTGTAATTAACTATGGTTATTATATTACATATTGTTATCTCTAGTTGTTCGGATTAGCAGATATAGATATGCATAAGTATCAAGTAATTAGGTTATATATATATATAATATATTATTATATATATATCCCCCTTTTATTCATTCATTTTTCCTTTCCCTCATCGTGGTTATTATTTTATTTTGAGCAGTTTCTTTCTCTTTCACAATATCTATTGTAGCTTTTAGATTTTACTTACTTTTTCAGTTTTTTTCTTTCTTTCTTTTTTTCCACAACAAATGACCCTTTATTTATACTTTTGTAAAGTTAGTAACACATAACACAAGGTTGCCTAGCAACCAATAGCTGATTTTAACCAGACAGGATGTTTATCTCAGGACTGAGGTAGCTTGTTTGCTTTAGGCACTGAGGCCTAGTCCCACCTACACACTTTTGATCCATTTCCTACCTTCCATGGCTCCCAACATATCCACCTTTTTTGTTTTGTTTTGTCAGAGATGGGTGATCCATTGCAGTTAGAGAAGCTGTATTTGGAGAAGTCTTTAAAGGACCTTTTCATACTTGGTGTCAGTCCAATGATTGCAGGTACTTCAATTCAGCAAAATAACTCGATATAGTCCAACAGTCCATATTAGTAGTAAGTTATCAGTACCACTGGTAGTTGTCAGAAGTTGTTGAGTTGAGCCTTTTACAGCTTAGCATATTAATATGAATTTGTCTTATTTTAAATAGTACTGTTCAAATCCCACCTGCTCCAAAAGAGAGCCAAGTTTATTTAATTTGTTTTCTTGTAACGTGTTGACAGCAAGAGGGTGCAGGTTCCCAACAATTTAGACTGTTCCCTAATTTCCACTATCAGCCAGAGAAACATCAACAGTAAAATGTAATAATTTTGCATTTTCTTAGAATATTGTGAGAAATTTTCTTCTCCTTTCGTTGCTTCTCTGATTTTATATATTATCTAGAGGTTATATAAGTTTAGAAATGCATTGCTTTTTTATGCCTTTCTGAGGAATAAGATGAGATGCAACATATTTAATGTTTAAGCTTCCAAGGGGTTGGAAATGGATGTCAACTGGAATTAGTTCCTTAATAAAATAGAAGCTTTCATTTAGTAGTGCTCTAATACTATAGTTCATACTCTCTGAAGTTTTTTGTTAACTTTCTGTCATTAAGCTTGTGAAATGTGAAAATATATATCTCTTTGTACCACAATGGATTTTTATTAGTGTATATTAGTAATGTGGAACAATAGGGTTCACTGCAGCATTATTCAAAATAGTCAGGTAAACAACTTAGATGTACATTAACTGATGTGTCTTGCACACACACACACACACACACACACACACGGTATTGCATGGTCTCACTTACGTGAGCAACAATAAAAGGAAGTGGATGTCACAGAACTCGAGAGTGGGATGACGCTTAGCAGAACTTCGGAGAACAGTGAGGTGGGTGTAAGGGGAGAGGCTGACCAATGGGGACTAAGTTTAGTTACACAGGAGAAAGAAGTTCTGGTGGGGAGTGACGTGTAGAAGAACTATAGATAACAGAGTTCTATATTAACTCTAGATAATATAGATAGCTATAACACTATAGATGTACAGTGTGGCACCACTGTACATTTGAAAAAGCCAGGAGAAAGAATTTTTTTTTTAAGTATAAAGCTAAAATAAATGTTTTGGAAAGATATTGATTTAAACACTACACAATCATGTAGGCATTTTGACATCACATGGTATCCCACAAATATGTACATTTTATTTTATGTGTCAATTAAAAATAAATTTAAATAGTGAAAAATTGATGAAAATTAAAACTAAAAAGTAAGCCCATTAAGAAAATCATATGTGTACTGTATGGTCCTGCTATAAATCAGGACTTCACAGTGGTCTATAATTGTGTCTTAGAAACTATAAATGGAACACAAAATATAACTCTTTTTTATGTCTTACATATAGGCTGAATCATAAGGCTAATGTTTAAACCCTACAGTGATTTCAGCAGGACTTTACATGGACATGCTTTAATTAGCTATTCCTTTAAGTCTTCAGTTAGGTGAGAAAATAAAGAAGACACAATTAAGTTCATCACTTTTTGTCAGGACGGTCTCCTTCATCAAATGTTTTAAATTGTTGCTTCAAAACAGCATTTGTGTGGCCATATGAGAGATCAACAACCTTCATATTGATAATAAAGTGAGTAAAAATCTGAGTTACCTATGTGCCTATTAGTAACAGGTATACGGATAGATATTTACTCATTTTAGAGTTTAGTTATGTAAATATGGTCAGAGTTGTGATGTGGTACTCTGTCAGAGTCCAGACTGTTTTCTATAAAGGATTCCATTTATCTTTTAATACAGTTTATGTTTCATCAAAGTTCTTATATATCTCACTGTAAATTGAAACACATTTCCTATTTCCTTCACTGAACTTTTTTTGTATTCAAATTATACCTACTTCACTGTAAATGTACTTTAATCAATCTAAATTTGGGGTGAAGAGGGGCAAGGTATGAGGCTAAATACATAAACTATCATTTTTATTATTTACCAACAGAATTGTCCAACCATCAAATTCGGCTCTTTTTAAAATTTTATTTTATTTTTTTTTTTACTTTAGCTCTTGATGGGTAGATACTGGGATTTTCTCATGGTTTTCCCTATGCTCATAAGAACAGTTGGCCTACAGTAGGGAATAAACAAAAGCTGATTGAATTACTGGTAATATAGCCTTAAGGAAGGTGCTGATGAAAGAACTTTG
Organism: Octodon degus; assembly: GCF_000260255.1. Lineage (NCBI taxonomy): Eukaryota > Metazoa > Chordata > Mammalia > Rodentia > Octodontidae > Octodon > Octodon degus. The sequence goes on from NW_004524606.1 coordinate 314,100, forward strand.
GCAAAAGTTTTGGTGACTCCTAAATGATCATTTTCTAAATTATTTGTTCTTTGTCATGGAAAAATCTCATCTCACCATTAAATTTGATAGATAGCTTTGTGGGGAACATCAGTCTGGTTTGAAAGTTACTTTCTTTCAGGACATGAAATACTTCACTCCAAGCTCTTCTTGATTTAATTTTTTGAGTTGAGAAATCTGCTGTGATTCTGATGGGCTTTCCATTATATGTTATCTCTTTCTTTTCCCTAACAGCTTTTAATATTTTATTCTTTTGCTGAATTTCTGGGATCTTGATTATTATTTGTTTAGGTGTAGATTTATTTTGATTATGTCTAATTGGAGTTCTGTATGCCTGGTTACTGTATGTCAGATTCTTTTCTCATGCTTGGGAAATTTTCTGCTACTATTTCTGCAAGTAGTCTTTTTGTCATTTGTGCTGACTCCTGCTATTTCATTGACATCTATTGTTCTTATGTTGGCTTTCTTTATGTCATCTTGTAGCTGCTGAATTGTTATTTCCTGTTTCCTTCTTACTTTTAAGAGATCTTTAGTTTCATGTTCATTAGCTGCAGCACTGTCTTCAAGGTCTGAAATCTCTGTTCAGTTTCTTTGAAGCAGTTTTGCCACCTTTCAATGAAATTGTTATTTTTTTGGCTATTTGTTTGAATCTGTTTCATGCATTGTAATTCTTTCCTATATTGTTCGTTCAATGTTTCCATCATTTTTCTATTCTTTGTTTTTTAATCTATGTCTTCTTTAGATACCCTAAGCTCCTGAGAGATTGGTTCTGATCGTATTTATTCTATAGCCTGATGGACTTGTTTCTTTACTTCAGTTGCTCTCATTTCAGAAATGTCAGGTGTGTGACTTCCATGTTCTTCTATGTCCTTGTTCTGGGTGGGCCAGAGGACTGAGATTGCCTTTTGCTCCTTTGTTTTGGCCTTTTTGAAGCTCCCAATGATCACTTGGATTCAGCAGTGGTGGGAAAGGGATGGAGCATGGGTCAGTAAGATTTCTGCGACAGAGGAAGGGCATGGTAGGACTCACCAAGGTTCTTGCTACTCGGGGGTGGGGTGGGCGGGGAGCCAGCTGAAGCTCAGCAAAGCTTCTGCACAGGTTAAGGGTGTGTGCCAGACTCACCAGGACCCCATAGCTGTCCAGCATCTACCTACATTCTCTGATGATGGGACAGTGCACTGGCATTTGCACTGCACCTCTGCTTTTGCTGCTTGTTTATGTGGAAAGTTGGATAGGTTCTAACAAATATTCAGAAATTGCCAGTGTATATATCAGGATGAATTAAGAAAACTTAAAATATTTGAAATTTTCACTAAAAGTGGACAAGATCAGACCTTGTAATAAAATGTATTTGTTTTACACCAGAAGAATCCTTTTGCTCTGGATGAAAAATGCAGTTTCAGAAAGCCATTACAGATGACAAGACATAAACTTTAAGAAATAGCGATAATTCAGGGAAAATTAAAAGAAGGATCTGATATACTACATCTGGCTGAGTTAGAAACACTTGGCAATTCTGTAAAGATTTTGGATACCTAAAAAAATATTACCACTCCATAAACATATTCTACATAGTGGTAGTCTATTTTCAATTTTAAATCTGAGATAGTTTAAATAATTCCTCATATATAAAATATACATAATTAAGCTCAATCACTTATTAAATTAAATTATGGATATGTGTAAATCAAGTCCTAATCTCATTTTATGAACTAATTCTGTGATTAAAGTGTATTCATGCAGCCTCTTAGAAGTTGAACTGCTGCAGTGCTGAAATTATTCTGATGAACTACGTGAGGTTTATGAAGAATAGGGAAGATTTCGCTTAAATGTGGATCAATGCTGCTTCAAAGACCCCACACAAGCTAAATTCAGATAGCACAAAGTACAGTAAAAATGTTTTATATTATACGTAGTGAGGAAATGGCAAATATATATGTTAATATAAGGTTGGGATGGAAGAGTAGTTAAAAAGTTAATGCATTTTTGAAATGATGTTAGCTGCAAAGTTAGTTTTCATTGTCACCGACATACAGAGTCCCATGTTTTGTTAGCATCAGACTATATTGTGGTCAGAAGTGTCTGAGCTGTATGAAAGGTGAATTTGTCTGTTGGACAGCAAACAGAGGTAAGTTTAGTCTTTATGTTCTACTTTTGTTAATGAGCAGAAGTGGATGATAAAATTTTGTTTTTGTTTTACTTACCAGTGTAAAGAATATCTGCTTCTTCATGCCACAAAGCATTGGTTTGCTTAGTGTGACTTCTACAAAGGAGCCAGCCCGAGACACTTAGTAGCTTTGCACCCTCCTATTCTGCAGTGCCCTGGCATTTGTACTTAGATACTAAATTCTTTATTTTTGATCAATGTTCCTTCAGAAATATTGTTATAATATTTTCTTTATAACAAAAGGAATTAAATTGCCATGCTTATTATCTAAAGCCAATAAAGCCCTTTTAAAATAAAAGGCATTTCCTCTTGATTTGTCATTCTCCTAGGAAAGCTTAAAGAAAGGTACCAATTATTTCTGACTGGTAGCAAGGGAATTTTGAGCCACTCTCTATTAATATGTTTTTGGCCATTTTTCAGCTTATCTGTATGGTCTACTAACATTCAGCACTAATTAAGAAAACTCTGAAGAAGGTGAAAAAAAGGATTTACCTACATTTGCTCAAACTAACATGACACTAATAGCAACTGAGAGAAACCTTGATTTTTTTAGAGACACATTCCTGAGAGAAAACCCCCAGAGACTGGAGTTTGTGTAGAATTACAAATGTGTTTAAGTTCTATCACCTAACTGGTATGTGCTGTGGCCTAAGTATGCTATAAATTGAATGATAGAACAAATCAGAGATAAAGTTATGAAATGCATATAATGTATTTATTTTAGTCTTTAAGCTATGGTACTCTACACATTCATATCTTATATGTTTCTTTCACTGCTTTTTAGCAATTTCTTGTGCCTGTCAAAAAGCACTGGCTTAAGAACTGATGATCTTAGCTAAAAGGCTGAGAAGCAATTGTTGCAAGTTTTGACTGAGTAATTCTGAATGGATAACACTCTCACACTTTTTTCCCACTATTTCTAAGAAACACATTACATTGTGTGTGCACATACACATATATATGTACGTACCTGTGTGTCAGAGAGAGAGGGAGGGACCTAGCCTTTTGTCAAAGTAGTGTATAAATATTCAAATAAAAGTTTGCTATGTATAACCTTCTGGAGTTAAGTGCTCAGTTAAGGTATGATCATACTTTTGAAACTTTTGTCTCTATTGTTACAAAATTTTAAGGAGATTATAGTGAGGCTGTCTCCTCAATCCAAGTTATCTCATTATAGGTGCAATGCTAGACTCTTTCTTTGTTGGGATTTGTTCTTTGTCAGATAAAACTGTGATGCTGTTTTATCTGTTTAACTGGCTCCATTCTTGTTCTTGGCAGAAAGTCACTTCACTGCTGTAATGTAGTGTCTGGTATTTATAAAGGATAATTTAAAGGGGTAATGAATGGTCCAGATTAAGCTTTGGCAACATGTTGCTTTTGCATCTATTAAAGCATAAAATACTGACAGGCTGGGAAAAATAAATTTAGAAAACAAGTACGCTTTTAGTGTTCACCTATTTTATGTGTGGCTCATAGGAGGCAGCGGGCTTACTGGATAGAAAAACACAGAGTTCTTGGGCCTCCACCTTAAGGAGGAGAAAAAATATGTAGTTTTCAAAAATGCTTGCTGTGAAGGAGACACAGTATGCCTTGAAGATGGGCAGGGACAGTTGGGACTTGGTCAAGGGTCATGGCTTTGGGATCTACCTTTTCTACCAAAGGTATGACTAACACTGGCCTGTGCAGCTCTAACATGCCTAATTTCTGGTGAGGAGAACTTCTGGAAGAGAATTAAGATATTCTTAATCAAGAGAGTGATATAATTTTTGGCATGTTTTTCCATGCGAGCCATTGCATTTTAATGTCTACTTACGCACTTCTTTGCTATAACCTTGTTTGTTATGTTTGCATGTTACAAATTTTAATTTGGAAGATAACATATATTATGAAATTTCTTGACTGTGATTCCTGTAAAAATGTTACTGAAAACATTCTATTCATAGACCCCTGAAGTACTTGGGATTCTTTTGAGAATTATTTCTTCTTATGATCACCATGACTAGTGTAACAAACTGCTTTCCTCTTGTAGTTGTCTTTTATAAAATAGTTGAATTTGAGGCTCCCCTATGAAAAGATGGAATTTCATAGGATGTGCACATGGGTAAACTCACCCCAATGTTATGTCCTCCCTTAAATTTAGCCAATGTCCTAAAATTTTTTTAACTTATTTTAATTCAATAATCTTGATTTGATTATGTACCTTAAAGTCTACTTAAATCAATTTTTGATAAATGACAGGTAAGTTAATTTTCAAAACTATTTTAGACCATAATTCTTACTAGTAATTGTTTCTTGTTTTCTAAAATCAAGCTGCTCCTGTCTCAGCCTCCCCAGTGCTGGGATTAGAGGCATGGGCCTCACCACACCCAATGCCAGGGCTGGCTCACTGCACCTGTGGTCCCAGGGCTGACATGCAGTATTGGCAATTGAGCTTGGGACCTTGCAATTGCCAGAGAGGTGCTTATGCTGACAAGCTATCTCCCTATCCCTAAGATCATATAGGCTGTGACCATAAGAGAGCAGCTCTGGCAACTGTTTTAACTTTTTCAATCAGAGGAGTAAGAGAAAGATGTGGCAATTGGGGTGGACATTCCTAATACTATATCTCTTCTTTGCTTTCTTGTGAATGTCTCAGGTATTCATTCTTATGACAAGACAAAAGTTTTGAGAGTGTGGAGAAGCATGAAAACAAACACTGAAGGAGAAAGAAGAATAAAGATAGCCTCAGAGAGCAGAGGAAGAAGGTTGTTGAGGACTTGGACTGTTAATGTCCCTCTTAGTGCTGCTCTGAGAACATGTCCACTACCTCTCCACCAGCTGTTTTAGGTAGGCACTATGGGAGCAGTGTCCAGTGGGTGATGAATGAATATTTGAAAATTTTCTATATTTTCTTCATTATTGTAATAATGAAGAATTTCTGTATTTTCTAAAATTTCTAAATTTTCTGTAGTTTCTTCATTATTGTAATAAATAAATCAAATAAAATCAAACTGAACATAACATTTGGAGGAAGGAGTACCAGCAAAGAAACCAAGCATAAGGCAATATGGTATGGAATTTATTGTGTTAGGTACAGGCAGACAGACAGCAATAAGGCCATTTGTCTTGAACAAAGAGAAGTGTGTCCCTTTTATAGGAATGGAAAGAAGGCGATATTAAGAGGGAAGATGTTTAGTAAATATAGGGAAGATGTTTAGTAAATATCTGTGGTCAAAGTTCATTGGAAATTTTGCACCTAAGTGGGTAAAGCCCTTGAAGTGCCATTGTAAATTTTGAGGTATCTTCGGATGTGCCCAGGACCTGCAAAATTCCTTGCCCTATCTTATCTCCTACATCGTGTGCTTGCCAATGAAAACTTTGGTACTGAGCTGAGTTTCCTGCAGTGAGTAGTGCCTCTTTTGGCAAGCATGTTGGGTGCTGGAGGAGTCCAGTTTTATTCAAACCTTACACTGAGAAAAGCCAACATGAAAACATTATTAAACCAAAAATTTTACTTAAATATGTAATTTCTTTGTTGAAAATTTCAAGATAAAATTGAAATACAAAAGCCTTTTGAATGTTTCTGAATAATTGATAACAATTTCTTTGGCACTTTTTTTTGTAATTCTATTGCTATCTTTCCACATGATATTTGCCATAATTTGAGTAGGGGAGGCATGTAAGGCTTACCTTCTTCCCTCAGGATATTGGAGATGGTAATTCTTTAATTTTTTATTTCCACAATCACTACAAGGTGTTGTCTCTCAGCTTATGCCCAATGTTATATGCACATGCAGTTCATATATTCTTAAATTATATTTGTACAAGGCATAACTACAAAAATAAAAAAGTGAAGATTAACTACCGCCCATGTTGATCTGTAACATCAAGTTTAATTTGTACCAAGATTTAAAAATAACTGTTAGGTCTTAGAAAAGAACTACTGTTGTTAAGTTGTTCAATTAATATTTAGTTCAGTGACATGATTTCTTTCCAGCCCAAGACACTTAAAATAAAGCCTCCTCTGTGCTTCTGCCTATGCAACTACTGAGGACAGCTTGCCAGAGTCTGCTCACCCAGCCTGTCTGAGGCTGTGCGCATCAGTCTTAATAGCTCACTATCTGAAATTGCTCTTAACTGTTTTCATTCCCACTCAAGGAATGCTCTTACCTTTTCAAAACTTTGAGCTTCTCTCAGAAGAAAAGTCCTGCCATTTCAGTAGATTTTTAATATTTATTGTTAGGTTTATTGGTTACTTAGACAAACATAATGATCACATTCATCATAGGAATTTGTACCTGCATGTGACGTATCTTGCTTGCTTTTTTCCCTGTTTCCTTTCTTTCTCCCAACCTCTCTTTCTCTGCTCATTTACAAATCTTTGCTCCCATTTAACCTTTTTCTCATCTTTCTCCTCTTTTCTTCATTTTGCCCTCCTCTCTCCCTTATTCCTTTTTCCCCTTGAACAATTTCTTCCTATTTCTCAATATCATTTGTACATTTTGGTTCTTATTTATACTTTCAGTTTCTTGTACCCAAGAGATGATATAATATTAACGCTTGTTTGTCTGATTTATTCCACTTAAGAATATGGTCTGAAGGTCCAACCATCTAGCTATAAGTGCTTCAAGTTGATTTTTCTTTATTCTCCATTTCTTTTTTATCCATTGATTAGTTGATGGGCATTTGGGTTGTTTCCAAGATTTAGCTATTACAAACTGTGCTTTTATAAACACCAATACACATATATTGCTGTGGTATGATGTGTTTAGTTCTTTTGGGAAGATACCAAGAAAAGAAATAACTGGGTCAAATAGGACCTGTAGTCCTAGTTTTTTGAAGAATCTCTATACTGATGTCCACAGTAGTTGTACCAATCTACACTCCTACCAATGGTGGAGAATGATTCTTTTATTCCCACATCCCCACCAGTATTTGTTATTGGCTGATTTGTTGACAATAGCCATTCTTTCTGGCATGAAATGCAATCTCAGTGTCATTTTAATTTGCATCTCTTGAATGACCAATGATGTTGAATATTTTTTCATATGTTTATTTGTCATTTCTACTTATTTATCTGAGAAGTACACATTCATCTCAGATACCCATTTTTGGATTGGGTCTTTATTTTGGAGGGGACTGTCTGATTATTTATTTTTTTTTCTATGTCCAGATGTTAGATGTTAGTCCTTGTCTGAAGAACCATGAGCTAAATTTTTTTTCCCCACTCTGAGGAATGTCTTTTTACTCTGTTGATGATTTTTTTTTTCTGTGAAAATGCTTTTTAATAAAATGAAAGGTCGGCCAAATAGCTCAGCAGATTAAAGCACCTGTAAGCAGGCTTAGGGGCTAGGGGTTCAATCCCTGCCATGCCTGCCCTGCTCCAGGGGCACACTGCGATGGCAATTGAGACTGGACATGGCTTCACGCACCTGATATCTAGCTCTTGAGAGGCTGTAAACAGTCAGATCATTGTGTCTGATCTAGTAGTGAGACCCTGAAAATCCTGTAGACCCTTCCCTAAAATACAAAATAAATAAATAAAAATAAAAACAAGATAAAATATAATAACATGAGATCCAAGTTGTTGATTCTTTGTAGTATTTCCTGTGCAGTCAGGATTTTGTTCATGACATTTGCCTACACCTGTGCTTCAAGAGTTCAACTTATTTTATCTTCAAGCAGAGTGCTTCTGTTTTAACATTTAGACCTTTGATACATTTTGATTTTAGTTTAATGCATCACAATAGATGTGGGTCTAGTTTTTTTTTATGTATTTAGTATATGGTCTACAGGGTGTCACTACACAGATTGGACTTGTAGTGATCCGTCTTGTTTTTCAGCCTCCCAAGTGCTGGGATTACAGTCACGCACCACATGCACAGTCTCAATTGCTGTTTCAGCATGCCCCAGAGATGGGGCCAGCACAGCAGGCCTGGAATCGAATCCCAGCATTTTAATCAGCAGAGCTATCTGGCTAGCCTGACAGGGGTCTAGTTTTATTCCTTGTAGAAAATCAGTTTTTCCAGCACCACTCAGCCTGTCTTTCTTTAAGTGAATGTGTTTGGCTGCTCCTTTGTCAAGGATAAGTGTGTTTGGATTTGTTTCTGCATCTTCTAATGTGTTTCTTGGGTCCTAGGGTCATTTGGGTTTTGCCTTTACAATCCTGCTTTTATCACAGTAGCTCTAGAGTATAATCTGAAGTCATGGATTGTGATACCAACTTCCTTGCCTTTGTTGCCCAGTACTGCTTTTGCTATGCTAGGTTTCTTTTGACTCCAAATGAATTTTAGGCTTGTTTTATCTAGTTCTCTGAGGTATGCTAACAGTATTTTGTTTGCGATTGCATTTAATCTGTATAACAATTTTGGGAGTATGGTCATTTTCACTATGTTGGTTCTTCCTATCCAAGAGCAAAGGATATCTTTCCATTTTCTGACATGCTTTTCAGTCTTCTTTTTTAGAGTAATGTAGCTTTCTGTATAGAAATCTTTAATTCCTCTCTTAGATTGACTCCTAAGTATTTCATTTGTTAAAGGATTATTGTGAAAATTATTTTCTGAATTTTACTCTCAGTGAGTTTACTAATTTTGTACAGCAATGTTATTGATTTTTGAATGCTGACTTTGTATCCTGGTACTCAATTTGGTTATTAAATCTAAAAGTCTTCTGGTGGACTTTAACCTGAGCTAAAACCTAGATGAAAATACAACCATTGTGCCCTATGCTAGAAATCAGTAGTAGCAGGAAAGAATATAGAATCTTTTGTTGTTGGAGGTGATGATACTGAGAATCAAACCCAGATATTTTACTGTATCTTCAGTTCCCATCATCCCCTTTTCCTTTTTCGATGTCAAACATTGAACTCAAGGCCTTGTGGTTGCTAGGCAGGTACCAGCCAACTGAACTACATCCCAGGATCTCAGCCTTTTAAAATTTTCTTTTAGTTTGAGACTGGTTCTTGCAACTTTGTTGCTAAGTTGTCCAGGCCAGGAATGAATATGAGATCCTCCTGCCCCTGCACCCCAGGTTGCTGGGATGTACCAACAAGCTTGGCCCACAGATTCTAGTCTACTCTCTCTACTCAAAGGCTATTTTTGTGGTCATCTATCAGTTTCTCTGATCTTACCTTTGTATATGGTCTACATTTATTGAAATATACTTTACTCCAGCCTAATGGGCAATTATTATATGTCCATTAAAAGAAAAGATTAGGTTTCACAAACAAAATCAAGAATAAAAATTCATACGTAAGACACATCACAATTTAACACAAAAAGATAAACCATGATATCCTGGCATGTTGACCCAAGTCTAAAATCCCAACACTCTGAAAGTCTAAAATGAGGGTCATGAGTTCAAGCCCAACCTGGGCTTAGTATTACCTTGTCACAAAATGAGGAAATAAAAAGGTCTACAGGTATAGATCATGTATAGGTTGGGCTTAATCCTCAGTAAGTAGAGATACACTAACAAAGAAAGAAACAAATCCAAAACACTGAAAAATATTTTGTGATTATATATGGGACATTTTATTTATTTTATTTTATTATATTTTTAAAAGAGAGTACAAAATAGTGTTAAAACAAAAAATCACAAGTGATGCTGAATTTCACTTAACAAAATAAAAGAATTTCACAGTATTTGTTGTAATACATAGTGTTGTCTTCCAACTAGTTATTCATATTACCAGATTTGTGCATGTAAAATTAGAAGAGAAGAGAAAAAAGAAACAAGTATTTAAGAAATTAAGAAGAGAAAAAGTACAGACAATTGAAAAAGGAGACAAAAGAAATCAAAGCATCAGCCACTTCCTTCCATAGACCAGCAGAAATGCACAGCTGTCCAAACCATCCTGCTTACATACATAGATAAATCTCTTTCCCCTACTTCCTTTCCTGTCCTTCTCCTCAACCCAGTAACTCTTTCCTTTTGAATAAGTTCACTCGCTTTTCCCAGTATCTATTATACATTTCAGATTCTATATTGGAAATTTTAAATATGGGAATATTTTTGTCATCTGCCACTCTAAAACATAAATAAAAATACCACTATAAATGGGTTCAAATGCAAATTGTTATAACTTCGCATTCAGGTTCTCATGCCTCTAAGTCACTGCTGACACATGATTGCTGATATTTGCTTTTGTCCCCCTGACAATACTATACTCCGTATTATCTAGAAAGCTGGTGATGCAGCACTTGAAAAAACTAAAATGAAATAAAAATAAACCAAGAAGCTGAATGAGAGAACTTCAATGTTTGTTCTTGAATAATACTGTCTTTGTATCTTACAAGGGGTTTACGTGCCTCACTTTCCTTATGTGTAAGTAGGGACATACTATTACCAACTTTAAAGGATTTTTATGAGGAAAGGTGAGTCCAGATGTGTAAACTCTGGCGACAGTGCCCAACACCTGGTCAGTTCTACACATGTGCTTTTAAAATGAATCAGAAAGCATGTTTATCCACTATTTCTTTTAAAAATTTGGGAGCTATTTTTATCTGAAATCTCTGCTAAGGCTAACAATATTGTGTAGAATAATTACAAATAGCTAGAAGAGAGGAATTAAAATTTTTTTTGAATATTTCAAAAAATGTATTTGATAGGGTCTCACTATGCAGCTTAGACTTGTAGTGATCCTCCAGCACTGGGATTACAGGTGAGTGCCACCATGCCTGGACTCAGTGGCTGGCTCAGTGCTCCAGGGGGTGGATCTGGCGTGACATTTGGTACTGGCAATTGAGCCCAGTCTCTGTGCTGCCTAAGTAGGCACTTAGTCTGCTGAGGTATCTCCTTGGCCCTTGAATGTTTTTATATACAAACAAAAAATGTGTAGGATAAATGCTCTGATTCCATTAATAAACAAGGTCTACATATACTGAAACATTGCACTACACCTCGTAAGCCGTGCAATTACTGTGTGCCAGTTAAATAAAGAATAGGGAACATTAACAGAGTCATTATTTAAAAAGTCTTCCAATTCTCAAATGAACTATATTACCAATTTTATATGTAAGTAATGATTTATTTTTTATTTTATTTATTTATTCCAGCCATGACCATTTAATTCAGATCACAGAACTTGAGATGCACAACTAACATATAACCTTCTTATATTATTTAACTGCAAATAAAGTTTCTTTTCAGGGCATCAGTGCAACTAGGTTGAAATTATCTAAATAAAGTTTTAATGCCATTCTTAAAATATTATAAATAGACTGTATTGAGAATAAATGTAAACATTACTTTTTTTAGGACTAATGATAAATTATGAGGTAGAATAGCTTCAGCAGATTTCCTAGCCTTAGACCCTTAAATTTAGTTTGCACTGACTATTTATTTATAATTTTTTTTACACTGACTTTAAATACTGGTGGCCCTTTAGGAATGCGAGATCTATGTTCCTGAGTACCCACTCTTTAATGCAAAGATTGATGTTTACTTTCTCAAATGGTTCACTCTCACTAACACGTAAGCCCTTAGCAGACACCTAATAAAAGAACAATTTGTAAAACTGGGCCATTTTAATGTTTTTATAATTTAGTAAATAGTTTTCTTGATGAATGTAGTCATGAGAGTGGTTCAGCAGTATTCAAGTTATGGTTTTCCTGATTGGTCTGTAGTCTTCAGTAAGTGTAAGAAGTTACTGTATGAAACATCTGTCAACCTAGTAGGAGTGCAAAGATGCACCCATCATTTTCAGGACTGTTGGTTACCTGGGCATATTTACCCCAAATAATCTTACTTCCTTGTGTCACAATGCCCAACTCACTCACATTCACCTCAATCACTGTTCCTTTGGTAATAACACCCAAAGTTGTATACAGTGGCGATGAAGGAGTCTTTTTCACATCAACTATTGGCAGGCAAAAGGTGGCTTTCAGTTCAGGATGTGTTACATGGACCTTCTTAAAATGTAAGCCTATTGGCGTAATGAATCTTTCATATTTAGGTGGTTTTCTTGTAAAGCCATCTCCAGCAAAGCAGACTTTAGTAACTATCTTCTCCCATGCCTTCTTTTTTCTCTTTCCAGTTTGAATAACTTTTAATACTTCTGTTTCTCCTTGGACATGAACTTTGGGCAGAGGAAATTTCTCATTTTCCAGCTTCTTCATTTTTATTTAATCATGTTGGAAAGTACTTTTGCACAAGACGGTCCTTCTCTGTCCAGCAGGCAGGCAGGTACTGCTCCGTGTGGAGTCTTTTCATCATTCCTTTGTTTGGTGTTTCTCTTTTCTTGCATCTCGATAGTCTTCGTCATTTGTATTTTCTCCGCATGGTGCTGTTTGTGGTAGACCTTAGCCTTCAGGCCAATCTTTTTTTTTTTTTTTGCCTTCTTTGTTCATGAAACTTTCAGCTTTCCTCTTTCTCTTTTTCTCATGGTAATCCAAAGTGATACCCAGAGCATTTATGGTGTAATTCAATATATTCATTCTGTGGCAGGATGACAGCTGCAGACCCACCACGGGCAGCCACAGGTGTGCAAAGAAAAGTCCTAACTCTTGGGTCTCCCAGATGCAAGAGCATCCCAGATGCACAAGCCTTATTTTATTTTATAGTGTAAACAAAAGCAAAATCAAATAGCAGATGCAAAGACAGAAGCAGGGTAATATACCATATGTTTCTTTACATAGATGTATTTTCTTTACATAGATGCATTTGGTTTTCAGTTAAGGTTATTTTATTTAAAAGCTTTGCATTATTTTACTTGAAAAAATTAGTAAACAATGATAGAAATAGAAGACACTTATGAAAGTAAATATACTTAAAACAAATTAATTTGGTATCAAATTCTAGCAGAATGTTATTCCCTGCCAGTGTAAGACTTGCTCTCTTGGATAATAAAAGAGATTTTCAGTAGTTTGAGATGTGATAAAGATGTTCTTGGCACCAAATTGAAACTTTAATCTTGTTTTAATAAGAGAGATTAGATGAGAATTTTAAAGGGAAGGTACAATTTTCTCATTATGTGTGATTCATCCTATGAAGTGACACTTCTGAGTGCTCCCCCCAGCAACTTTGAGTACCACCCCTAGTCTACAGTGATGCACATCATCTACTTTCAAATACCTATCATCAAAAAACCCAAATATTTAGTGTATTATGGAGTTAGCACTAATCAGCATCATGGCTACGCAGGCTTTAACAGTTTTACATGGTGTAAGTTTACTGACAAGAATTTTTAAAATGTCCTTAGACTTTGTTAAGTTTAGGAAACAGAGTTACCACAAATAATAGAGGTATTACCCAATAGAGAAGTATATCTCATTTATACAATAACAAGGCTTTTTATTCAAAGACAGTATGCATAAATCAAGTTTTCAATGGCAGGACTAAATTTAAAGTGATTTCAATATTTTGGTCTTTTTATATGTCTATGGTCTAGATGGGATTGTACATTGTATTAAAGATAGCACTTATTAGTTAGTTAGTATTCAACTTACGGAGTTTTAAACTTATAAACTTCACTTTAAAGCTTAGGTTGTTAGCACAACCTTTTTTTTTTAGATGTATATGAACCTGTAAAACCAGATTTATAAGTTGTGTCATACTCTAAGAAAATAGTTATTCATTTAAATTATAACCTGATTCTTGAAAACATTTTATTTGTAAATGTTTATAGTCTTTATCTCTTAAGTTTCTTAGATAATAAAAAGCCCAATAAGGAGAAACATAAATAATTTTAATAACATATAAAATATTTGTTTTTAGTCTACTTTTGTAAGCTTAACCAAGAGCATTTAATCTCTTAAGGATATCTTGTTGCTTTAGACATGGAAATCTTTCAGTCTCTTAGCCATAGCCAACTTAACTATATATCATAGTAATTTTTAATAATAGGAATTATGTGGAGCATAATAAAACTTCAAAAATAAAAAGCATAGAAGTTAGCCAGCAGCAGAGAAAACTGAAGCAAATTAGTTCAGGCAGCTGATTTTTAAGCAGCAGGGTAGTTTTTTTCTGGCAATTTCCCAGGCCCAAGGGTCCCCACTTATTTATTTATATTATCTTTAACTGAGGGAAAACTCTTAAGTAATTATAGAGAAAAAGAAGTGAGCATTACATTAATAAGTATACTGCTTTTTAAAAAAAGTTGCTGTATTCACTGGTTAGCCACAAGGACAAAAAAGACATGTCACCAACTTCGAGGACAATTTTACTTGTATCTCACCAGTGTTTTAGCTACTTGTTTCTCATTGCTAGGACAAAAATAACTGACACCCAAAGTTAAAAGAGGAAAGGTTCATTTAGCCCACATTTTGAGGAGGTTTCAGTTCATAATCATCTGCTTCCAAGGTAGGGTAGCATGGTACAGGGGCAACAATTCATCATGGTGGAAAACAGCAAAAGCAACAAAAGCAAAAGGGGAGAAGCAAGCCTCTCTTCCTATCTTATAGTGTATGCAGGATGCCCACCTTAGGGCAGGTAGAGCAATCACACCCCCAATCTTAGTACTAGACAATAAACCAATCACAAACTCTACACTAGGCTGCCTCTGCAAAGCCCCCTCTCCTATGACCACATTTTTGGGGGACGTCCAGACACAAATCATAACACCAACCAATTTAAATTATATCAATGTTAAATCAAGTGGACAAAAAGTACTTGGACTGATATTTGGGGTGTCCATTTATTTATAAACCAACTTAAAAAGATCATATACTTGAAAGTCAGTAATACACATACATTAACTTAATTATTTATTATATTTATGTTACTGAACCCTTAGATTTTCATCTGTAAGCCTCATGTAAGCATATGAGCCTTTGGGTACCCTTAAAATTTTATATTAATATTAATGGAAAACACTAACAAAGCTAAATGTCTATAAAGGCAAAGAATAAAAACAAATTGATATTAGGGCCGGCCAAATAGCTCAGAGGATTAAAGTGCCTGCAAGCAGGTGCAGGGGCCAGGGCCCCGGGCCTGCTGTGCTGGCCCTGCCCCCAGGGTGCACTGAGATGGCAATTGAGACTGGGCATGGTGGCGCACGTTTGTAATCCCAGCTCTTGGGAGGCTGTAAATTGAAGAATCACTACAAGTCTGATCTAGTAGTGAGATGGTGAACACCCTGTAGACCCTTCCCTAAAATACAGAAATAAAATTGCTATTAGCTCTAAAAATATTTTTTAATAAAACAGCTATGACAGCCAGCCAAATAGATCAGTGGATTAAAGCACCAAGGAGTTCAATCTCTTGGCCTGCTGTTCCCGTCCCACTCCAAGGGTGTGCTGAGATGGCTAATGAGTCTGGGGCTGGTGGTGCATGCCTGTAATCCCAGCACTTGGGAGGCTGTAAACAGGAGTATCAGTACAAGTCCAGTCTACACAGTGAGAGTCTGTAGATCCTGTAGACCGTGTCCTAAATACATAAAAAAAGAAAGAAAGAAATAGCTGCAAATGCATTAACAAATTACTAACACCAGTTAACAGATAGATGAAGGGACAAGAAAACATGGACTACTGCCTTGGTTACTTTTCTCTTGTTGCTGGGACAAAATACCCAACACTCTATTAAGGACGAAAATTAGCTCAGAGGTTGTGGAGATTTCAGTGCATATCCAGCTGGCTCCAAGGCCAAGTACCACATAGTAGAGGGCAGTTCATGGTGGTGGAAAAACAGCAAGGAGCAAGAGGGGCAGCAGTGGCTACAGAACCTAGCAAGCCTCTCTCCCTTCCTTATATTGTGTGCAGATTATCCACCCCAGAATGGGTGTTAACACTCACACACATAATCCCAGCACTGGCTCATGAATTGATCACAAACTCTAGAAGCTGTGCCATAGCTGCATGAGGCTTTGGGAGGAGGGAGACAACTAAACACAAACCATAACAAATACATAAAACAATCATGTTTAATTGACATTCACTCTTAGCTGCATTGGCCTTGCTGAATTATAATAATATTTTATATTTTTAGGTTAATCATTATAAATAGACTAGTCAGAATTTTCCCTAGGGAATTCATAATGGTTTGAAGATGAATCATAACACAGATTTCTTACAATAAGTTACATCAGTAAGAGCCAGAAGGAGGAAAGTGCATCAGTGTCAGAACTAGAAGTTGAGAAGAGCAAACTATAAAGGATCTCAGAAAGGCATGAGGCAGCCCTGACCTGGGAGCATAATGAAGCCAAGCAGCATTTTATAGAAAAGTGAGATGTTTCTTCTTGAGAACTTGAAAATAAAATCTAGACCAGTTCTTAAGTATATAGCTCAACGGTCAGTCAGAGAGAGTAGGAAACATAAGAGCCATTATGGGCCCTCCATCTACCCAAAAACATTGCTTAGGTTAACAGCTCTCCTATCCCAGGAAAATACACTGAGTTCCTCTTTAGGGGCATCTCCTAAACAAAGAAGGTCTTTATTCTGTGAAACTGAAGAACAGCTTCACTTTGGTCCACCTAGCCAATTGATTAGATTGGATCAGACAAATGAGAAATACATTTAGCAAGAGCAGGTCATGAGCCAGGCATTGAATGATCAGGGAAGAGGGAACTCACCATCCTGGAGAGATGAAAAACCTGGTCACTCAAGATTATTCCACATGAGGAAGATCTATTAGTCTTTGTGGGCCTTCCAAAATGGAAACAGGGATCATTATACATACCAATACCCTTGTCTCAAGAAACTGAAGATGAAACTACAAACAGAAAAGAGGTTAAAAAGGAGGAGTTTATTGGAAGTACTATATAAGAAGAAAATTAGTTCTAGGTAGATTTCCAGGAAGAGTCCTGAGTGGGTAACCGGAGCACTTCCTTTGTCTTGGTCTTAGATGGATAAGCAGAGAATGAGAACTTATTTTGTTATCTATTGGTCCCTTATCACAGGTAGATCTATGTGGTTAAAATAACCAGTTGGGGTTTAGGTTTTATAGCACAGAGTCTAAGGAATATCATTTACTCAGCTGGCTGTGTTAAAAAACCCCTGAGTTTTAAGAAAACTTGCTAGCTTGCTTTTATAAGTTTTCTAAAGTTCAGTCTGGAGGTAAGGAGGACTATTAACTACCAGCATATTCTACCTAAGGAATTTCTTTCCTGGGAGAAATAGTTCTTTCTGCCTATACTTTTCTTAATATTTTATTCTTTTTCTTTTGTTTGCTTAGATGGTTAAGATTGACTAGCTGCATTTCTTGAATTAGCTCTTTTATTTATTTATTTATTTATTTATTTGTGTGTGTGTGTGTGTGTGTGTGTGTGGCCAGCTCAGCCCACCAGGGGGCGGGGCTGGCTGGCATGTGGTGCTGGGGGATTGAACCGTGGTCCCTGTGCTTTGCTAAGCTTGTTCTAAGTAGGTGCTTTAGACCACTGAGCCATCTCACCAGCCCTTGAATTAGCTCTTAATAGGTATATGTGCTATTTTCTTTGGATCCAGTTGCTTCAGTCTTTGGCCCTGAACCTTTTACGCTTTCATAAACAAATGGAAGCTAAGACATATTTAGAGTTAATTTCTTGTCAAATGATTTTCCAGAAGCCCTATATGCACAAATAGTTCTCACAACCAGCTCTGAAATAGATTCTACTCTCTTACATTTGCTCACATGGGAAGGCTAAGGCAGAGAGAAGCTGATACTCACTCGGTGTTTTTAGCTGATAAATGGCAATACCCACCTTGCAGCAGTAGAAAAAAATGAGGTGTGGAGGCTTGGCCAACAATTGTGCTTCTAGGAAACTTGAGATCTGTCATGAGTTTCCATATTTTTCTCTATATTATAGATATTATAGTAGGAATTTGAAGGAAGTTTTGCCAGAAGTGACTAGCTTATGAAGAATTTATTTCATTATTTATTTGCCTTTGTAAAATCATAGTATATCTTTCCTAGTGTGAGGACATTGAGAATGAATATTACTAAGTATGATGAATGAACATAAAATATCTTTATCTTTTGTATTAGTGAAATGTTAGCATAATAAAATCTAGATATTCTATATTCTATTCATAAATTTGTGGTGGCATTGTAATGGAGCAGTGCTATCTTTGGTAAGTAATTTGAAAATGTGTTTCAAGGACCATACTATGTTTATTTTTTTAACCAAAACCTGAACTTTGAAAAATTAATTCTAAGAAAGTACTGTTAAATAGTTCTAACAAGGCTGGGAAGATAGCTCAGCAGCATAAGTGTCTGCCTGACAAGCACAAGGTCCCAAGTTTGATACCTGTTACCCCCTAAAAAAAGTTCTAACAATAAAGACTTTATTATTTATTTATTTATTTTAAGTTAATTTTTTATTTTTAAAGTGAGTACAAATTAGAATTAAAACTGAAAAAAAATTACAAGTGATACAGATTTTTACCTAACAAAGTAATATTAATTTCATAGTATTTGTTGCAATGGAAAGTGTCTTCCAACCAGTTATTCAGATTACCAGATATATGTATGCAAAATTGGAATAAAAAAGAAAAAAGAATGAAATGTATAAGAAATTAAGAAGACAGAAAGGAGAAATAATCAAAAAAAGGAGATGAAACAAATTAAAGCATTAACTATTTCTTTCCATAGACCATCAGAAGTGCACAGTACAGTAGTCCAAACCATTCTACTTTTTTAAAAAAATGTATTTTGTTGCTTCAGGGTCTCACTAGGCAGCTCAGACTCATGGTGATCCTTCTGCTTTCAGCCTCCCCAGTGCTGGGATTATAGGCATTTGCCACTATGCCTGGACTCTGGTCAACTCAGCTCACCTTGGGGGTGGGGCTGGCCTTGCATGTGGTGCAACCACAGTCTCTGAGCTTGCCTAGGCCTGCCTAAGCAAGTGCTTTTAGTCCTCTGAGCTATCTCACCAGCCCAATCCTGGTTATGTACATAGATAAATCTCTTTCCCCCACTCTTTGTCCTGTCCTTCTCAATTCAGTAACTCTTTCCTTTGAATAAGTTAATTTCCTCTTACTAGTGTCTATTTTACCCTTCAGATTACATTTTTCTCTTTCAGGTTCTCACACTAAGGAGACAATATGATGTTTGCACATGCAGGTCTGATTTATTTCACCCAAGAGTAAGCTGTCTAGTTTTATCCATTTACTGACAAAAGACTCAAATTTATCCTGTTTTATAGCTGAATAATATTTCATTGTGTAAAAATCAGCATAGTACTGGCATAGAGACAACCTGAGGAACAATGGAACAGATTAGAAGATGCAGACACAACTACAAAGACACTCATCCACTTTAATCAATGGGTCAAACAGGCTCACTAGAAGAAAGATAGACTCTTTAATAAATGGTGCTCAAAAAACTGCTTTTCTGCATACTGAAGGCTAAAACTAGACCCATGCCTATCACCATGCATAAAGCTACAGTCAAAATGGATCAAAGATTTAAATATTAAAATAGAAACACTGAATCTTCTGGAGGAAAATGTAGGTAGAAATCTTAAAGACATAGGGGTAGGTACCCAGAATTTGTGGACAGAAACCAAACTGCATGGGAAATACTTCAAAGAATCAACAACTGGGATCTCATCTATTTGAGAAGTGTCTACACCGCAAAGCAAATCTAACAGAGTAAATAGAATACCCACAAACTGGTAAAAATTATACCCAACCATTCCTCAGACAAAGGCCTTCTGTCCAGAATATAAAAAGAATTTAAAAAAATGAGGTCCACCAAATTCAAAGACCCAATCCAAAAATGCGCATCTGAGATGAATATACAGTTATCAGAGGAAGAAATAAAGTGGCAAGTAAATATATGAAAAGTGTTCATCATTGGTCATTCAAGAAATGAAAATTAAAACAACACTGCGATTCCATCTCACCCCAGAAAGAATGGCTCACATCAAAAAGCCAGCCAATAACAAAGGCTGAAGTGGCTGCTGTGGAGTAAAAGGAACCCTTTCGCACTGTTGTTGGGAGTGCAGACTGGTATAAGCACTATGGAAATCAGTGTGGAGATTCCTTCAAAAGCTAGGATTGAAGATCCCATTTAAGCTAGCTAGCTCCCTCCTGGGTATTTTTCCAGAAGAACTGAAATCCTCATAC